>NC_143436.1:121824328-122131662 GCF_987193195.1 Phasianus colchicus
CGTGATCTCGAGGGATGTGGGCCTGGCAAAGAGTGGCATCAGGACCCTGAACTTTGGAAGAGCGAATTTTAAGCTGTTCAATGTACTGAGATCCCCTGGGATGCTGTCTTTAAAAACAAACATGTTGAGGAGAGCTGGCTACTCTTCAAGGATGCCTTCCTGAGAGCACAAGAGCTCTCCGGCCCTCTGAATAAGAAAGTGGGCAGAGGAAGTAGGAAACCGGCATGGCTCAGCAAGGGCCTGCTGGACACGCTGAGGGTGAAGAAAGGTGCGTACAAGCTCTGGAAACAAGGGTGTGTCACCTGGGAAGAATACACCTGGGATGCTGTCTGGACTTGCAGACCTGGAATCAGGAAAGCCAAGGTACTGGCAGAACTGAACTTGGTGAGGTGAAAAACAATAGGAAGACTTTCTACAGGTACATTGGCCAGAAGAGACAGACCAAAGCGAGTGTACCTCCTTTGGTAAATGTAAAAGGAGAACTGGCTTCAACGGATGAAGAGAAGGCTGAGGTACTGAATGAGTTCTTTGCCTCGGTCTTCACTGGCAGATAGGATTCCAGTATTTCTCACAACCCTGAGCCCTGCATCCCTAAACCTCTAGCTGGGAACCAGGGCACGGTAAATCTCCCCCCCACTGTAAGGGCCTCATGAGACTGAATGTGTACATGTCTATGGGGCCGGATGGTGTGCATCCCAGGGTTCTGAAGGAGCTGGCTGCGGTCGTGGCTGTCAGGTGAGGTCCCGGATGACTGGAGGAAGGGTCATGTCACTCCCATTTACAAGAAAGGGAGCAAGGAGGACCCGGGGAATACAGGCTGGTGAGTCTCATCTCTGTGCCTGGGAAGATCATGGAACAGATCCTCAGAATGGCATGCTTGATCACATGAGAAATGAGCGTGTGATCCAAGACAGACAGCACAGCTTCACCAAGGGAAGGTCATGCTTGACCAATCTGGTGGCCTTCTATTATGGAGTGATGGCATTGGTGGACAAGTGAAAGGCAACCGAAGACATTTACCTGGACTTGAGCAAGGCCTTTGACACATCCTTATCTCCAAATTTGAGGGATGTGGATTTGATGGTGGATTTGATGGATAAGAAACTGGTTGAAAGGCTGCAGACAGAGAGTGGTTATCAATGGCTCTATTTCCAGGTGGAGGCCGGTAATGAGTGGCGTCCCCCAAGGGTCTGTCTTGGGATCAGTGCTCTTTAACATCTTTATCAGTGACATCGCTGAGATTGCACTCAATTCCATCGTCAAGTTTACTGATGACACCAAGCTGAGTGGTGCGGTTGACACGGTGGAAGGAAGGGATGCCATTCAGAGGGACCTCAACAGGCTTGAAAGGTGGGCCTGGGTGAATCTAATGAAGTTCAACACAGTGAAGGGCAAGGTTTTGCACTTGGGCTGGAAGAATCCCAGGCATCCCTACAGACTGGAAGGAGCGGTCCTTGAGAGCAGCCCTGTGGAGAAGGACCTGGGGATCTTGATAGATGAAAAGCTTAACATGAGCCAGCAGTGTGCCCTTGCAGCTTGGAAAGCAAATGGTATCTGGGGCCCCATCAGAAGAGGGGTGGCCAGCAGGGACAGGGAGGTGATTGTTCCTCTCTACTCTGCTCTTGTGAGACCCCATCTGGAGTACTGTGTCCAGGTCTGGAGTCCCCAGTACAAGAAAGACAGGGAGCTGTTGGAGAGGGCTCAGAGGAGAGCCACAATGATGATCAAGGGGCTGGAGCACCTCCCCTATGAGGACAGGCTGAGGGAGCTGGGCTTGTTCAGCCTGGAGGAAAGAAGACTGCAGGGTGACCTCATTGCAGCCTTTCAGTACCTAAAGGGAGCCTACAAACAGGAGGGGAATCAACTCTTTGAAAGGGCAGATAACAGCAGGATGAGGGGAAATGGTTTTAAGTTGAGGGAAGGGAGATTTAGGTTGGATGTCAGGGGGAAGTTCTTTACAGAGAGAGTGGTGAGGTGCTGGAACAGGCTGCCCAGAGAGGTTGTGGATGCCCCATTCCTGGAGGTGTTCAAGGCCAGATTGGATGGGGCCCTGGGCAGCCTGGTCCCAGTCAGTATTGAATGTGGAGGTTGGTGGCCCTGCATGTGGCAGGGGGGTTGGATCTTCATGATCCTTGAGGTACTTTCCAACCCTGGCCATTCTGTGATTCTGTGAATAAAATCTCTTATGTGAAAGCCTTGCGGTGAGTTTTGCTAGGGATTTATTGCAATCTTGACATTTGTAGGTGCTACATGGCCACAAAACAATGTTAATCTTTTTTCTTAGGGGGAATACTTCTTAAACTGTAACACAACACTGGGTCATCAGGAAGTACTAGGACTCATACACAGCATCAGGGATTAAAATGTTTCAGTCCCATATTTTAATGGGATTTCAAAATGGGAGTTGAAAATGCTAAAATATTGTAAACTGTTGAGATTATTCTGGTTTTGAGATATAACAGCAGAATTATTACTATTCGGAGTATAATGTACTACTCCTACAATTTATAGGATTTTCATGGCCATATATAAACCTTCAATATGCTGTTAATATAAAGTGATCAGATGTTTGCTAAAGAGGGTGAATTTTTCTTTTTCAGTAATTTTCTTTTTCAGTAAATTTCTCAATACATATAAAATCAGGAAGGATGAAAAGTCCAAAGAATTTGTATAGTGTAGAACGGCAATGACACACCATTCATAGTGTTGTACCAGGAATCGAGTCTTAGTATAAGTGGGAAACCTGCCCCCTGTGTGGTCACTTCAAATTTGTTCCACATATTTTCACCTTCATCTTGTGATATTAATCTCTTCTATGCATTTAAGTTTATGTAAAACATGTATACTTAATGTATGGAGTATTTATTCTTCCCTGTATTTTGTACATAATTCAAATTTCTTGATCCTTATTTACAGTTAAGTAAAATATCTTTTGTTTTAACTATTATCTTTATTTTTACCTCCCAAACAGGATAATTCAACAGTTAGATGTGTTTTTTGGGACTTTAATAAAAATGGTAAGTACTTGATATCACCCAAGATACCATGTTGCTTTAGGTATGCTGACTCATATTAATAGTAGAAAGCTATGCTTTAATCAATTACAAGGCTGTTTTCTTTAACAGGTGGACATGGTGGCTGGTCATATGAAGGTTGCATTGTTAAAGAAAGTAGAGTAAATGAAACAGTTTGTTCATGCAACCACCTCACAAGCTTTGCAGTTTTGATGGTAGGTATTCCAAAAATTACATATCTCAATTCCAGAAAATGTTAAAACATGCCTCATATTCAGCAAATGAGGATTCAGAAAATACATACAACTTATTAAATACTAATTCAGTTCTGTTCACATCTTGCATAGTACATAGAGCCATAAAATTAGTAATGTCCTTAGACTGCTTGTTGAATGGAGGCCGTGAGTTCCATTAAAGTAAAAATTGCTTAAGTGCTTATTAAATTGCAGCTCATACATTTAGGCCGTTGTATATTTTGTACCAAAAAAAAAGTTAGGATAAATCCAATTTAAAATTATTTTAATCAGACTTCCACAGTTGTATTGGGATTTCTGTTTCCCAACAAACCTTTTACAAGATCCATGAAGAAAATGGTTTGCTTTTTGTTTGTTTATTTGTTTTGTGCATTTTAAGGTTGTTTTTTTTTTTTTTTTTTTTTTTTTTAATGTGTTTTTCCCTTTCATAAGTTTGCTCTCTGAAATCAACTTCTCTTTTCCTTTTAGAATTTGTATGGGAATACTCCTTTAAGTCCCACGCAAGAATTGGTACTGACGTTTATATCCTATATAGGCTGTGGCCTGTCTGCAATTTTTCTTTCTATTACTCTTGTGACTTATGTAGCTTTTGAGTAAGTATCTCTTCAACTCAGCTCCCATTATTCTTCAATTACAATTGTCTATAGTCTTCACAGCAAAGTCTTTTTCAGTAGTTATGGGTGCTCTCTCTATTAATAATGCACAAATTTGTCTTTGTTGGAACATTTTGTTAAGATGTTTGAGGTTTAACTGTTAAGTCCTCCACAATGTGTTTTGGAAATCCTCCTAGAATTTATTTGGCACCTGTTTACTTCCTCATTATCCCATCAGTAATAAATACTTGGCTCTATCAAAGTTTTAGAAGCCTAGTCAAAAGTCTAATCCAGGTTAGCATTAAGAACACTCCTTTTGTGTTTTGAAGGTAATATAGCAAGAAGCCACCTAACATACAATGTTTTAAAAAAAAAAAAAAGAGGTATTGATATCTAGGATTCAAAGCTATTATTTAAATTTGTGTAATCTTTCTATAACAGACTTTATTCATATAGACTGTTAATTTGAAAATGCATTAAAACATTCTGTCCCATGTATAAACTCAATGTAAGAATCATTATATATAAATGAAAATATATAAATACATTTTTTTTTTCTTGGCATTTATGAACTAAAGAATACAAGAGAGAAAATAAGCCATGGATACAAGAACAATTGATGTCATCTCACTAATTTACTTTTTAGGAAAATCCGGAGAGACTATCCATCCAAAATATTAATCCAGCTGTGTGCTGCACTACTTCTACTCAACCTAGTTTTCCTCCTTGACTCATGGATTGCGTTGTATAACGCACGAGGCCTATGCATTGCAGTTGCTGTATTTCTTCACTATTTTCTGTTGGTTTCCTTTACCTGGATGGGCCTAGAAGCTTTCCACATGTATCTTGCACTTGTGAAAGTCTTTAATACCTATGTACGGAAATACATTCTTAAGTTTTGCATTGTTGGTTGGGGTACGTATTGGTTTTACTTTTTGGATTCTAGATATATGTATCAACTCACCAAATATTTCTGCAAGGTGATACAGTTTGGAAATGAAAGAGAAACAGTTGCTATGTATTACTGCTGTCAACTACAAAGTATTCATTATCAGTAAATCTAACTGTATGAATTCCAACTTTGAGGTAGTGAATTCCTCCCCAAGTACAGGTGTTCTCAGCTTGCAATGTGGAAAACTGAGGCTGTTGCAATGTAAGTGAATAATGGATTTTCCTTCTGCAAATATAACAGAACCAAATTTGAATCGTAGAATGGTTTGAGTTGGAAGGGACCTTTAAAGGTCATCTATTTCAACTCACCTGCAATGAACAGGGGCACCTACAGCTTGATCAGGGTGCTCTGAGCCACATTCCAGCCTGATCCTGAAAGTCTTCAGGGACAGGGCATCTACCACCCACCCTTATCATTAAAAAAGAAAACCAAAAAGCCTTATATTCAGTCTAAATTTCCCCCCTTATAGTTTGAAACAATTTCCCCTTGCCCTGTCGCAATAGATTTTGGTAAAGAGTCTGTCCCCTTCAAAAAGGCTTATTTCCATTAGCTGGCAGATGGCATCAGTTCTGTTTTGAAAATAAATGGAATTGAATATATACATTCCATTTCTGGAATAGCGCTGTTACTAACAAAAAGTGGCAAGGCAGATGTAACTGGTTCAAGGATGAAGAGATTTGGGCCCTTGTTATCATCTTTGGCCACTCGAGTTAAACACTAGTAAAGGCACTAAAATCAATAGAATTGTTTTCTTCAAATCGATATAAGAAATAAAATTGAGTATGCTTTATTAAATGCTTTAAATCAGTTTGATGTGTAACAGTATTTGTTGCCTAAGTGAGAAAATTTGGAACTAGCTGCAGAGAGGATCTCTGGTTTCTTTCCAAGTTGTGTTCTTGAGCACAGCTTGCATGCCCCATTTAGTTTCAAGTTATAGTATTGTATTTGTCAAGATCTTCACTTATGTATTTGGTCTAATCTTTTAGGGTTACCAGCAGTAGTTGTGGCTGTTGTGTTGGCAGTATCACCAGATAATTATGGACTTATATCCACTGGGAGAGTTTCAAAAACCAGACCTGATGAATTGTAAGTTAAATAAAAGGAGGTGCTTGCTTTCTTTTTTGGGGGTGGGAGGAAGGGGGTGGGATCCTACTAAACTGCTTTTCTTTAAAGGTGGGGGAGGGAAGGAAGCAGGCAGAGAGCTTTGGAATAGTATAGCTCTATAGTATGTTAACGTGCTTAGTGGTAACTGCCTACATGAATGCACTTACTTAGCTTTTGGTTAAAAAACAAAACAAACAAAAAAACCTCCACAACTTTTTACTGTTGTAATGATTTGTAATTAAAACAGGATACAGCTTTATCTTGTATTTATTTCAATTTCTTTTTCTGTTGATGGTTGACAGACTTTATTCTTGTGTTTTAGCTGCTGGATTAAAAATAGAATTGTCTTCTATATTACTGCTGTGGGATACTTCTGTGTGATATTCCTGATCAATATCAGCATGTTCATTGTTGTGCTGATCCAGTTGTGTCGCATAAAAAAGAAAAAACAACTTGGTGCTCAGAGAAAAACAAGTATTCAAGACCTTCGGAGTGTTGCTGGCCTCACATTTTTGTTGGGAATTACTTGGGGATTTGCTTTCTTCACAGTAAATGAGGTTTTTACCTACCTCTTTACCATCTTCAACACTTTGCAAGGTAAGTTGATGCTTTTGATGTGTCAGCTTACTGCCAACACTACAATGATCAAAACATTTGAAAGATTTGAAAATGGCACTTTCGTAATTCAGAAACAAAGTTGTAATTTGGTAAGTTTTTTAACTGCTCTACTGTAATTTTATGTTACAGTAAGATATAGAAAGGCTGTCTACTAATTACATGTATAGTATATTTATATCCATATTATAATTTAAATATATGCAAACCAGATACCATGGAAAGTGACAGTATGTCAAGAGATTAATTGTAAATACTGAGTTACTGTAAGTGTTCAAACAAAAATAATACAATTAATGTAGTGAAAATGGTATTATTTCCCAACTTACACCTAAGTCATGAGGGTGAGGTGTGACATTCATCAAAGGGCCATTAAGACCAGCAAGGCTGTGGTATCTAAAATATCTCCTCGTAAGCATAGCCTTTAATAGATATGAAGGTATGCAGCTCTGCAGATGCTGGGATACTACTGGACATATCCAAAAGCAGATTTCAGAGGCTTCAAAAGCTTTTCTATAAACATGAGGTACCATAGCTGCATGCTGTTATCTGAGTCTACCTACATTTTCCTATAGTGTTTTGAATCCAAATTTCTCTTTCAATGTACTTTAGATTACTGGTGGAATAATTTCCCAGGGAGAGTAAAGCAATTCAAATTGCAGCTCTATGTATACTACTCCCCTACTTGGTGTGTCACAACCTAAATGGTTTTCTGGCCATAGAATAAAAATCATGACAGTAGGTTTGGAAGATTCCATAGTACATAAGGAACCAGAGGCATTATTTCAAACAGTTGTTTACTTGAATATAGGGTACTGTAAATGACCACTAGCAAGTGAGCTTATGATTAATAAAACAAATATATATCAAGCTATTACAAAAGTATTACCAGAAAGGCGTGTGTATGTGTATATACAAGTAGGTCAATCCAAAAGTAATGCCTCTTATTTCCATGGAAACAAAGAGCACAAGAAATAGAGAATTTAGTAGAGAAAATTCTCACCTACAAAACACTGTTTTGCAACATAGTCACCACCGTTAGCTATGCACTTTTGTCAGTGAAGAACAAGAGTAATGGAATGTGGCTTGTTTTTCTGCTGTTGCTGTTATTGCTGCTGAAAGGCACCACCCACCACCTCATTGTGCTGACAGCCATTGTTTGGTCTCTATAAACATTCAGCAAATATTGGTGAATGTCAGTCAGTGCCAGTTTTTCTGCATGGAGGAATTCAGTGACACACCTCTGCTTCATCAACACTTCCATACGCCATTGTGTCAGAGTGCTCCTCTGCTGCCATCTGTCACACAGCAACAAAATATAATGGGATATTGGCAGGAGAGTTCAACTTCTACTGCCGTAGCACCAACATCTGCCTCTGATGCTATGGGCCAGCATGATAAAATAGGAAGTATTACATGCAGAGCAGCACTCAAATGTTCACTCCACCATTTGCTACAATATATATATTTGATAGCACCAGCAAGTTTATTGAGAAAGATTTCTACTATAGGTTACTGCAAAACTATCACTAGTAAAATAGCAAATATGTGTATGTATATGTATGCATGCATATATATATATATGCACATACATACACCCAGAGAAGTTCAGTTTCGGATAGAAAACAAGTCATTTTTAATCACATAAATCTTTAATCAAGACATAAGAGGATGTAGAACTCCACACTTGGAGCAGCTAATAGGTACTTGCAATTTCTTGTTTTTCATGTGAGTAGGCAATAGACCATGATGTTTCCTATTTTTTCAGACACAATTTTTCTTTTCCCAGACTACTTATATCTACATTTGGCTAATGCAGACAACAGCAGTTACTTATTTCAATCTTTTCAGAGAGTTTCCCCTTTGTTTCAGAGCATTTTTCACCTTTGTGGATAAGTTGCAATTATAGTTCCTTGTTTTTGCCTTTATTTTTAGTATCTTCAAGATGTCTCTGGTTCTTAGGTACCCAACTGCACTTCAGAGAGACTGGCTGCAGTTCTCAGAGATGCTTCTGGTTCACATGCCCGATTTAGTAGTTCTGAAGCTAGCAGAAATCTCATTCTGTCAGTATTTTAGCAATCATTTTTTATCACTATTTTTTCCATTATAGCCAGATTGCATTTATAGCTGCTCTCATCAGTATGTTGATTTTTGAGTACCACAATTTGGTAAATTTATACCAGTGTTTCAGAACTGTATTCAGAAGTGGTATAGAACTGTCTCAGTATAGAATCATGTCATTATATTCAAATATTCATTCTGAAAGCCAAAGATAAGATATTTAAGCTACCAAAGATGTGAGTAATCTCTCCCTGTGAGATTTTACATGCTTAACTGTCTTTAGAAACAGCACGAACATAACATACATGCAACTCTGTGCTAGTCTCAGTAGTTAGTTTTCTTTCATGCTCTTTTTCATTCATTATAAGCTTAACACTTAGGTTCTTAGGGACACATTGCAGCTGGAAAATCATGCAAAGACCAAGTTCCAGTCTTAAAACAGCGGGGAGGGGTTCTTATGAGCAGGTAGATTTGTGTTCCACAGTGTATCATTAAAAGTGAATGTAAAGCAGGTAAAGTCTCTCATGTGATGCTGACAAGGGACAGGGCTGAGCCCCATCCTTTATAGAAAATATTAGGTTTTAAAGTTGTTGTAAAGGGGAAACCATTCATCTAATATTTTAGGTATGCAATGTTTTCTTTGTACAAATACTCTAAGTGACATATCAATAGTTTTGTGACCTATTAATAGCTCCTTTAATTTTTGGAAAGGTCAGTAATGATGCTCCAGGAGCTGGCATTCCAGCTAATAAATCTATAAGCTTTACTTGTTTGATTATGGTTGGTAACAGGTAACTGGTTAACAGATGGAACAGTGTCATACCAGGTACTGAGAAATGCACAGCTTCCCAATGTCACATTACACTCTCTGTTTTACGTTGTTTTGAATTATTTTCCAAAAATGCAAAGTAAACTTCAGGATCCACAGAACTTTTCCCTTCATATTTGAAAGGAGAAACTTTATTCACTTTGTGGACTTGGTTTGTTCTTCTTGCATTTGTGTATACATGAATTCCTTCCATCTGTGTTCAGTAGAATAGTACTTCTCAGTGTTCAGAGTTGTTAACTTTTTCACTAAAGAAAACTTTTGATTAGAAACTAAAAAGAAATGAAAGAAAACAAAATGTTGTTTATCATAGATGTCATTGTTTTGCAGGGTTCTTCATTTTCATCTTCTATTGCGTAACAAAGGAAAATGTCCGTAAGCAGTGGAGAAGATATCTGTGCTGTGGAAAATTCAGGCTAGCTGAAAACTCTGGTAAGCATGAAAATGTTTTTGTTGTTCTTTTTTTTCCTTCTTCCAAAGAACTTATACCCAAAGTTCCTAGCGCTTAATAATATGCTTTTTTATTAAATTCAATAAACTATTTTGTTCTGGTTGCAGACATGATTTATTTCCCAAAGTATAATAGACCTCTGAAATTATACTCTTTAAAGATAGCAGTTAATGCAGTTCTTGCATTAAGTTGTTAATTGCAGCTGGTTTCTTCTGCTGCAGTTTATGGGCATGTCTTTGAAGAAGACTTCTGATCATGATTAGAAGTTTTAAGATTTGTTCCAGTTTGAGTCCAGTTGACTCAAACTGGTAGTTTTGCCAGCAACTTCAGAAAAACACAAGATAAAGAAAACTTTAAACAAAAAGAAAAAAAAAAAAAGAAATGGGTTTGATTATTTTGTTATTCAGTAGCTGACTTCTCGTAAAGCTGTATGCTTTTCAATCATTTCTTTAGTTGCTGGAAAATTCTGATCTGGTACACAGTCATAAAACTAAGCCTGTTGCTTTAAGAAGGGGTTAAATAGGAAAAAAAAAAACAAAACAACTAGATACAAATAATTGTAAACGTCAAGAGTTATGATATTCTTTGCAGAATATTGTTCTGTTTAGAAAACTACATTAATGCTTCTATGAGTTGCACAATTTTCTCTACTATCTATCTGTTGTAGACTGGAGCAGAACTGCTACTAATGGTTTAAAGAAGCAGACTGTAAACCAAGGGGTATCCAGTTCTTCCAATTCCTTGCAATCAAACAGTAACTCCACTAATTCTACAACAGTGCTAATGAATAATGATTATTCAGTGCATGCAAATGGAAATGGTATGTATCATTGCAATGCTATGCTCTTTCCTGCTAACTTAAAGTAAATTGCTGACCAATTTTTGGATATCAGGGGGAAGTTCTTTACAGAGAGAGTGGTGAGGTGCTGAAACAGGATGCCCAGAGAGGCTGTGGATGCTCCATCGCTGGAGGTGTTCAAGACCAGGTTGGCATCAGCCCTGGGCAACCTGCTCTAGTACCATCAGATCTGGAGATTGGTGGGCTCTGCCTATGGTATGGGGGTTGGAACTTGATCACTGAGGTCCATTCCAACCCAAGCTATTCTGTGATTCCAGGAATTATTATTCATATTAATAATAATAATATAATATAGGGTCAATAGTAATATAAGGTCAAAATATTTCAGATTTCCTCACAGATAATATCACACGTCTGGTTTAGGAGATGATACGCAAATGTTTAAAGTATCCATATTGTATTTAGTGTTGATTTACATATCAGATGGTAGGTAATATTCATTAATAAGGCTGTTATTTACCAAAAGCTGCTGTAAGCACCTTTCTTGTCAGATGTACCAGGGAAGATCAGATTTTTGGTTCCCGTAATCAACTCATCTTTCACTGCCTTGATGTTTCTCACCAGTGTTTTTCTCTTCCCAAAAACATAAAAGGAAATTAGATTCTCCACTGACTGTTGTCTTCTCAGTAAATTTAACAATGGCCAGTCATGGCGATGTCGGTTTGTGAAGTGATACAAATAGTAACACAAATAACACTATTGAATGTGTGTTTTGATTAATTCTGTTATTTAAAACAGATTAATTTAAATGTATTGCATTTGTGTTTGTGAACTCAATTTTCATGTTTAAAATGATCCTTTCTCAGAAGAAATGCTAGTTCTGTTTTGGGTTTTCCCATCTTGATATTTTATTCCATCTCATGGTAGATGTGATATCAGGATGGTGGCACATCTCTTACACTTACCTACTCTCTGAGAAAGAAGAAGAGTAGAAAAAGGAAAAAGAAGAAAGACCAACTGAAAACATTTGTGCAAATATTTGTAATAAAAAATCCTACTTCTCAGAAGAATTATCTAGAGTGTGGTGCATAGATGAAGGAAATTCTATCCAGTGAATTGAGCATTTGTGGAGCTGTTATTCCAGTCCATTAAGAGGCTTCATTCGAGAGTGGTATTACATATGTTCACTGTAGGGACACAGAAATGTTTAACATTTTTCAATCTAAATATGGCTTGCAAAAGTGTTTTGACCAAGGTCACATTCTGATCATTCTCCAGAAATAAATGTTGCAAGTTGAATGCATTTTAAAGGGGGAAAAAAAAAATCTGCCATGTTTATTCCAAGTTTATTTCATATCCATGGCAAAACTGAGAAACTTGAATTTAACTATAGTTAATGCAAAACTGGAGTTAGAAGTATTTTGCATCTTATCTAGTGATACTGATTCCAAGTCTAAGTCTACATTCTTAGAATTGTGACCTTCGTGGTTGAAAATGTGAAATCTTTTTGTGTGTACAATATATTAAGGTCTCCCAGATCTTTACTTGTCTCACACAGAGTAAATATATACAGAAGGCATACAGAGAAATCCTCATCTTGAAGTTATTGCAGAGATAAAATGAGATAGCATGAGCTCTCTATATGCACTGGAAAAGTACCTGAGACTTCTGATTCTGACCTTCTCTGAAAGGGGATGCACTTTTTGTTTCTACAGGCCATCTTTCTGGTGAGAAGAATGGTGTTTCTTTCAGTGTGCAGAATGGTGATGTGTGTCTTCAGGACTTTTCAGGCAAACAGCTTGCATTTCAAGAAAAGGATGACACTGGCAGCCAAAATAGCCGTATCTCACTTAGAAGGACTTCAAAGAGGGGAAGCCTACCTTCTGCTGAGAAAATGTGATTTCCTTTTGAACAGGACACTGTTTTACAGTATGAAGTAGAGATTTACTTCAACAGTTTTACATAATGTGAGAAGACCAAAGACTGATTTTATTTAATATATTGTCCTGAAACTTCCAGGCAGCCATGTAATGGTTTGACAAAGACAATTATTAATTGGAAAAAAAATGGGGAGGAAGCTCCTGTTCTGACAAGGTATTTCGGATGTCGAATTACAGCTGGCACGTTTCTATTTTGATTCTTCATTAGAGATTTTTGAGGATTTTTACGCTTAAAGGGAAGTTTAGGCTTTTTTCAGTACAACTAAGTATCTGGATATAATGCATAGTAGTATTGTAAATGTAGGAAATTACAACTTGTGTGTTAACTCTAAAAACGTTAGCTATACTGTCTTCAACTTTTTGTATGTTAGAGTTGCAGATTAGTGCTGTACATAAGGAGGAGAATGCCAGCCTTTAAATATCTTAGTGGTAGTTTTATATTTATTTCTTGTAATATAAATTTAAATATTCTTTTGTATAGAAAAATAATTGATATTTTGTTTTAACTTTTATTGTACTTTGCATTTGTCTTTAATTGAAATAATTAACAGAATGACACAGAAGTTAATGCGTTCAGTTAGTGAAATCACTTACTGTGGTTTGCCAGAGACAGAACTGTATAAGTGAACACCATTATTTTTTAACCCTTTGTGTACTCTTTCACTGCAACACAGAGAGGTAGAGAAACTGGGTGTCATCAATGTAGAGCACTAAGAATGAGGGAGTGATAAATAAAGTCACTTGTAAGTTATTAAATGTAGCTAAGTTATCTTAGTAGCTAATTTGGTGGGCGCTTTTGCCATTGATTTCACCAGGTTCAATATTTTATCTTGAGTTCCACATATTAAACACACTGCCATTTCTCATCTGCAGTGATTAAAAAAAAAAAAAAAGTGTTATTTTTTTGAATTAAAAATTACAGAAAATAATGCTGTTATATTTAGTAGCTTAGTAAATTGTTGTGTGGCTCTTTTTAAGGGGCAGCTCTTGAGAAGTTACAATCTATTTCTGCTTGCATTTTGGTCCTTCCTTGGCAAACCAAATTCTGAGGCCCCACCTCAGTTGCTTCCTGAATCATCATTTAATTTCCTCTGATATTTCTCTGAAAAAGGTGGATTTTTGACTTTTCATACGCAACAGTTGGAAGAAAATATAACCCATACAACACTGTGAAGATTTCTGAACAGTGTGAGCACAGGTTGTGCCTGCTTCTTAGACAAGTGTGCAGCTGTGACTTTCTTTTGCTCCATGGGTTCTTGTGGAAAGGTTGGATACTGCCAGAGCAAAAGCCAGTGCCACACTGCAAAGTGCCAACCCTTGGAAAGGGAATTTTTGAGGCAGATCCACACTGGAGGGGAGAAAGAGTTCTGCTTTCCCAGAGGACTCAGTAGGGATCTCTGGAAACATTTCTTGACAAAATACATTGGTGAAACACCTTTCTGGGGCTGTGGCGTGGTTGTTGAACTTCCAAATTACTAAACACTCATGAGGTTCTAAATGCAGTGCCTGGATTCTTTTGGCCACTTATGCCTGAAACTATGCAGAATATGCCTTTAAAGTGAGAATTCAAAGCATTTGTTGTGTTTATCCACAAGGTTTTAACTGCATGTTAATAAAAGAAGGTACTAGAATGCTAGTAGCTAGAATGCTTTTCTGTGAATGCTTTAACTTTGGCAAATTGCCTTTGCACTGTTTCTTGTAAATTTATTTAATGTTCTTGTATTTATATTTTCAATTGTAAAAAACAAAAAACAAAAAACAAAACAAAAAAAAACCCAATAAACTTAGAGCAAGTAAACACAAAATACATAAATTTTGTCTTTTAGCTAAATTTGGCCTTATACTGGATTGTGTTACAGTTCTTGAAATTATGTGAGCCAGAGTATGTCACCTTATGAAGAAAGTGCTGGCATGGCCCTTGCTTTTTTGTGTCCATATCATATTTCACTTTTCATGGCTGAAGCACATCTGTCTTTAGCAGAGAAAAGGTCTGACATAAGTCTGTCCAGTCAGTGCTTGTTCCTCCAGTCTGCTGAAACTCTTCCATAAGAATGCCGCGAGTAAAAGAATCACAGAATCATTAAGGTGGGAAAAGACCTCTAAGATCAGGTAGTCCAACCATCAGCCCCTCCCCGTTATACCCACTGACCACCTCCCTCAGTGCCACATCCACATGGTTCTTGAATACCTCCAGGGACAGTGACTCCACCACCTCCAGTGGGCTGCCCCTGCATCACCACTCTTTCTGAGGAGAAATCTGTATTGATATCCAACCCGAAGTGCCCCTGGCACAATTTGAGGCCATTCCCTCTTGTCCTGTTTCTGTTACCTTGGAGAAGAGGCCAACTCCCACCTCGCTACAACCTCCTTTCAGTTGCAGAGAGTGATAAGGTCTCCCCTGAGCCTTATCCAGGACATGGCTGAGTTTGGCTTCAGCAATTCCGTACTAAAAAGCATATTTTACAGTCACAGCTTGGAATCTTCATTTGTTTCTATTTTTGCACCATAACTTACGCAGGGATTATTTTAATCATTCTTATTTGATTTATTCGTAGGCATGGGAATTTCATCTTACTTTGCCATACACGTACTGTAGTAAAGTCTCACACAGGGCAGCCCGTTGGTGTATCCCAGTGAATACCATCAACAAAGGCGTTGAAAAACCATTTGCACACCAGGGGGCGTGGGGACCGAGCAGCTGCCTAAGCAAATTTGGGTTAGCTCAACCGCCTTCTTAGGTCATAAATACAAAAAATAAAAAAGTGATTAAATAAGTTGTCACATTGTGCCTTGCGCAACTCCGTGGTTGTTCCGCTCCCAGTTCCCGGCACTTGGTAGAAAGCTTTGCAACTCTAAGCTGTATTATGCTCTACAGAATACGTATCCTTTCGGTACTCGGGGTTTTGTGCCCTGCCAGCAGCGTAGCCATAGCAACCCTTTATCTGGGAGAAAAGTGGCACCGCTCCCTGCCCTGCCCCGCCCAGCCGCCGCCGTGCCCGCTCCGCTCCGCCGGGTGTCGGCGTAGGACCGCGGGCGCTGAGGGGAAGCGGCGTAGGGCCCCGCCCGGCCGCCGGCAGGGGGAAGGGCCGCGGGCAGGGAGGGCTGGCGCGCCGCCCGCCGCGCACACAGGGAAACAGCCGCCGCCATCTCCGGCTGCCGGCGCGCCCGGGCGGTGAGACGAGGCGATGAGGAGCCGCAGCAACTCGGGGGTTCGCCTAGACGGCTACGCCCGCCTGGTACAGCGGACCATCCTCTGCCACCAGGTGAGGGCAGCGTCGCCGGTGTAGCGGCTGGGAGTCGGAGGCGGGTTCGGCGCCGGGGTCGGGGTGAGCGGGTGGAGGCGGCTGTCCGCCCTTCCCGGGCTGCGGCAGCCGGGCCCGCGGCTGCAGCACTACGGGCTGCCCGCCTTGTGAGCGCTGAGTGCAGGTGTCGGCGCTGCTGGGGAGAAGCTGTCACCGGCTTCCCGCGCTTTGGCCCGTGCAGCCGGCGCAGCGCCGTGCGGTCTGCTTGATGCGCCTTGCTTCAGGTGTGTGTGCTGAGGGTGGGGGGCACGTACCGTGTTGTCATGCTTCTCTTAAAGTTGTTCCCCGCGTAGAGAGAAGGGCAGCGGGGCTTCTGGTGTGAATCAGGTCCCAAGTGCACTTCATTGCAGTGACTTAGAAGAAACTGCAAAGCAAAGTGAAACATCGTTAGATGTAAGGAAAAAATCTTTTTTTGTGATGGTGGTGAGGCACTGGCAGAGGTTGCCCAGAGATGTGGTGGATGGCCCATCCCTGGGGACTTTCAAGGCGAGGTTGAATCAGGCCCTGGGCATCCTGATGTAGCTGTGGTGTCCCTGTTCATTGCAGGGGACTTGGACTAGATGGCCTTTAAAGGTTCCTTTCAACTGTAAGGATTCTGTGTTTCTATGACTAACTAAAGAGGTGAGCACCCAAAGCCCAATAAGATCTATACCAGCAACTCAGTAAGATTTATTCCATCAACTGTTTCTGTGGGCACGAGCTCCAGACACCTGAGAACTGTTATCGTTACGTGAACTACTGAAAACCTACCAGCAACAAAAAACAAGGTTCTGGTGTGAGCAGTGTGAGACAGCGCTGCCGGGCTCTCACCATGGTGGGCTGTGGGAGCTGCCCTGTACTGCTCTCCTGGCCCTGCAGGATGACCTTGGGCTCCTTCAGCAGCTGCTGAGGAGCTGGGCCTGAGCTGAGCCACCTATGTCCTGTGAGCAGCCAGACAAAAGAGCAGCAGGCAGCAGAGGTGCTGCTGAGACGGAGCTGTACAGCCCTGGTGTACGGAGGTGACCTTGTGCCCGGCATCCAGCAGCATGCAGATTAAGCTGCTGTGCTGTGACAGAGCTCATGTTCTCTGAGACGTGGCTTGGAGAACGTGAAGTGTGTTTGGGAACATTGCGCTTTTATAAAGATGTGTCTGACAGGGCAGGGGTCAGGTGTCCCTGTCACAGCAATTGATCTGGCATTCGTAACAGTTGCTCTGTTTGAACACGCAGCCGAGAAACGAGCATAAAAGTTAATGGCAACGAGGCAATGGGAATTAATGATTAAGTGAAAAATGTTGTGAAGTGTTTGAGATGCAAGAGACTATGCAGTATTCTAGTTCTCAAACGGTGTTGCTACTGAACGCTATCAGAATTTGCCGTTCTCTGCATTGGAACATAAAAAGGCTTTGTATGCATTCATGTTTTAGCTTCCATAAACCAAGTGAGGAAACAGACAGAAACACTTTGCCTACTTCCTAGAAGAGAAGCAATTCTTTTTTACTTCTTCAAGACCATACCACAGTATGGTCACACGGACAAGGGCAGATCCCAGCTCAGTTTCATATGTTAATTCGGTACCCTGTTTTCCTTCCAAATACACACAGTTTAGATTTGTATTTCTTCATTGTGCTTTGGCTGTCACCGAGTGACGTAGTTCATCAGCCTTGGTGGGTGAAGGTGCCCTGATGGATTCTATAAGCTTTGTGTCCTGAAGTGCTCAAATAAATAAGTATTGCACTTCACATGTGCGAGTTCAGGAAAGGACTGGGCATCTCTGTTACAGAACTGTGAGAAGCTGTATTGTGCAACCAGTATGAAATCTTGAAATCCTTTCTTTCCCCTTCCCCCAACACCTTTTGATGTGGAAAGAAGTGGTTTATCTTAATAGATGGGACTTCAGGTAATAATGTTTGTTCTTTACCTTTTCTACCATGTTCAGAACCCAGTTACAGGGCTGCTTTCAGCTGGTACAGACCATAAGGATGCTTGGGTACGGGACAATGTCTATAGCATCCTGGCAGTGTGGGGGCTTGGCATGGCCTACAGAAAGAACGCAGACCGGGATGAGGACAAGGCCAAAGCCTATGAGCTTGAGCAGGTATGTTGAAGTTCAGTGCAAAGCAACTATGCTATATTTTGCCTTTTTTTTCATGTGGTCATGGTTTTGGTGTGCTTACACTGCTGCTATGTCGAGGATGTGGCACTGTTTTCCCAGTATGGAATACATGTTTAGTTCTTGTGGCAGCAGTGTTTGTGTAACACAGAACGGTCTGTGTTCCTAGCAGCCCCCCAGGAGGTGAGATTTGGAGAGCTGAGCAACAGAGAGGCTAACATCTCAATTAATATATATACCAAAAGAAAACTGGTAGAAGTAAAACTCCCATTGTTTAGCACATTATTGTAAACTATGCTTCTAAGAGATTTTATGCCCTCATTTAGAAGCCTCCCTGATTAAATTGTGAGATCCTTCATGAGGTCGTGGGGCAGAAATTCAAACCTAGGTTGCTTGTATTGTAGGATGGCAATTTTATTATTTTTCCCCTTAAGGAGAAGCATGCCCTTTCTGCATGCTGTCTTTGAAATGTGAACATGTGTAGTCTCATGAAAATCATATGTGGTATATAGATATGTTTGGTCAGAAAGGCAAAGCATCATTGTATTTTTAGGCCTTAGTAATTTTCTGGAATTTCAGACGAAATCTTGTCTTAATGCTTATTCTATGCTTTTCTTAGTACACACTGAGGTCTCTTCACATTAGTCATCCGCTTGCTGTATAAAGAGATGAAGAGACACCACAGGTTTTCCAGCTGTCTGTGTCTTGCAGTTATTTACCAGTGTTGCCTGGATCTGTCAGTCTAACAATCATTATTCTTACAGTGGGTAACATTCCTCTTACTTCTTTAGCCAGATAGAAAGAGCACAGGTTACTCTGCGTGCTGGAGAGGATGTTTGGGAAAAGATCAGTTCTCCCAAATGGAAGCATGAGAACAAAAATCAATTTTTTTTTTTTTTTTTAAAGGGCATTTAAAACATTTCAGATTAATACAATTTTTTGTCCTTGGGAGGACATTAACAAGGGATGTGAACTTGTGACTTCCGCATGTTGTTTTTAACAGCTGATAGGGCTGGTAGTACAGGAGTGTCACTGGTCTGCTTTATTCCTGCAGAACGTTGTGAAGCTGATGCGAGGGCTTTTACAGTGCATGATGAGACAGGTATGTATGCATGATACAAATCAGCACATACACTGCTATTAGCCTAAGCCGAACTCAGATCATGCTTGTACCTTTTTAAAATTAGGTTTGCAGCAAATCACAGTGTTGCCTTTGCAAACTGGTTTGCGCAAAGGTGCATGCCTGTTACTAAAGATGTGAACTCAGCAAGGTAACTTAAGCTTACTCTTTCCCAAAGAGATGTGGATTTAGGCAGAGTCTAAAGTTCATGCACTATGATTAATCAAAACACACTGAAGTGAGGTAATAAAATTTAGGACCTTTTCTATCTAAGACAACGTGTTGTGAAATTGTTTGGAGAATTTCTTCTGTAGTGTTTCACATTTGAAGTCTGTGGTGCTTTTCAGATAGATAAGGTAGAGAAGTTCAAACGCACACAGAGTACCAAGGACTGCCTACATGCCAAGTACAACTCTGCTACTTGTGCCACAGTGGTTGGAGATGACCAGTGGGGACATCTGCAAGTTGATGCCACTTCTCTTTACCTGCTCTTCCTGGCACAGATGACTGCATCAGGTAAGCAGAAGATATTTTAGCCCTGACTGTTGTTACAGTCTTCATGTCAACTTAGAATTAAAAAGGAGAAAAAAAAAATATGACTAGCTTCAAAGATCTTTGTGCAGTTATTGCACAGAAAATAGTATTTCTATGGAAAGAGATGTTTTTAGTTAGGATTTCACACTTACAGTAACTGCCCAGGAAGTGTCCATTCCCTTAAAGTTTGTTGGTGTACAAATTCTATTCAGAGCCATGTCAAAGAGCTGTGTGTCTGATGGACAAACTGGTTTATTCAGAGTGACTACATCAAGCTGGGTGCCACAATCCTTCTGTGTTCCTCCTCTTGTGGGCATTGTTTTGCTTTCTGCTCATAGCAGCCATGCTCTTCCTCTGAGGATAAGTCTCTTCTCCTGATGGTCTCCTGGCAGAGCATAAAGCAGATGGTGTAGCTGCTGCTGGAGCTGGGCCACCCAGTTCTCAGGAGCTAAGCTGGTTCAGCTCTCCCTGCTCTGTAGCCATTGTGTGTGAATGCTGTGTTTTCACTGAGGGCATTTTTTGGCTGGTCTTTGAAACGGATGATGTGTATTGGTGGCATTTGAAGTAGTTCATCAGCAGCAAATGTTGAGGCTTGTTGCCACTCCTTTTGAAATCAACCCGAGTCTTTCACTGATTTCTGTGAATAGTAGCTGGTAGTTGGTAACAAATCACAGAATCACAGAATGGCCAGGGTTGGAAGGGAGCTCAACGATTGGGAATCTCCAATCCCCCTGCCACAGGCAGAGCCACCAACCTCCCTATTTAATACTAGACCAGGCTGCCCAGGGCCCCATCCACCTTGCCTTGAACACTTCTAGGGACGGGGCATCCACAACCTCTCTACGCAGCCTGTTCCAGCACCTCACCACTCTCTCTGTAAAGAACTTCCCCCTGATATCCAACCTAAATCTTCCCTCCCTAAAATATACAAAATATAAATACAAATATACAAAAGCTTGAAATTTTTTGAAGAGGAAGTAGTTCTAATGCAGCGTATTTCTTTCTTCTTCTCTTGTTTTTAGGGTTACGTATAATTTTCACCCTTGATGAAGTTACCTTTATTCAGAATCTTGTTTTTTACATAGAAGCTGCCTACAAAGTTGCTGTAAGTAGTTATTTATGTGTAAGACCTCTGAACACAGCTTAGGTGCGGGTTGGAAATTATTTCTTGCTGGTGACTGAAAACACAATTTTCTTTTTCCATCAGAGGATGTCAGAATTTGTCATTACATTGTGAGCAACATTTCTGGAGGTGGTGTGGCAGCTGTGGGGGGATTTGCTGTTTTCTGGATGAAGTATAGTTGTTCTATCATCACGGTAGTAATTAATAACAATTCCTGATGTCTCATGAGCCTTTCTGAAAAGAGCAGAGTGTTATCAAACTCTTTTGGAAAGTGATGAGTTGCAGAGGCACAGGGAGAAGCATGCAGTTTAGAGGTCTTTGTGTATTCTATGGAGAAGGTGATTTATGACTGCAGATGTGATCCTGCTGGGATGTATTTTTATGTTCTGCCTTTAAACATGCAGAGGAGTTCTATGGAAGTCACTTGTTATTTTATTTTTAAGGCTGATAAACAAGTTCTCTACGAGGTTCTGGTTTTGTGGTGAGCCTTTGTGTGTGGAGGCGAGGTAGGGAAATACTGGTTGTGTATGTAACCATGCCAGTTTTTTTTTTAATGTTGTTATTCTTGCAGGATTATGGAATTTGGGAACGTGGTGATAAGACAAACCAGGGCATCCCAGAACTGAACGCAAGCTCCGTAGGGATGGCCAAAGTGAGTATGTCTTTATGACTCCTCTTTTGTGGCTGTTCTCTCACTCTGAATAGCTCTAGTGAACCCAGTGTCTTCCTTTGCATTGCCTTCTTGGCAACTGTTAACTAATTGTATTAAGAATTTTTGTTTGGGTATGAATTGAGTATTCAACATAAAATCCTTGTGATAGTGGCTTACTTTGAAGGTACCTTAGTACATTTGTTCTGGGGACTGCAAAATATGCAGCAGAATCATTGAGGCATGAATGTGATAGATAAAGTGAACAGGATTTTAAAAGGAAAGCTCCTTGCTCTCTTCCTGACCCATACCGTTTGTGGCACAGCAAGCCCCACATCAGCAAAGCCAGGACACTTCCAGGTTAACGTGGGGGTGCACAGAGATGAATGGGTGGGTTATTAATATCTTCCTAAAGCATACACATTAAAGCTGAGACATATGGGATGAACTGATTCACCCGTAAAGACGGGGCATGATGTGTCTCTGTTGGCTGGTTGGCCATTAGGCATGCAGAAAACAGACATCTCATCTCTCTTTCCCTAGGGAAGCAATAATATCAGAAAGAGAGGTAGATGGCAATGCGTTCTTCCCTGCACCAGCAGAGGCTGGTTCCCAGAGCACGCTGAGCAAGTCTTCCTCTTCCTCTTTGAATAGCCCTGCAAATGGCCACTGAAATGGAGGGGTCATTTTGGAACATGGAACAGGAGAAGCATTTATGGCTAAATATTATTTAGGTATTATTCAGCAGAAGCACTGTTTCCTGTTGCTTTGTGTTGGGTTGTAATTGTAAGAACAGTCATCAGCACATCAGTCCTGGATCCTACGAGTGGAAATTCAAAAATATTGTTTACTTTTTCAGAAGTATTGATGTGCTTCCCATTGAAGTTGGAAACAATATCTGTGGAGCAAACTTCTGTCTTGCCTAACAACCTTCAGAGGAAAAGTACAGATGCTGGGGTGTGCACTTGGCTTAAAAGATATCTAATGGTATTTTTCTGTGTGTGTGGGTGTTGTTTGTTTGTTTTGAAGGCTGCTTTGGAAGCAATTGATGAATTAGATCTTTTTGGAGCTCACGGAGGGCACAAATCAGTGATTCATGTTCTTCCTGATGAAGTAGAACATTGTCAGGTAAAAAGCAGTCTTCTGTTTCTAGTGCTTGAAGGAAATCCATCTCCTTTTCCGTTCTGTTCTTAATTGAAATGCTGGTTAACTGAATGGTAAACTTAATAAGGATGACTTCAGACTGTGCTGTTCACCCTGTTTATAGTAAATTACATGAAACTGATTTGAAACATTCCCATGTTAACTCAGTTAAAATCGTTATGCAGTGAGTTCTCTCCATTTGCAAATTGTGCATTTTATTTGCATGTTACACAGCCTTTTGAACAAAGTAAATTATTTCATATTCCTCTCTTCTGTGTTTTGCTCAGTCTATACTATACTCCATGTTGCCAAGGGCATCCACGTCTAAGGAAATAGATGCTGGCCTTCTCTCCATAATTTCTTACCCAGCTTTTGCAGTGGAAGATATAAACCTTGTTAATTTAACCAAGAGTGAAATCATATCCAAATTGCAGGTAAGGATTTCCTTTATTTTGTTTTATTTTTCAGAAGGAAAGAGAAGCAGAACCTTTTTTCTTAATTGAAAATCTAATTAATCTAGGATTGACAGACTTGGTGGGTCCATACATGGAACAGAGAGAGGAAAATCCCTAAGTGGCACTGGAAACTCACAACTTAAATGTTGGTATCAGTCTGTCAGTATGTGAAGATTTCTGTAATTTTGTCTGTTTTTATAGGGCCGCTATGGCTGCTGTCGCTTTCTCAGAGATGGCTACAAGACACCCAGAGAGGTACTTCTGATGTATATTTTCAGTAGATGTTAGGAAGAATGCTATCTCTTTTTGGCATTATTTTGTCTTGGTCAAAATTCAGTATTGCTATTTAGACATTTGGTAGTAAACCACATAAATTTGGGGAATGACTCATGTCTAGTGGTTTAAAGACCACCAGTTATTAATGAGATAAATTAATTCATGATTCTGCAAGGTATTAACCCTTACACATGCTTACAGCACCTAAGGAAAAGAATTGCCTCTGAGATGCTCCAGGGTATCTATGAAGTAGGGCAGAGGCAAGATTATTTGGGTGACACCTAGATTCTGATTCTGAGAAGGGCTGGTTTGTCTGGAGACCGATTAAACAAGTTTGGAAGTGAATGTGAAAAAAGAAATCAAGAGGCTACGTGGGAACTTTTTGCTGTATTTTTATTGCTTGCTTGGTTCTAATTATTTGTATAAAATAGGCTTTCATTGTGTATGGAGTTTGAGTGACTAATTTAGCACTGTGACTAAAAGAACATGGTTGAATTTCCAGGATCCAAGCAGATTGCACTATGATCCTGCTGAGCTCAAGCTGTTTGAGAATATTGAATGTGAGTGGCCAGTGTTCTGGACATACTTCTTAATTGATGGAGTATTTAATGAGGACAAAATTCAGGTGAGGAAAGAAGAAATTGCTTAGAATGGAAGTGCAAAGCTGCTAACAACCCATAATAGCTTTTCTCTGTGTTTATTTTAATTATCAGTTACCACTTAAAAAGTTCACATGACCCTTTTTTTTTTATTGGCAGAACCCTTTACTATTTGCATACATACAAATTATGTATTTTTGTGGATGAATTACATTTGACAGATAGCAGCAGCTGGGTGAGAATGTGGATGGAGCATTTGTTTTTACATGCTACTCAGGCTGGAGTGTGATAGGTATTATTATTTGAATGTCTTGCAATGTTGATGCTCTTTTGGCATCAGGCAGTACTGGAAATCACTGAGTTCCTGTGAAACTCAGTGGGGTTTTACACAACAGGTTGGAAGCAGTCTCCAACCACTCTGACCTTACTGGGAGGTTCATGTCACAAGAAAGGCTGCAGTGTTGCCCACACTGGTACGGGGAAAAGTTGCCCTTTCTCTGTCAGGTTGAGTGGCTCTGTTGGCTGGTGGGTTTCAAATGATCTGGACATTGTGTATTTGTCTGGTTCTGTTTTATGACCAACCTTGATGTCTCACCAAATTATTGTGAGATGAGTCTAGCTTCTGTCTTCCCTGATCTCTGTGGCTTGGCTGCTGAGAACAAGGTTAATAGTTCTTTCAGTCCTTTGGTACATTTAGGGAGGTTTGGGATGGATTAGACTTTTATCAGGAGCCATTTCATTTTAACTGATTTTGCAGGTTAATTGATGATTCCTTAGTGTATTTTATGCCTTTGCTGTGTCAAGCATTCAATGGTCAGGGGAACTAGATTGTAACCTTTCAAAGGTTGTAGTGGTTCCTGTAGAACGTTGGTAAATTAAAAGAGCAGCATGTAATGAAGTTTAAATGTATTCAGATCAAGAGCTCTACAGCTTGATGGCTTGAAGGAAGTAACAAATACATGTGATTTAAAGTTGCCCAGTATGCAGAGGGACTATGATTACTAAAGAAAACCCCTTAAAAATAATATGCTGTCAGAAACAAAATAAATTTCAGACCAAAAATACCTTTCTATAACAGATGTAAATACAGTGAAGTATTTACTAACATTAAAAATATGGGTTGCTTTGCTGAACACGGTAGAAATAGTCTGGTGGAGAGAAAAGTAACGTTGTTTCATAAGGAGAAAAATCAGAGTTTACTGAAACTTCAGTCATGTTGATAAAATACTTATTTCAAAAGCAGTCTCTAGAATTTAATTAGCTGGTCTGGGACATTATGTACCAGATTGCTTTTATGGTGTGCAGATGGTCTGTGGTAGGATGTGCTCAGAATGGACAATTGGCCCCAGTTTCCACACTTTACACATAGTTGCTCGTGACACTCTGGTGGTGGTGTCTAGTCTTCCACAGTTACTGCTTCATAAGCCTAATTGCAGTAGCAGCAACGATTTGGAAAATAAGCATCCTGATCACTCAACAAGAGTGGATAAGGATAGGATACTGATAATACTTGTGTGCCATGACATGAATGTGTGGGTACTTTAGCTTGTGCATTAGGCTAGAGGTTATTCCTCAGAAAGGTATAAACAGGAATAGAATTTTAGAGCCAGGTGCTGATAGTGCTAGAAAACCGCTTCCCTGTGAGTTAAAACTTAGAATGGGAGTGTGAAGAAATGAGACAAAATAAGAAATCTGGTTTAAAAAAAATAAATGAAAATTGTTGAATTTTAGGCCGTTTACATGTCCTGGTGATTACCATTGCTAACTCTACATTGGTTGTCTTACTCTGCTTGCTCTTCTCAGAGTCCTACCAGGACAGAATTGCTCAGGTGTAGGAGTTGTCTGCCCAGGAAAGTGGTGGAGTCACTGTTCTTGGAGGTGTTCAAGAGCTGTGTACATGTGGCACTGAGGGACATAGTGGGTGTGGTGGGGAGGGATTGGTGGTTGGACTGGGTGATCTTGGTGTTTTACAACCTTACTGATTCTACAGTACAGTATGATAATATGTTGTCTAGCAATACGAGAACAAGAGGATTTTATGTTCGTTTAACTTAGGTATTTTATTTGATTTACATCTACTTAAAACTTTCCTTAGGGCAAATTTTTAAGAGAAACTGAATTCCCAGTCCTGCAAAGTTGGATTCAGAATATCATACACAAATGTGCTTGATAGAAAGCTAACAATTCTTAAATCTTACATTTCTAATTGGTATTGCTAGTGCTGACATCTTCTGCGTCACTTCATTTTCATGATCAAATTTAATGCAGAATTTCTCATGACTTCTTGATTGCATTATTTTTTTATGCTTCAGTGGTTTGTTTCTGATTAAAGATGTGTGCTTTTGCTTTGGAGAATGATAATACTGAGATCTTGGAACAGTGTCTGACAATTTGAAGCCTCTTCTTCCATCACCAAGCTGTGATCCACTTTTCCCTCTCCTCCTTATTGTTTACTTTTTATGAATTTTCAACAGAGAAGTAGTAAAATTATAACTTTATTGTTTCTGTTTTGCTGAATGTATTGTCAATTTTCTTTTATAAATATCTCCAGGTAGAAGAGTACAGAGAGGCTTTGGAAGGAATACTTGTTAGAGAAAAGAATGGAATAGTTCTAATGCCTGAACTATATGCAGTCCCTTCAGAAAAGGTATTGTGAAAATGCAGCAATCACTTCAGTATGTGAAGTATAGATATGAAGATCAGTGTACCATTTTCCTGTAGCACATAAATCTAAGTCAGTAATAAAAAAAAAAAAAAGCAATCCACAGCACATTATTAATTACTGATAAACCTCTCACGGTTCCCACTGAGAAATGGTAACTTTAGGCTTCTAAATGATCAAATTCTGGAGATAGGAATCCAAGTGTCTATGGAAGTTCTGGACCAGGTTTAAAATTACCAAGTCTTTATAAAAAAGGTGTATTTAAGAAGTTTTGCTGATGATTTAGAAATTGAATCTCAGAGAAGAAGTAAAGCATAGGCTGTTCTCTGTGTTTATTCTACCAGTGGTTTGTGCTCGCTCTTTTTCAGAGCTTGTATTTAAGATGGAAACAGTTTTCAGATGAATCAGAATTTGTTAGATTTTTAGTGTGGTTTTTAATCTGTTGTTTTTTGTTTGTTTATTTGTGTTTCCCATCTTTTCTGTCACTGTTCTACCTTTTCTTTCGTTGTGACAGAGAAATTCAGATAACATTATATCCCCTTCCATGCTACTCGCTTTTGTATCTCTCCCTGCCAACTTCTTCCACTCCAGATTTCTCAGCCCCACACTGGGGGTGTGGAGCCTTCTGGACTGGTATGAGTTTATGGAGGGAGTATCAAAAGCTAATGTCCTACTCACAGGTCTGAGGCTGAAACTCTGAGTTACCTTTCTGTTGGGAGCAAGTGTGTAACAGTACAGAGCCTTTTTGTGAATTCTGATACGATTATGATCGGAAGAATATGCCAAATAAATGGTGTAATTTTTGCCCACCATTTATAAATTATAAAATGGTTCTGATAAAGATGTTATCTAGAAGGTTGTATGCTCCTCCCTCAATAGATTTGTATACTACATGATCATGTCAGGGGCTTTGTTTTTCTGTTTGCCAAGATTAAGAGACTCTACTCTTTATTTTTCCATAACCATTCTTGCTAAAATAAGAAGGGTAGAATAGGCTTTTTTTTTTTTGAAAGCAGTTCTATGTGCACCTTCAGAAAGCTAGGTAGGCACCAGTGAAGTTCAAGAATCATCTTGCAAGGAGCTGGAAAGCTGACACAATTCCCTATAAGCTTCCCAAAGGGGAGGCAGCAAAGGAATGACAAGAAGAAAGGGGAGGTCCTGACATCAAAGCTGTACTTGTGTGCAGAATCCTCATTCAACCTCCAGCTTCAATAGTTTGAGTGGTGTATGGAAAGAAAGCATAGTTCTTGTCCCAGCTAGCGTGCAGTCTCAAAAGTAAAATCAAGAGATGTCAATAATAGTGGGTTAGAAATGGTAGATGATAGACCGTGTTTTTACAAATACTTCTATGTTCTGTTGTTCTTCAGAACTTTAAGATGAGTTTCTTGTTTGTGTTTTTGTTGTAAGGTTGATGAGGAGTATGAAAATCCTCACTCAGTGGATCGTGTCCCAATGGGAAAGCTGCCTCATCTTTGGGGCCAGTCATTGTACATCCTTAGCTGCTTATTAGCAGAGGTAATTATTTCTTGTATAGCAGATGAGCTTGTTTCATTTTGTTTTGAGTTGGTTTAGCCTTTAAGCACAATTTGATTGTCAGGTAGGGGTCAGTGTGTTTTTCAATGAAAACTGTGAAGGGGTGACTCCAAGCTTTCAGGAGCTTATTTGTGTATTATGTATATTATGGATAACATACCATCTGTATATTATGCTAAATTTTGTGTTTCTCATCAAGGTCAGTAAGTTGCCAGATATGCTCAAGAAATACGAAGTCCATACTGAGTTGATTGTTCCAGAACTGGGATTCTGCAATTTCAACTCCACTGGGTTGCACCTTATTTTGCAGCATAAGATGCCTACAGAATTGTTGAGTATTAGCTATGGACTTGGAAATGAATAACAGTATACCTGAGGAACTGCAGAAAAATCACTGGCCTGGCAATGTTGCATTACTTGCTGCAACTCTAAAATAGAAAATATGGATATGCAGATTGTGTCAGTCATAACCATTTTCTTGTTGTTCCAAGAAGTATTTCAGCCACTATAACATAGTTTTCAGTGCATGTACTGTGTGGGTAGGATGGGGAAACCAGACTTTAATCCAGCTTTCCTAATAAAATGTGAAAATTGGTTAAGAAATCTAGAAATCTTCATCAAAAGCCTTTTGCTTAATTTTTGTTTGTCTCCTTTCTCTTTTTATTTCTTTTGTATTTTCTTCTAGGGATTTCTGGCTGCAGGTGAAATTGATCCCTTAAACAGAAGATTTTCCACTGGATTTAAACCTGATGTGGTGGTACAAGGTTAGGGAGTTTTTCTTTTAACATTCTGAATAAACTGGATTATGTAAAGGTGAAGGTCCTATTCAAGGGAATGAAGAATGTTTTAAAATGATACTGGTCTTTGCATGGCGTATGGATGCTTGGTTGATACTGTGTGAAAGTGGTTGTTTGTCAAGCTGCTTTTCTTCTAGGAGGTAAGATCAGCTTTAATAATCTTTTAAAAAAACACACTCATGATTTTAAAACTGGTCAGAGACTGAAAAGTGACTTAATCTTTTATTGAAAAGGAAGGTCATGATGGATAATAGCAGAAAGGGGAGGGCTGACAGGAAACTATTCAGTTCAGTTAGGATTTTGTGTAGCCTCTTTTCAGAGGACCCAAGAGAGCAGATCTCTGGTTTACAGAGGTGAGGAGTGATCTAGAGAGCAGAGGGCAGCCAGACTTAGAGCTGTCTTTTGGCTGCTTCAGGGTGCGTCTGCTGCTTTCATGAGTGCAGGAGCAGCCAAAACTACATACTTAAGTTGAGGGCAAACACCAACTAATTGGGCATAAAAACTTTCCTAGCGCCTGTGTCATTCTGGAAAAGTAATCAGCTCATTTAGCAGGAGCAGCCTTCATCAGTGGTATTGCAAGCCGAGCAAAAGCTTGTTTATCTTCTGTTGTTGTCATAGTGGTGACATTTTGCTACTCTAAAATGTGTAATTTCCCTTAGATGCATAAATGCATGCTTATTTTTAGCATTCTTTGACTGCTATTTATAATGCAGAGAGTATGAATTATCAGTCCCAAAGCAATAAGCCAGCTCACAATGGACAAAGAAATGTAAAATCAGGCCTTGGATTGTAAATTCCTCCAATCTGGGGACTTTTTTTTCCCTACCTCTTCCATTTTATGGCCCTTGGAACATTTATTGTCATAATCCTAACATACTTGTTCACCACTGACCTAGCCGTAACCATTGATGTGCTGTATTAAAACAAAGATTTTCAAGTAGGGTTTCTCCTTGCAAGCCCCATCTCCTGAAAGTGACTGCACAATCCAAACTGTGTGAAATTGGAGAGAAACGATATCTAACCTCCGAACTGGCTCTGCTTTGAGCAGGAGGTTGGATTAGAGACTCCATGAGGTCCCTTCCAACTTGAGCTACCATACAATCCGGAATGGAAAAGAATGACAACATGTATGGGGAAGTAGAAAGCCAAAAGCTTTCTGACATCCTGTTAGACCTCGTGAATACATAAATTAAGAAAGAAGTAAAACCTTTGTGCATTTTTAGACAACTACACAGTACCTGGGAGGCGACAGTAAAGACAGTCAATTATAAAGAATAACTTTGACTCTTAAAAGTGTTTTTGATTTCTGTTATGCAGTAACTGTTCTGGCAGAAACTAATCAAATTAAGAATCTTTTGCAAGACCATGGAATCAATGTTCAGAGCATTGCTGATATCCATCCACTCAGAGTGCAGCCAGCTCGCATCCTAAGTAATCTCTACACCATGCTAGGTAGGTATTTAAATATTTCTAATGCCATACTGGGTATTTTTATATTTCTTACACACTGCCTCAATTTCTTTGACTTAAAAACAGACAAACCAAGAAGAAATAAAACCCTGCATTTGTATAAAGAAGGTTAAGAAAATTAGAACAACTGTCTTAAAAACTGACATCTTATTCTGCAGGAGCTACTTCCAAAGAGAAAAATCTTTAGGCTGTCCAGTTCTTGCTATTGTTTCTTTCAACTCTGAGCCAAATGGAGCTGACAGAAGCTCTCTGTCTGCAAATCCAGAAACCTTTAAGGCTTTTGTAGCCCCAGGACTTTAAATAAAGTTTCAGTTTCTCAGCAGTGACCCTAGAGGCCTGTGATCCCTCTGAGCCTGTCAATTTGATTAACTGAATGCACAAAACCTCAAACTTGTTTTAGTTAAGTTGAAAATCTGATAAACCTTCAGCCACCACTGGCTCATCTGGTAATTCTTGTTGGAATGAAAGGGGTCTTGGTGAAAATTTGTTGCCTGTATTCCTAATTGAACTTACTTTTACAACTTCAAGCAGGCCAAAAAGTCATGACTCAAATCTGTTGCTGTTACTGGAAAGTAAAACTGAGATAGAGTGGATCAGCATTGGTAGATTTCTTTGCACTATGGACAAGGAAAGCTAGCTGTATCATGCTTCTCTGTCAGTCTTGAGCATGTTTCTGTGGTCATGTAGTTTATGGGTAACGTGGAAGAAGATAACTTATGCTTTTGTTTGTTTATCAATGTTATGTGGTTTTTGTTTTTTTAACAGAAAGTAAGAGGGCCTCCAAGTAAGTGTCAGACATTGAGCCTTATATGTGAAAAAGGGAACTTGCATATACTGTTTTGGGAAAACAATTTGTTTTCTTATCACAAGGAACTTCTAATAAGTTTAACATTTACAGGGCTTTGCTGATGTTTGCAGTTATTTTGTAGAAGTTTGAAAGAGCTTTCTTTCACTAGTAGGGGTGAGTAGGATAACTTGACACAAAGATGTACTGTTTTCAACAGTGACTTCTTTGGTAATGTTTACAAGGATTTCTTTTCAGGCATTTAGTTGCTGGGCTTGTGTTCCTTGTCAGATGGATTCAGGTCAACTCCTGGACGTTGGAGCAAAAGCTGCATTGCAGAACACTAGCTTATAAGCCCCAGTGAGAAGAGGGGGTCTTATTAGGGAATCAAAATTTGTTCTTCAGCCTTTTATAGTCAAGAATTTTAAGGTTCTATAATGAAAGTACTGCAGTTTGTTACTTGTTGATTCTGTTGGTCTGTTTTTTGAAGACATACTTCTTGTAGTTTTTGGTGGTGAAGCATTGGGTGCTGAGCAATGATTGTGATTAGAATACTTAATTCCATGGTCAGTGAAGCCAAACTTTTAATATTTAATCAGGCTTTTGAAGTACCCTAGCTACTATATTGATGGTTGCTACAAAACACACCACTCTGTGGCATCTCACTCTTACCTGTTGCCTTCCTGAAACAAATGAAATAGGTCTCCACGTCTAAGATAGCTGTTGCAGGAAACCAGAGAGGAAGTGTTAGATGATGTTTTTTTCCTCTTGTCAGGTCGGAATGAGAACATGAAATTAAGTGGACGGCCACACCGACACATTGGAGTGCTGGGTACCTCCAAGCTGTATGTGATAAGAAACCAAATATTTGCTTTTACCCCTCAGGTGAGCATCTAAATCTGGCAGGGAAGTCCCTGTATACTTAATGGCTAATCATTAGGGAAGCACTTTGCTTTCATATGCTATCATTCCACTTTAGATAGAGCAGGGCTGATAAAGCAGATGTACTTTGCTTTGTGTTTTTAGTTTTTTAAGAGCTTTGGATGATCAGAGCATTAAGACTACTGATAAATCTTTCTTCCATACAGCATCTAGCTTCTTTGGCTTTTGGCTTAGATTTGTTACTGATCCCTGCCTGAACCAACATTATAATGAAATAATTTGAAAATAGGTCACTTAACATTTTCTTTCTACTGATTTCTTAGATGGAAAATGTACATTCAAAGTATACCAAGTACTATAATCCCCAAGACATTAAGACATAATCTTTTCCTTTTTGAAAGGGTCATTGACGTTGAGTAAAGGACATTCTTTGTTTTCTGCTTAGTGTGCTTTTCATTGTAGCTGGAAGTTTGGATCCTCCCAGAATTAGTTGCTCTTTTCATACATATAATGAAATACTACACATTTCTTGTAGCCTTATTGTAGTAGTTGTTACTAGAAGGCCAGTGGGTCATCTACTCCATCCATGTGAACTGGAACAGGATAAAGAATGCTCACAGCCTGCTGACCTTATGTTTGATTAATGTAGTCTTCAAATTCCAGTGAAAGAGATTCAGTGGACTCAATTGACATGGCTTCTGCAGTGCTGCATAATGTTCAGATTTAATCATATTTTTTCTGCAAGTAATGTTCCTTCTTGTTCTTCCTGCAGTCAATTGATTGCAGCAGGCTTTTTAAGATATTTTATGTGTAGGAGGATTGACTGTTGTGTTGTGTTGTTCCACCACACCAGTATCCACTTTTACAAATTAGGGGAAAGTTTCTCAGATGTTATTTAAAAACAAAACCAAAACAAAGCATATCTTTATCTAGATCTTGTTATAAATATATTCAAAAATGGCATTTATTTTCAAATCAGGAAAGTGCTTATTCCATATTAGACTAAAACCTCCATAAAGTCTTCTGTTGTACTTTTCAGTCAGACATTCCATCCTCCTCCTTTTTCTCTTTTTGACGGAGCAGAGTTTGTTTAATTTCACTTTTCTGAGGTTAGTAATTAACTCATCTCTGTTGAAATTGAGTAATGTCCACAGATGCTCTGGTTTTGAATTTGTACTTCATCCAATTCTCTAATGAAAACATCAGTTAGGAGTGGGGCAGAGGCCCCATTTAAATACCCTCTCAGCCTGAGAAAATGGTTAATAACTACCATTGGAGAGCAGTTTTTGAAGCAGTTCAGCCTTTTTGGATGCTTTTCTTTATCCTACTACTGTGACAAGAAGTCAGGATATGTCTGCCACTTCCTTGTGTGTGCTGTCTTGTTGCTCTGAAAGAATGAAGTTAGACTTATTTGCTGAGATTAGTTTTGATCTGACTACTTAGTCAACTTGCTTTATCATTTGCAGTTCTCTTGGCAATGGGCTTGTCTGGTCTACATTACTCTGGCCTTCCTTTCTAACACTGGCAGTATATTTGCTTCTCTTTGGATATGTAGGCTTGTACCCTCTGAGTTCTTAAACCTAACTACTATTGGTTCAGGAATTGTTTTGGCTGCTTCCTTAAGTTGTTCTAATTAGTTTCTTTATACTTTACCAGCTTGAATTTACATGATATTTAACGTTTTCCTCCCAACCCCAGGCTGAACTCCTGTCACTGTTTTAAAAGCAGTGTTACACATCATAATTTACTCCTTTTCATCTCTCATTAAAGAGGGGCACAGTTTATCTGCGTCCTCTCTTCCTATCCTCTTCCTCTCTTCTATGAAAGATCTACAGGTTCTGTGTTTTCCAATTACTTCTTATGTGTTTACAGAGTGTTTTCTCCTTCTCCATAATGCATCTTACCAATCAGTGTTTATTTTACATTCCAGCCTTTTCCCTCTTCCACACCTCACTAATGCTTCTGTGCTTTTAACGTTCATTGTAGCTGATTTGTCTAACTTTTCATTGTTTTTCCAGCATTTTAAAATTTCAGTTTCTAATGATATAGTCGTAATAGTCTCTTGCTGTGGCTCTTGGCCTTCCTTTGTAGTGAGAATGCCATCATTTACCGCTGTACATGGAATGTACTTTTTTTTTTTTCCAAGCATCTGTCAGATGTTCCTTTTCTGCTTGTCTTTCAGAGTGTTTCTAAGAGACATACCCTTGCTAATTTCTGGTCCTTAGCATGCACTTAAAGCCTGTTTATTGTTTGTATTGTTGCTGTTGGTTTTTCCTTCCATATTTAGGCTACTTTAGTCTTTCAGATAATGGACTACTGTAATTCATCACTGAGAAAATTCTCCCTCATGGGAGTTATCATCTACTTTCTGTTTGTACAGCTTGCTTTTTTCACCGCGAGCCTATAAATGTAAGAAAATTCACTTTCTGCAGACACATGAATCTCTTTTTTTCCTAGTGACGTGCCTGGTTAGGTTAACTCACATAATCTGTGCTGTGGTCTAGACTAGTTCATGTGGCTTTTGTGAATGACTTAAGAGAGGACATGGAAAAAATTACAGAGAGTACTGACAACCACTTATATGCTGTATTTCTCTATTCTCTAGTTTACTGACCAGCATCACTTCTATCTGGCTCTAGACAATCAGATGATTGTGGAGATGCTCAAGATAGAGCTGGCTTACCTCACTTCTTGTTGGAGGATGACAGGGAGACCAACTCTGACGTTTCCCATCACCCACACGATGCTTGGTAAAGTTGATTTTCTCTATTTCAAGCGCAGTAGATTGTTGTGGAGGAGTAGGATGTGGGTAGGTTTGAGAGGAGACAGATGGTGTGACTGTTTTAACATCTGAGTTTTAACATCAAAAGTGCAATTTAACTTTTTCAAGTCTGCTGAACTTTAATGACAAGGAATCCTTCATTTAGTCCTTTTGGAACTTCTCATGAGCGGAAGGGCTTGGAGTTGATTTGATTTTGTTCCAAGGTTTTTTTTAATAAACTAGTATTGATAACACTTGCAGGGTCTGTTTTAAATTCGGTGTTTGAAGAGATTATTTAAGAATGTGTTGGTAAGATTCAAACTCTTCCATTGTTCTTTTTCAGTTGATGATGGTACTGACATTCATCCAGCAGTTCTTGCCACCATACGAAAATTAGAGGATGGTTATTTCGGTGGTGCAAGGTAATGCTGTAACCCTTAAATGATTCTATGATTTTTTTTTTTTAAATTAAATCATTCACAAGTCTCGCATTTTAACTTGTGATAGTGATAGATCTTGTGCTGAAGCTCTACAGAAAGAGCAGTTTCAGCTTAAACTGTTATGTGGCAATCAGATGATAGCCAGCCCTTATGTGCAGTGGGAAGATGGGGAGATGTTAACACCTCTGACTCCCATTAATAGGTGGTGAAAACGTAAAGGCATTTAATTATATTTATTTATTTATTTATTTATTTTGCCTCAGTTTTCAGTATTAATTGAAGGCCTTGAGTTGCCCTGCCCTGCAAGTTGGAGGACCGTGACTTGGGGAGCAGAGACCTTCCATTTGTTGACACCAGAGTTTAAGGAACTAATTGTATGAGTTGAGTGTTTATAAGTCTACAGGCCTGGTGGGACTCATGCCTCAGTTCTGAGGGAGTTAGTGGATGTTATAGCAGGACCCCTCTCAATTCTTTACCAAAGTTCATGGGATTCTGGGGAGGCCCCTGGTGACTGGAAACTGGCCAAGATTATGTACATTTGTAAGAAGACAGAAGACCATGGAAATTACAGACCTGTTAGTTTAACTTCAGTACCTGGAAAAATTATGGAGAAGATTAGCCTAGGTGCCAATGAAAGGCAATTAAAGGATAGCAACAGCCAGCAGACTTGCTATCACTGATTCAGGGGGAAAGTCCTGTCTCACTAATTTGGTATCCTTCTGTTGTAAGATGAAATGCTATCCATGCTAGTGGATTGAAGGAAGACAATGGGTATTGTTTTTATGGATTTTAGCACGACATCTAATACTCTTCCTCTCAGTATCCTTTAACTATGAGATGAACAGGTTCACGTCGTGCTGGGTGATAAACTGGCTGAGTGGCAGAGCTCAAAGGGCTGTAGTGAATAAGGCTGCATCTGGATGGTGGCCAGTCTCTAATAGTGTTCTCCAGGGCTCTAGTCTATGGACAGTCCTGACAACATTTTTATTGGTGATCTGGATGCAGGAGTTGGATGCATCCATAGCAGATTTGCTGATAATACATAACTGGGAGACTGTTGACTCTCTGGGGGCACCTAAATGCTCTAATCAATGCTCTGATCTACCTAGACTCTCTTTGAGAGGTTTAGATAGATTAGAGCATTGGGTGATCAACAGCAGCTTGAAATTTAATGTGGAAAAAATGATTCTACTGTTGAGACAGAGTAATGCCAGATAGTTACAGACTGGGAGCTGAGTGTCTGGAGAACATTCCTGCGGAGAGGAATCTGAGGGTGTTGTGAGCATTACCATAACACAGTTAAATGCAGTTAGTAGATAGAGCAGTACTCAGCAGGATCTGCAACTATTTTTTTTTTTTTGCATCTGTTTTCTCCACGTTGCTTATTTTCTTCTTCATAGTTTTTAACGGTAGATTTGACTGCGAGATCTCAGAGGTTTTGTAGCTGTTGAAAGCTCAGTGAGCATAGCCAGTATCAAAATGGTGTATGTTAGCTCCCTCCCTCTGGCATACTTTCCTGTTTGCAGGGTGAAGATAGGCAAGCTGTCAGAATTTCTTACCACATCTTTTCATACGCATCTGAGCTTCCTGGATCCAGACTGTGATATAAAACTATTTGATGACTCTCGTGGAGGCTGTTGTAGCCCTGACAGTGAATATGGAGGCTATCCAGCAGATTTCTGTGAAAAAGGTAGTAGTTTTTTCACTTTATTTTTTTTCTCTGTCACATTCTGTAGAGTAGACGTAAAGTCTACCTCAACGTAGAGTCTGGGGTTACCTACAGCACAAAATCTGATGTATGCACAGTTGACAGTTATTCAGGTCTCTCATACGTCAGCTCGAGGATGGTATGTGCATGACTTAGTTTAAAGGAGGTTTTGTGAATTCTTCCTACATTGTCGATGTGGCATTGACCAGTAAGTGCTGTGGTAAAGCTGAATCTGAGAATCAGCAAGTGGGAGGTGTATAGAAGATGCTGGAGGTTTGTAGAAGATGCTAGAGGGAGTAGAGAGTGTGAGGAGTCGTAGACAAATTCGTGCGCAAGAGCTGATCTTTGGTCTACCAAAAAGAAAAATTCTTTTGATCTCTTTCAAAGGGAAAAACAGTTTCGAAACTTAACTGTTTAAAAACTATCAAAAATTATTACATTTTTCTTTCCAATTTGTTCAGCTTAGAAGTCTCTTGCTTATTCTTATGTTTTCGTGTGCTCGTCTGTATAAACAAGAATAGAGTGATGTGTGTGAAAAAAGAAAACACTGGTATTTTATAGGGTTTCTTACATTTAATACTCATTTTCTTTTATGTATGTCTCACTAGAAAGCCAGGATGAGCTAGATCAGTATATAAATGATATCCTGCAGAGTACAGCACTGAAGTCATATCTGCCTCCAACTTCAAAGACTGCTCATCAGCCACTTGTGTTCAGTGCCAACCATTCCACACAAGAGATACTGTCAATAATGGCCAAGGCAAAGGGTTTGGAGATTCCAGGTATTTCTCTCTATTATTTGCCATGGGTGCTCAGAGGGATAAGTTCAGTTATTTTCAAATTCTATTATTTGAAGAAAGTTTGTAGCACAAGTGTGTTGTAGCTGTCAAGAAGAGAGTCTGAAGTTGTTGCTGTAGTTCCCACAGTATCCCATATCATGGTGTATGTATAAATAACCTGTGAATCAAAGTTAATGTTATGGAAACTAACTGATTGGACAGAATTTTAGAACATGAGTCAGTTAATTATTTTTTTTTATCTTTGTACAAAGGCAGACAAATAATAGACTTTCTTAATCCAATGAAGTTGTGGTGAAATGAAGTGTTTCAGTGGCATGAAACATCAGTACACACATGTATAATCTAAATCTATAAGAATAAATGGAGTAGAGATGGAAGGTAGAATTCCTAATAATGCTGCTTTAAACTGATTGGAGGACTTTCACCCAAATAATGCTTTGACTGAATTTGTAAGTAGAATCTGATTCTACAGTGTTTTACATGTAGATATGTAGTATCCAGTATCCTGGTTAAGAGAAGGCTTTTCTCAGCTTCACTGGATATTAATAAATCTTCAAACTTTAGTATTTTCTCCTCTCTTTCATATGCTGCAGAATCGTGATCCTCTGTTAAATTTGACATATAAAGATAACAGAGCATGAGTCTGCATTCGTATTTGTCACTTCAATTACAGCATTTTTTCAATTAGACCATTTTCTCCATATGCTAAACATGTTTTAGCATGTTTACTGCAAAAACATTTGAAATACTTGTCAGGATCAGGTCATTCATTTGTAGAACACCCGAAGCACGGACTGCCGTAAGAGTTATCAGTTCAGCATGTTGTGCCTCAGCCTTTGATGTGCTAATTTCAAAAGCTCTTTGACCAGGTCTGCAGGAAGGAAAGATTCAAAGTGTGAGCTTGTCTCTTGAGTTCCCCACACAACATCTTGGAAGTGTTGCCTAAGTTAACTTGACTTTCAGAGCTATTTCTGTTGTTTTTCGTGGTACAATTGCTTCATATTGGTAGTTTTGCTTTTCTGCATTACTGTAACAAAAGTCTTTTAAGTGTTGTCGTTGGCTTTGATTTCCAGCTGTTTCCATGTCTCTTCCAACTAAAGTTCTGAACACGCACCGGAAGTCTTTGAATCTTGTTGATATTCCCCTTTCCCTTGAGAAGAAGGTAAACCGTGGGATTTTTTATGCTGTTTGTGTTTTTAGGACTCAGTATTTTGAATCCAGCTGGTTTCCAGCCAAACCGTATGCTAGTTCTCATTTTGTTACCTTGACAGTAAAGCCATCTGCCTGGGGCAGTGGGTAGGGGGTGGTTGTTATTTTTTGCTGGGAAGTTTTTTTTGTTAAATAGATATTATCAGATTTATGTATATATATATATTGTCCAATAAACAGTGCTTGTATTAATTTCTAGCCAGGGGAGTAGCATATGAAAGGACAGCTGTCATACAGCACCAGCTGAATCCCACTGTTAAGCATGAAGGGCAAGGCTGGGCTGGGTATTCTGTCCTAGTGTGTGTGACTGACTGCTGAGGGTGGTGACATGAGGTTGTATCCAACCTGCTAGAAGATTCTGTTCTATAGGCTTTGTCTGTGGAGGCAGTATTTCGGGACCATACAAATAGCTGAATAGCTTGTTAAATAAAACTTGTTCTCATCTAAGAACTCACTGCAGCGTTGCATCACCTGACTAGTTAACATCTTAGTTCCAAAGCATTGGAAAATTTATGATGGCAACATCTGCATTAGTAAAGCATTGCCATTAAACAGATTGGAGGACTAAATAAAAGAAAACCACCTCTAAATGTTTTAACAAAAAAGTGGCATCTTTCTGCTTTATTTCATTGGTAGTAGCAGTGTATGACAGGAAAAGTATGCAAATAATTTTGTTTACTTCTATGAATTTTTTTTTTGTCCCAAAAATAGCTTTCCTGGTTGATTGAACTAAATCCAGAGACAGACAGTCCATTCTGGGTGCTGTGTTTCTGGGGATCAGGCTTCTTTTCATGTCTGCCAGTAGTCTAAGAAAAACTACATGATATGTCTATATTTCAAGCACAGAATTGTGTTGCGTGTCTGTTGTGTTCTTTAATGGGGAGCTACAAATTTTATCTGCTGCTTTTGTCAAGGTCTATTATTGATTTTCATTCCTCTTTGTTATCAGGACCATGAAAAGGTTTTGAACTTAGCTAAAGATGCTCGTGGTGATTTGGATTGCAGGAAGCTTGTTGAGCAGCTGAAGGAATGCCCAACGCTCCATGATCAAGCAGATATCTTATATATCTTGCATATACTAAAGTGAGTTATCTGAGTATAGGCTTCAGCCCCTTAAGTTTGGCTACAGCTATTTGATTATTGTTGTGCAAAAGGTTGTCACTGTTCAGGATTGTGTTTTCAGGGGAGAGGTTAAAATGTTTTGTGCTTTAAAAGAAACATTTCCAGTTAGCTTGACTACATAAATAATTTGCATTCAGAATACATCTGTGCAAATTTCAAAGTTGATTGACACACAATTTTGCCAAAGTGGAAGTGGAGGGATACTTAATTTTGTCATTTTCTAACTAAAGCACAGATGCAGTTTTAATGAGTACTCACTATTTTTTCCTCTAATCCTTCCATGCTTAAGTGCATAGTTGACTAAAATTTGGTGTTCTTCAAAATGTTTCTGGAAACAACTCAACCTGCTGGGGTTAGTAAAAAAAAAAAAATTGCTCATTAAATGGATTTGAGCAAAATTCAAACACAGATCAACAGAATTATCTACTAGAGTGTGCTAACTGGCATTTTTTCCTTATACTGTTGGAATCTGGTAAAAAGTTGGTTTGGGTTGCAAAGACGTGCATTTATTGATCACAGATGGTCTTTCTTAATGCTATAGAAATTGTGTTAATGTTTATCTTAGTCTTTCTCCTGTGTGGGCCTCTTCTTTGATCTTTTTATTTTCCTAAGCAAAATATTTAGTAACTCTCTTAAAAAGTAAAGGAGATCCTGAAAAATTACTTTTTTTTGTTTGTTTGACTGTATGTAACACCCTTAGTTTACTTTCTGGAACTGTTTCACCACTGGTGTCCCTGTTGGGCTTTGGTGAACTGTGTCCCTCTAACAGGAGCTGAAAGATCATCGTGTGGTGCTTGGAGCCACTGTCAACTAGAGGCACCTATTTTTCATAATACAGTGAATTTCAAAACTGGAGAAGGAATGGAAAACTCCATTGATTCATCAGTAATGACACAAGCAGTGTGGAAGCCTAGTTAGTAACTAAGAATAAGACAGGGAGAAATACTCATGAAGGTTCCTGTAGTGTCTGAAAAAATGGGTACCGTCTTTATTAGTACTGAAAAAAAGTGCTGAATTTCACTCTTAAAGAGCAACATATGGAGCATTCTTCCATTCTTTCAATCTTCCTAGTGCTAAACTTAAAGCCAAATGGGAAATCCCCTGGATGGCTGCTTTGTAGTCACAGGCTTATGGCCAAGTGAGCTAATATTAGAGTTGCTGTTACCAAGAGGTTTTTGCCCATGTGTAGCTGATCTCTGGTGAAGGGCTGCAGTGTCCCATTCACTTCACCCAAATGACTGTCACACAAATAAGCAATTCAGTGAAAGTCTGGTTGCTCGTTGTGTGTTAAGACTAAGCAGCGTAGCGTTTTCTGCTTTCTCTTTCTGTCTCTTCCTCAAAGACCCCTTACTTGTTTGATCTCATGGAAATGATCTTCTGTTTTCCTGCAGAGGCCCTGATTGGGATACGCAGCTGAATGGACAATATGGAGTCACTGTTCATTGTCTGCTCAATGAGCTCTACAGAAAGGCAGGCCTCAATCAAGAGTGGGGCTTAATCCGTTATATTTCTGGTATACTTAAAAAGAGAGTGGAAGTCTTGGCAGAGGTATGAGATAGAAATAGTGCTGGTTCAGATTCCTGCCTGAAAACAGGACTACAAGTGTGAGGCACAAGTGCCAGTGAGGGTTGTGCTTGCCCTCTTCTGGTCTTACTTCACAACAAACCTAGTGCAGCATTTGTCAGTAAACACTGTTTGCTTTCCTGGTAGATAATCTTGTTACAACCTCTCCCATCTGTACTGAGAAGTGTGCTAAGGTTAGAGTGTAATGAGAATGTCAATCTGTAAGTGATTGTGAAGGCCTTATTTAATCTCTGTTTATCTGAGCAGCTTAATTATGTGTGTTGAAAGCTGTAGTGGTCATTGTTAATTGCTTATTGCTATTGTGGTAACATGAACACTTGGAGCACCAGTATATCTTAGTGCTAGAGATAATGCAAAAACATGTTGCAGTGATTTCTGTCCCATTAGGCAGGCAGTCTGTAGTGTGAGTGGCAGTGGATGTACAGAGGCATTATGATATCTGGCCGTACTTAAGATTAACAAGATAGATCTGTTGTAAGGGTACAGATTTCATTTGGAACATTACAAAACTGTTTGTTCTGCTGTTTTACGGATTTTTTTTTTTTTTAAGTACTTAATCCTGCATATTTCCAAAGAACTCTTTCTCTAACTTCTGGCCATTTTCAAAGCTTTGATAATCATACTTAGGATGGCCTGTTTTACTGACAGTTGTATTTGCAGGAAGCAATTTCCAACAGTCCCTCTGCATGATACCTCGTTAAGTACCTTTTCCATCCTCAAGGCAGTACATCCTTACAAAAAGCCATGTACATTAAATTGCAAAGATATTGACTAAGAACTGGAGAGGATGAGAGTAGAGGTGTCTGTAGTTTTGTTACACATAAAAGGAAGGAAAACAGACTCATAGAAAAATATGAAGAATATTGCTCAGTGAGGTCTTTGATTCAGAATAATGAATCAGGTAAATTAAGCACTCACTTTTGTAGGAAGTACGTATAGAAGATTAAAATGCTGGTACTGGAGAAATTCTGGTATACAGGATTTTTTTTTTTTTTTTTTTGCTAATGCTGCCAAACTTTCCATTAATAATTTTTTTGTCTTAAATAAAAATGAAATATTTATCTTATGATAAAGTCCTTTATTGATCTGCCAGTCCCACTGGAAAGCATAATAATTCCGCTGCTGATTTCAGTGTGAGGAAGCAGGCTTTCAGCCTGGGCAGACTACTGTACTCCTGTTAATCTCGGGGGATATTTGCCAACTAGTTAACAACATTCTGCTGGGTCTGCATATCTAGTAGTTAATAGAAATGCACTTAGAAATTGCTAAATAAATGCTTCATTTTCTGGAGTGTCACTTTTGCATGTCTCAGAAAAAGATCTCTTGCTTTCTGTTGTGTTGCAATAGGCATGCACAGACCTCCTGTCACACCACAAGCAGCTTACAGTGGGGCTGCCACCAGAACCCCGCGAGAAAATAATTACCACGTAAGTTGGAGCTTCGTCTCAGTTGTAGAAGCAAACTGCCTTTCAGCTTCCTGCTGGTACTGTTCTGCTGCTCTCACCTGGTTTTATTTTTCAACTTCAGAAAGAAGTTGCAGCCACCAAGGTAGAAAAGTCTGCAGTGCAAAGATATTTCTGGGTGACGTGGTTCTAGTGCACGTTCAAGAAGTTGACAGGAAGTGCTGGACTTACTGCTAACTGTAGTTTGCCCTCTTACAGCCCTCTGCCACCTGAGGAGCTCACAGATCTTATTTATGAAGCCAGTGGCCAAGACATCAGTATTGCTGTCCTGACACAGGTACAGAGCACGGGAAAAGAATGGTTCTTTAAGCTGTGCACAGTGTAACGCCGGTGTTCTTCTGAGACTGGGAAAGCTGGGATGACCTACGCTGAATGGGAGCTTTTCTGAATTTGTCTTTACAGGAAATAATTATGTACCTGGCAATGTATGTCCGATCACAGCCTAGTCTTTTCATGGAGATGCTCAGGCTCCGCATTGGTCTGATAATTCAGGTGATGGCCACTGAGCTGGCTCGGAGTCTGAAATGCTCAGGTAAGAGTAGTTTTATTGTGGGAGATATTTCTGGCTTTATTTTTGCTTCACCTCATCACTAATCTTTCATTTGTGTTAAATTCTTTTGTAAACTTCTTCATTTACATACACAGTTAAAAACTGAAAATAATTTCTCTGTTTGGCTTAATGAAAGATTCCTGCCTCTGCACTCTGTCAGTCTGAAGTAGATATTAAGTCCTTAAACACCCTGACTTTCAGTGCTTGAGGTGCAGATCATGAAATTGCAAGTGCATGTATTTAGGGACTGATTTCAGTGAGAATTAGGACACTAGGTATCTTCAGAATGTTTGAGCCTTGATTATTCAGCATTCTTGTGGGTTTTATTCAGCATAAGTTCTGTCCTGTAGGTCATCCTTCTCCCTTGGAATGTACATGGTTGAAAAATATTTGCTCTTTAGATTTCAGCTAGTGATACTTATACCAGGAGGTCAGTAAAATACGTACCTCGTAAGACCCCCAGATGTTGCGTATGCACTGCAAAAAATTAAGAAACTAACAAGATGTACAAGGTGAAAATACTTTAAGTTGAGTGTAGAAATCATGACTGAGGTGATATCTGAAAAAACATTGAAGAATTTTCCACATCAGAGGAATTTAAATTGATCAGAGGTCAAGAAGAAACAGTCATCAGAAGTGATCGAGTTAATGTGGTGAATGTATAGTCTCAAATGCTGACTCTTAGGAGCACGATCCAGACCATATATTTGTGGCTCAGCTCATTGTTGTTCCTAATGTATTAGCACACCCCAAGGGGGAAGACTCAATGGAAGCTTATTTTAGACAGGCCTCACTATGGGCACTGCTGATGTCTTCAGCCAAACTCAGTAGCTGCCTACCTCTTGGGAGGTGTTTGTCCATGAGGAGAAGTTGGTAAATGGAGACAAGTAGTTTTCTGGGATAATTCTGTTTCTCCATGAGGAGCATTCAGACAGTTTCCTCCAGAACTGAAGCTGAGTATCAGAAGCTGCTACGTTCACAGTTCAGACCTCTTTTTCCCATGGTCCTTTTTGTTATTCGTAAGCCACCCTCAACCTCACTGCTGCTTTTTCCATGTTTTCCTATGGGAAACTTGTCTGTGCACTCCTGTGCCCATGTGTGTGTATGGGCTTTTTCTCACATCGAAGCATCATCCTTTAATTAGAGAAAACACCATAAAACCTGCCATTTGCATGCATTTATTTATGGAATAACTCTGGCTTTGTAATTTAGATCTGAGTATAGATCTTCTTGTGGGAAGTGGTTGCAGTGCCTTTTCAGTTGATCTGCTCTGTGAAGGAGCACCTGCTTTTTCATCATCACCTTTGGTGAGATTTCACACAGCTGTGATTGGCTGCTCAATTTTGTAAACACCATCATCTCCATTCAGTGTTGTTTAGTCTTCAAATGTGTTTTCTTTGAAATGACTCTATGTATTAATTTTTTTTCTAGGGAAGCATTATCTACAAAAGTAAATGTGATGGAATTTCATTCAGTCAGCAATTTAGTTAGGGAAGCCATCCATAAAGCATCCTATAGTTGTGTTTGATTTTTATTTTTGTGTGTGTGGCTTTGTTTTGGTTTTTTTTTTTTTTTTATTTGTTCTGTTATTTATACCAGGTGAAGAAGCTTCAGAAAGTTTGATGAATCTAAGCCCTTTCGATATGAAAAATCTCCTACACCATATTCTCAGTGGAAAAGAGTTTGGTGTGGAAAGAAGCTGTAAGTTATCCATTTGGGTATATGTTAAATGGGAACTATAAATATGGAGTTAGATTGTCTAGTAAGTAGGAACCTACCATCTATGCATGTAAAATAGGAGTACAGGTAATGTACTGAATAGATATATTGCATATATCTGCTGCAGGATTAAAAAAAAAAAGCCACACATGATGGAAACTGTCCTACATAAAAGTAAGGTTGTATCAAGGCAGACTTTTAAAATGAAGAAATTCAATGTGACCAGAAGGAAGACCATGAAAAGGACACGTCCATTCTGTCTCCCAGGAGTGGATCTGTGATTCCCAGTATTTCCAGCTGACACTTTAGCTGTGTCTTTAAATTCTCACGTACTTAGTGCAACTCCAATGTGTTGTGAAGCTATGATTGTTCTGTGCCTTTGAAGGTCAAAGCTGTGGCTCTCTACCTCTGAATTGATGTAATCAGGTTTGAATTGTTGATGTAATTTGAAAGCATGCTGTCAAAAAAAGCACTGAACACTTGTGAAAGGATATGCTTTTATCTGTAACTTCTAGACACAATTTTGTCTCTTTTCCAACCAGTATAATTTCTAAAATGTCCATTTGCTTCTTTTAGTGCGACCTATGGATTCTTCTTCATCTAGCCCTGCAATTTCTATTCATGAAATGGGGCATTCTGGAGCAACAAAAACAGAAAGAAGTGGTATTACTAAATTGAAGAGTGAGATGAAGCAGGTAAGGGTTCTGTCAGTGCTTATCAGAAAATGTAGCTGTTCTGGAATGGTGTTTTATCAGAATTTTGTATTCCTTTCAGGAAGTTGTTTTTAATGCCAAATAAATACATTCTTGGTAAATCACAGAAATTTCCAGTCACCCTTTGGTTTAAAGCTAATAGAAGGCAGGAGGGAGGTGCTTCTTCCAAAAATGTAGCCTATTCTTTGTTCTTGTTTCATGTACTTGAATATTGCAACTTAGCAAAGTCTACTGCATTGGTGGTATCAACTTTAAAACAATTTTTTATCATCTTTAGCTATAGAGAAATCAGTTGCACAAAGATTTTCACATAGGTGGTTTTCATTCCTGTACTCTGCACAAGTTTTTAATGTGGTCTATGTGCCTTCTGGAAAGGTACGTCTGGAAAAGAAATATTGGTGGGTTTGCTTTTTTTTTTCCTGTTTGTTTTTTTATGGACAGGAGAAGCGTACTTCATATTGTAGCAATAATCCAAGTTCAGTATTCTTAGTTACACAGCAACTGAGCTTAGTGAGAGAAATGATAGAAGACACAAAGTGTTCTGAATGACTGTGACTGATGGTTTTATTGCAGCTGGTTTTCCTTTTTTTGTGTACGTGTGTTTCTACTAGTAATTTTCTTTTGCTCTGGGTAAATAGGAAGGTGGTGAAGTGAAAGACATTGATGGGAATTAAGGGTATTATATTGAAGACATATTTCAAAAATACACTCTCTGCTGAGAGCTTAACAAGCGAAAGCATTTACTCTGAGGCCATTTGTGTAAGTTTCTAGGGAAGTAGGTGGTGTTCTCCTTTATATGAAACAAAAATGCTGAATGAGCTTTCAGAGAGGAGGGGCATTTCCTTGACACAGAACATTTTATGCTGATGTAAAGATCAGTTCATAATTCTTTTTGTGATAGTCAATCATGGAAGGCAAGGTGTGGGTGAAATTTGTGTTTTGTACTTTGTGAGATCTGGTCACTGTGTTTGACACCACTCTGGTGCCTCAGTGTTACTGCGGCCAAGCCTGCCTTGTCCCCTCCTGTGGTGCAGCAGTGCTTGTGAAGCTGCTGCAGGGTGCTAACTGCAGACTCTGGGTGACCTTGGTAGCTCCATTTGGGCATGGCTGTTAGTCCAGCAGCCTACTGGGGATGTCCAACCTTAGTGCCTTTCCCAGAATGAACATGGACTGGGCACTAGGCGGCAGCATTAAATCTTAAATACAGGTGTGCACCTGACTTGAAACTCTGTGAAGTTTGTCAAGGCTGTAAAGGTACCTCCTTGCATTGCTTTTACATTGGATAGATGCTTTTTTTTGCACAGCCGAAGAGTTGGCTGTTCTTGCTTTTATTTCCTCTCACCGGTCCATGCTTGTTGCTTCACACCACATCTCAATGCATTTCTGAAATACCGTCTTAATGTCATAGTGGTTGGAGAGAGGACAACCAACTTTGTGTCAAGAGGAACATTTTGAGCACTACCACCAGACAGAGCTCATGTGTTGAGCATCTGCAGCTCTCCCATTTGTTGCAGATGCTTCTGGAATCTGTAAACTCAGCCTTTGCCTGTGTCTGAGGCTGTCATGGCTTTCCTTTGAGTACCTGAGTTTATTCCATGCTCCTTGCCTTTGTGCAGATGGGTTACATAACCTTGTTTGCGTCTTGTTGTGTCGTGACTGTCTGTCTGACCTGTTGGTGTCTGTTTTTGTTTTGTAGTTCTTTCATGAGGGCCACTCCATGTCCAGCAGCATGTTTGCTTCCAGGGTAAAATGACATCTGCAGTTCTGTTCCTGCTCTTCACCCTACGTGTGTCTGTGTATGTCTGCATACACGTGTGCAAGGACCTTAGCTCTAAACACCTCCTACTGCTTCTCCTCTGTGAAAGCTTCTTTCAAACCCTCTTTGTTTAGTTCATCTTCACTGGGAGCCTGTACTCATTAGTAATCTTTTAATAGCTCAGTCTCACATTTAGATCCACTTAGCTCTTCCTAATAGTAAACAGCTGAAGCAGATAAAGAACTGTCACAGATTTAGCTACCTGATTATATATTGCAGGTGTCATCAGTGTTTAAAATTAACATAACATGCTGGCAGTTTCAGAGGCAGGGATTTTATAGGCCCAGACATGTCCTTGGGCAGTCGTTTTCTTTCAAGGCAGAAAATTGTAGCACTTAAGCTTTTGCTGTTAAGGAATATAATTGTTTAAATATTTTACCAGTAGAAACCTTAGCGATTTAAATTCCAAGACTCCAAATCTGTCACCAGGAGACAGAAGGTTTGCAGCTGTGTGCACTCTGAACTGATGGTTGTGATGAGTGCAACTCACACTCTCCTCAGTGGCACAGCCCTCAGGTGCTCTAAATACAATTCAGAGCACCCCTGAGCATGTTGCTGCAGCCTCTCTTCCCACATAGCAGTGGCAGTGCAGAAAGAGAAGATTTAGCTGCATTTGATAAAAGTGCACATAAGTTTTTGAATGAGATCTCTGCCTGAGTAATCAAATTAATTACTGTTTGTGGATGGATTTCTGCTTTGCCACTGACCTTCCTGTGTCCTCTGGTGCTGCAAAATGAAATGGAGGAGATTCTGATTATCTCAGTCAGTGTGTGATAGTAAGGAATAGGGGGCATCAAGGGAACACCACCTACATCTCACTGACACCAGTAGAAGTGAGAAATGAACTTTGTTTTCACTTACTGATCTTTCTGTGGAGCTTGGCTCTGTGAAGTCACTGAGCATATCCCTTGCAAACATGCACTTTTTTGGTCTTATTTCCCACTTTCCCTAGTACTGTGCTCAGGCAGTTCTGTACTCAGAGAGGATGGGATTTCAGAAGGGACCATCAGTGAAGTCCTTCCTGGGCTGAAAGTAATGGATGTGCAAAGAGGCACGAGGGAGGCAACAGAATAGCACAGGGCCTGGGAGAGTGAAGATGGACAGCCTGCATGTATCCTGGTGTGACAGTAACAGTGAGGATGTGGTGGCATTGCCACATCTTTGAAGATGGTTTGCTGCCTTGTCTTCAAGTCTGGTAGAGTTAAAATAGAAAAACAGTCATAGAATCATTAAGATTGGAAGAGAACACTAAGATCATCTTGTACAACCATGAATCATGACAATAAAGGAAAACAAGGTTGATGTTTACAGAGAGTTGGGCGTGGTAACTGTATAACCACATAAAGTTGGTCTTTAATCAGCTTATATTAATGGATCGGTTTCTATGGAGGACCTTACCACAGACCCACTGACTCTGAGCCTGAAGTCTGAGTCAGACCTATCAGTAAATGCCACCACTGAGTGCAGCAGTAACACTGCCATGGCAGCCAGCTCGTACTTGTTAAAACAGCCATACCTTGTGTTGAACCGAGCAGTTATGCCTTGTGGCACTGCTGGCTCATTTTGTTGAGAAATGACTGAAGCATGGGAGAAGTGAAGTTTGTCATGAAAGGGGAAGAGTGGGATGAGTCTGCTCCATCACCTTGTATGATGCCATGGCCTGTGGTTTTTCTCCTGGCCCTGAGCTAGCACGTAGCAGTTGATATCTTCACAATAGTAGCACCTGTGGGGGCAGAAAGCAACTAACTGAGGCTTTAATATTTCTGACAGAGGAGCAGTACTCCACCATCTCCTTCCAGTACTTCTCCCACCAGTTCCAGTGGAGACATTAGTTGGGGTGACCGCAAAGGGCAGTGGCTGCGCAGAAGAAGGCTTGATGGTGCCATTAACAGAGTTCCTGTTGGCTTTTATGAGAAAGTATGGAAGATTCTTCAGAAGGTAGGTTGACAATTATAGCAGTGAGAAAACAAAGCAGCTTACGGTAACGTGGGAAGATGGTGTTGCTGGATAAAGTTTGTCTTCAACTGTAAGACTAGTGGAAACTAGAGTTATTGGTAGCAATGTATCTGTAGGAGATGTAAGTGCTTCGTTAATGCAACTTCACATATTTGTTTGAAAGTGTTTTTTTCTCCGAAAACACTGGTGCACAGTTTTTTGCTGATCAGTTGTGTTTTACCACTATTTAGCATCACTCCTGGCCTAATGCAGGCTGTGCTCACTGCCACTGAGGGGCACTGTAATGCAGTGCAATTCCCATGCTCCTGCTGCAAAGGCTGCAAGGAATTGGCTTGGAAACTTCAGTGACTCTTGCAAAATGACAGAAGCTCTTCCTGGCTTTTCTGAGCTGTGTGACTCTTCTAGTGTTAATTGCTTGTTATTAAATGAAAAGTAATCCCTCATAGCACCTTGGAGATCTGGGGTATGGAAATGTATTGAAGCAGATCTCCAGGAGGGAGAAGAGGGGAATTAAGAATTACTGTTTATTTCGAAGCAGTGCGCCTGTTCTTCTGCTTTGCTGGGTGTCAGTCAATATTTTGTTAGCCTGCGAAACTGAACTATTCAAGCCTACACCATTGCGGAGATGTTGAGCACCTGCTTTGGTTGTCCTAAAATCCGTTGTACTGAAGCTGTTAGTGTTGATGTCAGCCAAGATGAAACATATGTGACCACTAGATTTAGATGAGATCTTTCAATACAGTGAACATCACTTATGTACATAGTATTTTCCTCTTCTTAGTGATTTTTTGTGCCTGAGGTACCCAGATGTGCCATTCTTTAGCCTGCCACCCCTTAGGTCATATCCTTTTCTTGTGTGTCACACTCAGTATTGCTGACACCATCACCTGACTGTTTGTGGCCCATTTCCAGCACCACAACATATTGACATCCTTGAGTTGTGGTATCCTGCATCTCAAACACTTAACTAAATGCTGTGTCAGTGAAAAATGAGAAATAAAGGTTCTCAGTTCCATGGTTTCTTGTCATGCTTTTGCATTATGTGCCCCACAGAAGGTTCTCATTGATTTGTTTTCGTCTTTTGTCTGCTCCTTGCTCTGGTGGCTCTTCCAAGGAATTTCTTCCCATTCAGTAGCTAGAAGGGAATATAGAGCACTGTGCAAGTGTTGTGTAAGGTTATTCATGACAGTTGCCAGGATACATAATAATCTCTTGAGCAAAGGTGAGGTAGTAGTTTTAACAGGCTTTGTTGTTGTTTTACTGAAATTTATTACATGTTGGCTTGGATCATTCAGATTTACTTGCAAGAACTATAATTTCTGTTCATTGTCAAACTGCTTTTGTTTCAGTGCCATGGTCTGTCCATTGATGGGTATGTTCTTCCTTCTTCAACCACCAGAGAGGTACAGTAAAATGCCAAGGGTGTTTCCATCATATGGCTGAATGTTTGATTTGGCAATGTAAGATGCTGGGCAGGGCTGATGCTGCAGGGTCCTTGTAAGAACAGCCGCTCTGGGATGGGGCTGAGGTGGTGATCTTTCCTTCAGCATCCCCCTGGCTTCACCAGAGGCTGTAAAGAAGAATTTTTCCTCCAGCCATGCCTGGCAGTGGGTTTGTGGAGGTTTTGCCCCTTTGCTGTATCTGCTGCCTGTGTGCCTTCACTGACAGCAGTTTGCTTCCTTTCTTTCTGAGGGTGGTGGTAACAGCTGAAGAGAAGGGCTGGAATTTTCTGCCAAATTTAAACCTTATTTTACAGAATGGAGGGCTTTATTTATTCCTATTGTATAAATAAATAGGCTTATATTTTTGGTGTGTCAGACTTAGACAGTATCTAATTTTGCTGTTTAAAGGAATCAAACTAAATAAGCACAGACCTCCTAAGGCGACAGCATTTCACACAACATCCATACAGCTGTGCCAATGAGAGTTAGGCTGTTCTGCAAGCAATAGAGCTGTGTGTTGGTGTTAAAGCACATCCAGTCTCTACAGTAAGTTCAGTTTTGCAGCTAATGTGAGATACCAGAGTGGTGCTTGGAAAGCAGAATGCATGAGGCTGTCACATTAAGAGCAAAGAGATGACTTTGATGGCAAGTTGACCTGATAGTGGTCTTTCATTATCTAAAGGGGAGCTATAGGAAAGAAGAGGACAGACTCTTTAGCAGGGTCTATGATGATAGGACAAGGAGAAATAGTTTCAAGCTTGAAGAGGGTAGATTTAGGTTAGATATAAGGAAAAAGTCTTTTATAGTGAAGGTAATGAGGCACTGGAACAGGTTGCCCAGAGATGTGGTGGAGACACATCTCTGGAGACTTTCAAGGCGAGGCTGGATCAGGCCCTGGGCAGCCTGGTCTAACTGTGGTGTCCCTGCTCATTGCAGGAAAGTTGGACTGGATGGGCTATGACAGTCCCTTCCAGCTTTAACGATTCTATGTTAATTTGCTAACGAAGCATCAGCAGTCCCATATACAAATAAAATATGTATGTGTGATGGGTCACAGGGCTGGAGCAGTTTCTGGAAGCTGCACAGCTGTTTGCAGGATCAGGGCCCAGTGACAGAAAGTTTCTGTAAGTGCTGAAGCTGTACAAACGTTTTGTTTACTTCAATCAGTGCCCCCACATGAAGAAAGAAACTTATGGTTCAGTGCTTGGGGGGGGGGTGGGGAACTGCTCTTTTGGATTTGTCAGTTTTTCTTTCCATTTCCACTCTAACTTGCCAGATGACCCCATGTGAAATCAAGTTTGCTGTACATGTGGAGTCGGTGCTGAACCACGTCCCCCAGCCCGAGTACCGGCAGCTCCTGGTGGAAGCCATTCTCGTCCTCACGTTCCTGTCTGACATCGAGGTGAACAGCATTGGGGGGATCATCCATGTAGACCAAATAGTGCACATGGCCAATGACCTCTTCCTGCAGGAACTGGTGAGTCCAGAGTGCAAAGGAGGGAAGCCTTCACATCTGAAATTTGTCCCCCGTTCCTTTTTTGTGTGTGTGATGAATTTGACCAAATTCATCCCCCAGTCAACGGCATGCAGCTCCACCTAATTATAGAAGAACATTGAGAAAGCTAAGCATGAAACATTCAAATTATCAATATTTGAGTAATCAAAAAGAAACAAAACAAAATTTGTGAAGCTAGATGTTCCTTATATACATGGGTTTATCCAAATAAATAGATAAGGTTGTTGAGGTACAGGTTGCTCAGAGAGCAGGTCAGTGCCTTGTCTGTGGAGATATTCAAGGTCAGGCTGGATGGGGCTGTGAGTACCTTGGTCGAGCTGGAGGTGTCCCTGTTCATTGCAGGGCAGTTGGAGCAGATGGCCTTTAAAGGCCCCTTCCATCTCAAACCATTCTGTGATTTTATGTATGTATACTGTAATGAAGGCTTCAATGAGGGAAGGGAGGATTGCTTTCTGTATTCAGCACAAATGCATAATTATCATGGGGTCTTTTAATTCCAACAAATAAGCATAACTACCTAATTTTCCCTATATCTTTTCTTTGTATCTTTTCAGAAATCATATGGAGCTACGGGTGGTATCTTGGAGAAGGATGTGGCCACAGGAATTTGCCATTTCTTTTATGACAGTGCCCCAAGTGGGGCCTATGGGACCATGACGTACCTGACAAAAGCCATAATTATTTATTTGCAGGATTTCCTGCCTAGCACAGGCTGTGTGATGCAGTAAGCAATGTCTCACTAGGGAAAGGAGGCCAGGAAGCTTCTCCCTGTTTTGCAGCCATGAGCTGCCTGTTTGCTGCATGTGTGTCAGCAGATACACCAGTCACAGTGTTATGTTACCTGCAACCTGCCTGAGGGGGACAGGTGGGTGGAATGTGGCCTCATTTTAAGGGAGGGTGTGAGAGCAAATAATGAGGCTTATTCTGCCTAAACTGCATAAATGTAATTCGTATTAAATTAGCAAGAATTAGTTCTGCCAAGGGGAAAACAGATTACTCTGTGGAGATCAAAAGGCATAATAAAACGAGGGAGCTGAATCTCAGGCACAGAGTTTCCCAAATAAGGGAAATAATGGAATTCATTAGTTTTTCTCCTGCCAATCTGTAAATGTGCATCGCTGTGAATCACTAATGTGTGGTGTGAAACTTCCAGGGGAATGTAAATGAAAGGAATTGGAAGAACTGGAAACAACCAGGTGGTATTTTTAATACATGTTCACCCTGATTCTCATCTCGTTTGCACCTCGTTAGTGCAGGGCTAGCGACGGTAAAGACGAATGTCTTACAATAGCCACTAATTTGAGATGATAGCAGCTCTCAGGGAGCTGCCTTTCTCTTTAATCTGAACAAAGCTGCTTCCTTCCCTCCGCAGGCACAGTCTCAAGACTCTAACTGCTCCGAGGTGACAGGGAGTTTTATGCTGTATTCCTGTTCTCTGAACAGAGAAAGATAGACCTCACCACTCAAGCACCCTTCCAGCTCTCCTGATCCTTTCCCTTGCAAATAGCCTCGGAGCTGAGAGTGGCCTAATTGCCTCCCTTCCAGTGCAGGGAGAGTTTATGGAAAGCTTTGATGTTTTCCTCTCTATCTTGTTTCCCTCCCCCACCCCCCCCTTTTTTTTTTCTTTATTATATTTATTATTTTTTTCTTTGAAGGCACACTTGTCATTCGTGGTTAGGGATGGGCTCTCTGGAAGTCTCCCTCTAGTCCTCTCCCAGCATTGTGCCTGTTATCACCATGAGTAGGTCCACTGAAAGCAGCTGTGGTGGCTGCTTTGAGCTGCTGCGACTCCACGAAATGGCTCCACGGCCACTTTAACCTGTAAGCAGAGAGAGAGTGGAATGAAAGGATGAAAGGAGGGCAGCAAGCCCCTGTCCTGCCTGCCAGTTAACAGCACCTTGGTTGCAGGGAAGATGAGCTTCAGGCAGCAGAGCCACACCAGAGGTGCTGCTGCTGCAACTGTGCTCTTGCTTGGGAGAGAGAAGGCAGGTGGGGGTGGGAAGCCTGAGGAGGTGATGCAGAAGTAACAGGAGAACTTGGCAGTCTGCGGACCCTGATGCTCTGGGATGCTCTGGGAGAGGCAAGGTCTGTGCTAGATGTGGATAGGTTAGGATAAAGGGGTGGTTTAGACTGAAAGTTAAAACAAGGGTTTGGAACCTACAGCAAAACATTAAACTTCCCTCCCCACTCCTTTTTTTTTAATGGGAGTGTCTTTGATTTAAAATTTCTGCTATGATCTAACTTACTATTCATGTTTGATAGTCGTGATTAGTTATCACATGGAAGCTAGGCACTGGCAGAGGACTTAAAAGGTTCTTTGAAGAATTCAGGTAGCTGCTAGCAAACAGTGGGATGCTGAAACAAAGCATGAGTAGAAGGAGATCTCATTTACTTACAGGTCAGGTCCTGCTGCCATTGCTGAGCTATGGTGGCAGGGCGGTGTCAGTTTGGAGTCCCATTTAGTGCAAACCCAATTAAGCAAACAAGCTTTCACACCAAACACTCCCACACCTGGCAGAGGATGCACCTGTGTGCTATTAAGCTGTTACAAAACAAAAGCAGTGCTGCGGGGGGGTGAAGCTGTGCTCCCCGGGTGAAAGCTGTCACAGCTCTACCACTAATTGGCAGTGACCGGTTTGGCTGTCGGGCTTCCCACGGGACCGAGAGGAGGATGACATGGCCAAATTCCAGACCTCGTTTACAGAAGGAAGGTGAAGGTAGGCTGATACGTCATGTCTCAGAAAGGAGGGCTTCCAGCAGCTGAGGTGGTCCCCTGAGCCCTGCTTTTTCAGCCTGCCATGTGCAGCTGCCACAAGTACTTTGTGCTTGGCTGTGTGACAGCTGCCAGGACCTGCAAGCCTGGGCTGTGGCTTGTGCAGAGCAATGTCACTGCTGTGTTATTAGCCCCTGGAGAACACAGTGGGACATGAAAAATTTGGGATGAGAGTGATGGAAGGGCTTTATCTGGATCTGTTTGGATCTAAGCATATGTAGCTGGGCTGTACGTGACTCCCCGTTTTGCACTCTGGTGGCTTTTCTTCCTGGCATGGCGTGCTTTGCAGTTATCTCCCCTCCTGTACTCTCCCCTTGTGCTGGGGGTGAGGGTGCCCCAGGCACCTGCAGCAGCTGCTGGGTGTTGCTTTTGGTTGGATGACTCAGTTCCTCTTGTGCTGCAGCTCTGCAGCCCTAAAAGCAGTGTATGCTAAGTGCTGCATTGCGACCTTCCCTCGGCTCTCAAGGCGAGCATCCTTCAGCTGAATTCTCCTCTCTCCAAACTGTTGTACTCTGTTCCATGTAGGTTATCAAAACACAGGCAAGAAATAGACCACAAACTTACACATTATTTGAAAGCTCAAGCTTTATTTTGTGATCTATTGTATGTCAAGTGAACATGCTTTGGCTTAAGCCCTGATTAAGGTGACAAGTTAAGATTGCTTGTTAACCCCCAAACCTAACAACTGCAGCAAAAGTAACCAGTGTAAGTACAAATCTATGGCACGTATAGGCACCTTTCCTTTAAGCTGGGTCCGTAAACCTCAAAGAGGAAATTATATCATGCAAAGAGCAAGATTAAATATGCAGAACTGCTTATTTTAATGAGATGGTTCTTCCCTGTTTTCCTCACCTGGACTGGATGGTCCACAGAAAGCCTATTTTTCCTGTTACGTCCCCAAGGAGAGACTGGTATGTTCCCTGTGATCATCAGTGCTATTTCTTAGTTCTCTCTAAGGGCTGCTGGGTTATCCTACCAAAGCATCTCTTCCCATAGTACTGTAGGTGCCAGCTTGGTAGCATTCACAGCCTAAGGTGGTGGAGGAGATGACACCAAGGGTAAGGATAAGACACTGATGTGGCAGTGACACAGAAATACTGTACGTGGTAGTGGTCATCCCTTCTGGTTTCCTCACTAGCAGGTATGCATCATCCCAAAGGGATTAAATACAGGCTTACACAGTGACCGCAGTGCTTACCATTTATTGTTTGTCAGTCTGGAAATTGTTTTTCTAGGCTGTTGTGACTACAGCAGGAAGGTGAGCTCCCGTGACACCCCCAGGAAGTTCCGCCCTTTCCCTAGGCTGCCTTGTTCTCTAGTTTATGAACCACATGAAAGGCCTCTAAAAATTCATTGAAGTCAATGTAGCCATCTTTGTTGTAGTCTATGCTCTGGACTAACTTGTCAATGGCTTCATCGTGTGAATGAATATCCAGGTAAGAACTGAAGATTTTCCAGGTTTTGCGGAACTCATCCGGTGAAATTAGACCTACAGGAAACAGAAGACAGTTTGCTTTTTCCAGTACTTTTCCCTTTCCTACATCCACGTACATGTGCACACTCCTCTCCTTCCAAAAAGTCACCTGCTTAGCAGGGCTTCTGTGGGATTTTTTTGTTATTTCACAACTCAAGTACAGTTCTAATGCAGAAGGGAGAAAGCCATCAAAGTGACATCAGTACTGGAAACTGTGTGAATACTTTTTCTTGAGTTAGACACCGTCCCTTATATGGGTACAGCATGACTGCTTAAATTAACCTTCACTAATTCAGAAAAATGACATCACCTCTGGTTCCTCTCTATATAGAAGCCTTAAAAGGAGGAAGCAGTGGGGAAAAATAACTAGTATAGGCTTCCACGGGCTGTACTGTGAGTTACTGAGCCTTACCTGACTGATCTTCATCCATGATGTTGAAGATCATCTGCAGATCTCTACTGTATTTGCACAGCGTTTCCACCAAAGTTGGCTGAACCTGGTTTTGAAATCATATACAGGAAACCATTTAGACCTTGGGTTTGGGTTAGCTTAACTGACAGAACATGTACTATTATCCAAATCTATTTTACCAGTTTAACTTGCCAAATGTTGGGAAAAAATCCTTATGCACGAGTTCGAAGGAATGGTGCTTTATGCCTTGCCCTAAATCAGCTAAAACCTGTCACATATGGTGGGGTGGGAGGTGGTAAAGGAGCCCTTCACATCTCCTGCCTTCCGTAATTATTTGGGGAAAAATTGATAATCTGGGGAAAGCGCTGTACGTCACACACTCATGAAACTTTCATTAGATGTATATGAATGGGTCCTGCTGCGTAGCAAAAATGGTGTCGAGAGCTAAGTACCAAAGCACTGTGCAGTCATGCAGTAACAACTGGACTCTGTAGAAGAGACCTCGTCTACCGTGAGACACCTAAAAGCCCATCTCCAACTGTGACTTCATCTTACAGATGCCAGAAGCGGCTTTGAGCACATCTGAAAAAGCTCATCTCAAAAGAGTGCTCACGGTAGGATTTGTCGCATAGCTCCTCAGCTACCGTATCAAAATGCCCTTGAGAGTCAATGGAATGTACAAAGCAGTTCTATCATGTGATTCATCCAGCCTATTTTAAGACTCTACCTTAGCAGGGAATGATGATTTGTGCCTTTGGAACTGCCTATTTCTCTCCAGTAACTATAAAAGGAAGCTAGGTAACTAGTTCAGATGCAGATCTCTACTGGATTGGCCAAACCACTGCCTTGTGCATCAAGCTGCACTGAAAGCTGTTTCTCCAAGATTTGAAAGGATGTGTTTTCCTTCTTACCTGATGCATAGGACGAGCTGTGTCCATATAGTAAAAACATGACATGTAGTCAACGTTTCCATCTGGATCTGTCTTCACTAATTGAGACTTCAGTGTCCTCCAGGGCAGTTTGAGTTGTAAAACTGACTCCATCACTGCTGCCCAGTCACTGACAGAAATCCTGCCTGCTGGGAGGGGTCAGTTCATGGTTATAAGCAGTGTGTGACACAGCTCAGATGAGACCCGGCAACCCCAGCATGCCTTCTGACATTGTTTTACAACACTCACAAAACATAAATGTTTTTTCCTAAACAAGTTAATAAAAACAGTGAGGTCAGATGAGGCATTTCCAGAGGTCCCTTCCCACTGCACCAATTTTGTGATTCTATTATGACTATCAGCATGCTTTAATTTGGAGAAAAATTATGCTATGAAGAGTACTTCAGATGTGAGCTGAGTTGCAGCAATAAAGATAGACGTATATGACTGAAAAGCCAACATGCCAGAAATATCTTCTTCAGTTGTTCAGCAGCCAGAGGAACAGTACCACCACCCTATGGGCACAGATGACCAACTAGTCAGGTGAGAAGCTGTCAGGAGGAAAAGTATTTTTGCTAGACCTTGTATTTTTGTTACAAGTCAACAATGACCTCTTCCTAGATAAAAGGTTCGTGTATCTATTTATCGCTGAATTTTCTTCAGCGGATGGATGAGGATTCCCTTCTAGTGGACTAGCTGCTCAGCTTCACTGAAATAACTCCCAGGCTTAGAAGACTAGTTTTCTCTGAGGCCCCAGTTCCCTGGCTGACACCTGAAGATGCCCCTGGTGAGCTTCTGGAGCCATATTTGCCAGCTCAAACTTTGCCTGGCAGCAAACAGTTTTTTTATTTGCTCATATGTTTCAGTTCTGTTGTTCCTCCTACTTAAAGCTCCCTAGGTTGTTCTCTAGGGCTAAGTGCCCACTAACAAACATCTGCACTGGTCAGAGAGAACAACCGACCAGGCTCTGCCTTCCTCCAGCCTTACACAAAAGCAGGCAGAACCCTTCTGCCACCATGAACGTGCAAAAGTTGTTTTCTCTGTGGTGATGAGTGGACAGAGAGATGGTGTTACCTGTGCTGTTGCGGTCATACTTTGCAAAGGTGTCCATGAGTTTTTGCTTGTGAATAAAAATCCTCTTTTGTAAGGTCTGTAAAGCAGACTGTTCAATTGTTTTCACCCTAGAACAAAAAAGAAATCAAAGTAGATCATTAAACGATATTAATCCTCCAGCAATTTATGTATTTCAACATTCATTATCAAATTGTTATGTTCTTTAACAGGTGGTGTTGTCAGGGTCATGGAGGAACATGGAGGAAAAATAAAACAAAGCCTTAGAAGAATAATCTGAACTTAAGAGATAATCAAGTTTATGCAGGTAATTCTAAGCCGCTTTGCTCCAGTAAATCTGGCCACAGTGCTAGGCATGGCAAAGCTGCAATGATAAACTTTTTGGACTCCACTCATAACAGGATTTCTCCAGATTAACAACGCAGCCTTAAAGCAGACCTGACAGACAGGTGCAGGCTCTTCAGAGTCCCTGACAATAGTCCATTCTTAGCATTTACCACTTCTAATTGCCTTTGGAAATTTCTCACAAAACCTGGGGGTACTTAAAATGCATTTTTAAGTGTTGATTTTTAAACAGCAAAACAGAAACAAAAGGGAAGATAGATTATGAGATTGATGTGAACTGTGATGTGAACATTACTGTGAATGTGCTGAAGGAATAGCACAGGGCTGCATCAGGGTCGGGGTCAGGGAAAGGGTCTGCACCACAGGGCGGTGGGCATGGAACGCGATGCACAGGGCAGTGGGCACAGCCCTGAGTGCCAGAGTTCAAGGAGCGTCTGGACAGCGCCCTCAGACATTGGGTTTGGTTCTGGGTGGTGCTGTGTGGAGCCAGGGGTTGGACTCCATGATCCTTGTGGGTCCCTTTCAACTCGGGATATTCTGTGACTCTATCCAATTACAATGAAACTACAGATCTGTGGCAGGTGCTCATGCTCACCATACACACAATGTATCTTTACCTCTCCCAGTTTTTCCGCTTGTCTGTGCTCACGCAGACTTGGTACTGTATAAAATGAGGAACCAGATCAGGATTCATTCGGATGTATGCTCCTCGGTTGCTCCCCTCTTCATAATAGTTAGAAGCAGAAAATATAGTGATAACCTGCTCATAGGAAAAAGAGAATGTGGATTGGCTAGAATAATACATCTTGAGACTGATTGCTAAAAATGATCTTAGAAAAACCTGCAGGTTACAAAATGAAGTGTCTGTGTGTAAAGCCAGAAATCAATACAGATGCTATTCACCAAACTGCTTCTACTTTTCCAGTCAGAACTCCACACCAGTGCTTTTGGCCTGCCACAGCTCAGAGGGCAGCAAGATAGCATGCTGTAGTGGATACATCTGAGACACAGTTGGTTTTAAGGATTTTTTCATGGCCTCTCAATACAGCATATCAGCAAGCAGGGCCAGAACAAAAATGATTAAGTTAAAAAGCTTCTAGAGCGTAGGAGCATCTCTGTGCTGTATACATACACATAATTGTCCCCAGGGATTCTGTTGATGTTGATGAGTAATGAGCCTGTCCCCACTCCCTAAAGTTCCAGAAGACTTCTGTGATTGTCAGAACTCCATCATCTGTTCTAACATCTATTAATTTAGTGCACAATTCCCCTAAACCCATTTTGAAGAAGTCACTCATATTCTTCATTAACTCCGCTGACAAGTCTACTGTGGATGTGCCTGTGCAAATCACATGCTTTCCATGGCAGCCCCTTACCTTCCCATCATGAGCGAGGTCGTAGCCGTCTGGCTTAAATTCATGAGACCTGATCAGCATCTTCAGATTATGCTTTTTAAGCAGCTGGTCTGTAGTGTCAGGGCCAAAGCAACAACCTCCTCCTCGACGTTTGTTCAGAGTACAGCCATGTTGTTTTTTCGGATCACTCCAGAGAATGTCCAGGACCTGGGAAGAGCAAACTCAAGAAGGACTGATAGTCGGTGAGGACTGACAGGCTACAGGTGCCTGAACTAGTGGCCATACCAAAAACCCCAGGCTACTGAGAGAAAATACCTGAAAGAACAAGCTTTTCTTCCTTTCTTTCAGCTGTGCATTTCTTTGGACTGAAACTTTTGTTCTTTTAAATTACAAAACATATTTAGAGTATGTGTTAACATTTTCAGATGCAATATCTTCTCAGAGATGTATATCTCCTTTCACAGATGCAGTTTCAGACTGGTAGATGCATCAGGAATGGTGCATGGGCAAAGAGAGCAACAGCCGCCTACACACGCGAGAAGCATTTCCTATTTCCCAGCACAGACTCAGAGATCACCCATGTCAGTGGTTTTACCTAAACTAAACTTTGGCATACCTGTTCTAAACATGGTAAGAGCTGCTCAAAGCAGCTGTAGTGCCTTTGGTTAGCTTGTGTTCCAAAACAAGATTTTACACGTCGGCATTTTAGCAGAGTCAGAGACACAAGGATGAATTCTCGAGGTTTAAATGCATTAATTCCAGCCTGTAGCAAACACTAGGCAAAATGTTTCTGTTCAAATCTCCCTGGAAAGGGTTTATGGAGATGCATTCTATTTCCCATTTGCTGGAGAGTGTCAGATTAAGGGGGTTGTTCCTGCCCATTATGTTAGTTTCTAGGTCAGATGCATATCTTGGGAAATCACATTTTCAGAGATTTGCTTCTCTAGAGGCAAAACGAAGCCGTCTGCTCTGTACAGCAGCTGTCTGAAGGGAAGTTCAGAAAAATAAACATACACAACTCAATTTTGAGCTTCTAAATTACTATGCAAATTAAGCTTTCCAAATTGACACGATTTATTAAATTACAGCATGGCAAGCAATCCATATTGCCTCTGATATTCAAGAGGAAACTAACAGCCAGAGGACAAAAATTTCCTGCTCTGAGCAATCAGCCTGTAGCTCTCTGGAATGGGGCTTTTTGGAAACTACCAGCATCCAGCTGCGAAAACCATGGCCAAAGAAAGGTGCATGCTATCACAATTGATGGCCAAGTCTGACCTATTTTAACTGACAACTATGTACGTACTAACAGACCTACCACACGGGGGCATGCAAACACATCTCATACAGAGTTTCTTCCTCCTAACAGCTGAGAACCGAAACCACGGACTAAAATGTATTTTCGAGGCATAAAATCACAAGCCTTTATTACCAGGTGTACAAAAAGCATCTAAATAATAACTAGCTGGCTACTATACTCCCCAGAGCAATGGGTTTCCTATTCAGAGACAGACCTCTCAGACTCAGATGCGCCCTCTGAACGCAGCCCCTGCCACTGTCGTAACTGGGTCTCGGCATCAGGCTGTCTTTGGTTTCACCTACTTGTTTCCGTTCCTCCTCAGTGAGCTCTGGCTGTGAACTCCATCGGAAAAGCTCAGCGTAGTCCAGTGAGATGCCTTGTATTTTCACTTGCTTCTTTCTGTCTGTCTCTAACTTCGGTAGCTTCATCAATGTTTTCAGCTTAAAAAATAAACACAGAACATTGGAAGAGTTACCAGAAAATAAAGATGATCCATTCCCTTTTCCCCTACCCAGTCCTTAATCTTCATAACGCTCTGAACTTTCAGGTTTGGTGGAAGCTGCAGGTGTTTGGCACCAGCAGATATCGTGCTTTGCATCTGTCAGGCACCAACCTTTTTGGATGTGCTGGCACATCCCTGTATCATGGAACATCACTCATTCCAAGCCACACTCAGTCACGAGGTCTCACTGCACAGCAAGGACAGCACTTGTGCTCAGGGCAGATCCCAAAGTGCCCAGCTTTGCAGGAAACTGAAAATGCACATATAATATTGAGGATGAAACTGCACCCACCACTGCTCTGATACAGTAGCATGCTGTTAGGTTAATTCAGCTGAAATCAGTGGAGTATCAGGAATAAAGTTCATGAAGTATTACATCAGTCCTTTCACTGTTAAACATGTTCAATTGAGACGTATGGGCATCTGCTTTTTTGGAGTTGTGTGCTGTGGTTCCGACAAGGGCCTTTCATGCAGGGTTCTCCGGAGAATATCTTTTCTCTTTTGATATTTCTTCATACTATCTCCTTTTAGAATACCATCAAAAACATCCAACAATTTAACAACAAAAACAACCGATGCCAAAAATTATTTTCCTGGTGCACTGACCAGGATTTGAAGACCTCTCAGCTGCCACCTGTACCAATTAAAAAACATCGATCAGCCCAGAGCAATACTGCCCTGAGCTGTGACCTGTGCATGTCTCATTAGCAATACTCTCCCCTGGCAGCATTGTCAACCTGTTAATTCTGCATTTCACAGACAGTGCACCCAATACAACCAGCCCAGCCAAGGTGAAAGTATGACAACAGCTTGTCCCAAAGCTGAGACATCTGCATCCATAGCTAGGCACCCAAATTCAGTGTGCTAGGCTGTTTCATTGCCCTTCTTCACACCTTTAAGAAACAAACTGAGCTACACTTGACTGACCAGTAAAATTGTTAATTCTGTGCTAGAAATTGTGAGGGTGAGATTCCATAGGCACTAGGAACAAAGTGCAACTGTGTGGAGCCAGGTGTTGGACATGATGATCCTTATGGGTCCCTTCCACCTGGGGATATTCCATGGATCTATGAATCTATGAATTGCTGAAATACCTATATCTTGTGCCATCTGGGATGCTCTGCATGTCTGTGAACCAGGCGTAATAGAGATTGGTGGAAGAGATCTGTGAGGACAACTTTCTCCAGAGGCAATGGAAATCTCCTGAGGCTTTGGGAGAGCTTCCATAGAGACCTGCACTGGAGACCTGTGTCTGATCAACGGTAAAGCCCAGACCTCCAACTCATCTCCTTGGTCTATCATAATTAATCATAAGGAGCCTAAGCACCCAGCTTACAAGCATTCACCTTCATTTAGTTGTATAAATCTTCCAGACCAAAACCTACACTATTTTCCAACAATTTGAAAAGCTGTGATTTGCTCATCATTTTGGAATAAAAACCACATGACTCCATCTTCTAAATTCAGGAAAAGCAGTCGTTCCTGCTTCCTCAAGGCCAGCTTTCGAGGCCTGCTCCTGCTGGAAGGGCTCTCCCACATGTGCTGCCATGGGAGCACTGCAGGGTGCAGAGCTTCCTACACAGAGCAGATGGCAACCACACAGCCCCGGGACAACAGGCGGTGTTAAAAAGATGCAGCTACATTGGTTTCTGAAATGTTTAGAAATGCCTGTGAATTAAGAACTTTGCATACTTTCTGGCTCATGCGTCATCACTGCAGGATGGAGGTATCTGACGTGTGTTCAACTATTTTAAAGTCAGAAGATCCATGTCGTTTTACAGCAGCCAATTAGCTTCCAACACCTACTAAATCCTCCCTTTCTAAACACTGATTCTGAAGAAAAACAAGACTCTTCTTTCCTTACTTGCTTTAGGAAGTAGCCATTTTCTTTCTTCCTGCAATCAACTTGATTTTAGCATTCTTACTGCTACGCTATGTAAAGAAAATAAAAGCACCATCACATGAAATGCTCACTTACCTTATTTCTCTCAAGTAACTTCAGCAAATCCAAATCAGTGGTGTCTGAAATTCCTCCATGTACAATAAGCACTTTGTTATTAACTACAGTGGCAAGCGGAAGCCAGCTGAAAATTTCTCGCAGATGATACAGAATTGTCATGCCATGGACCTGCAAAATGTACTCTTAGATTAGATGCTGCCGGGTGAAGATTCTGTTGCTTTTTAGCTCTACATTTTGTTGAGGTGTCTGCAAACACCTGTATGAACAGTTCTACCCGGGGGAGACACTGCGCTGCAACACCCGCCAATAGGAGCTGAAATTTATGCTAAGAGCCACCCAACTGTCCCTGCAGCATTTCATTTTCCTTTCACTTTTACCCCTTCTTGTGCTCCTGAGTGGCCTCACCGATGTTATTTATTTCATCCCGTGGATGGCTGAGCACAAAAGGTTAACAGTTAAAAATTATTTTGTCAGTTATTCCACTGAAAATCCAAAATAATTGTAACTACATCATTAAAGTCATTCCGTACTACACCTAAACTGGTTGGAAGTTTCCTTCTTCAGACAGGTTCTCATTTTACATCTGCAATACTAAAAGGAAATACAGGGAAAATGGGAAGAATCTTACCTTATACTTCTTCAAAACTTCTTTAGTGAAGCCATATCTGAAAACAGGACAGCATCATGAACTGGCTGTTAATATGCCCCTACTTAGTATTTTTTGCACTACGGTGATTGCCAAGAATTTTCCATCCCTCTTTTTCTCCTTTCTGTCTCACTTTAGTAAAAGTGCTTTCTTCTATTTTGTCTCAAGAATTGAGTTAAACCAATTCTTGGGATTGAGAAAAAAGTCCAGACCAATAACTTTTAATCAGCCTTATTTCCCACTTAAAATAAGAAGCTTAACAGCTTACCTTTGAGATACGAGGAGAATTTTTGAGGAACCAGACTGATGTTGGATAACATTTCCCATAAAACCTCCAAAGACAGCATCACCTATCACATCTCTTTTCCTCCATGAGAGACAAGGAGTCTAATACCTCATTCTTTTAGCACCAAAGCACCCTTGCTGCAGGGGGCGTTTCCACAACACCCTAATTTTTATCATATAACTAAAATACAGTCCTTCCATCCATCCCCTTCCCCTTCCCCCAGGTTTGGTGCTCTGAAGGTCTCAGTGAACCCATCGAATTTAATGGACTATGATTAGAAATGCCTATTCAAGTGTCTATACATAATGAGGATGTTCTTTGCTTAAGCATCTTGAAGATGCAAAGCTCCACCAGAATACCCAGTAAAACACTACTTCTGGTTTAGAGATCAGATGTTGGCACAGTGAAGGACTAGATATGCCATTCCCTCTCATCCCTTTAAACCTACTTCATGTTTAAGATGAAGTCTTCATGGTTTCCTCTGTTCAAGTGAAAATCATTTGGGTAGATAAGAAGAAACACAAATAGGATTATAAGTATTTCCATAGAATTTTTTCCTCTGTCAACAAAATCGCCGTTAAAGACATAAGGGTTGTTTTCTGAAGGCAGACCATTCTGCAGAAGGAAACAAAAACAAGATGTTCAGGGACTGCAATGCTACTGTAGAAAAGGAAATATCATTTCAAATGAGATCACCTCGCTAGAAACCCTGCAATAAACAAATGAATTAAAAAATACATCCTGCATAATACAGAGCTATTAGGGAACAGATGACCTCTCTAATTGGTCTTATGATGCTGCCTCTTATCCTTTCCTATACCTATTAAATTAAATTGAAAGGGACAAGTAAGAACATTATTATTGTAATAAAATATTCTTTTCTGTTAATGCAACTGCTGCCAGGAAGTTATCCTCTTGCAAATAGAAGGGACTCATTCATTTTGAATGTACGACATGAAAAATTACCTTCTGATACAAATCTGAAGTCCTTATGTTTCCTTATCCAGTAAGAAATCAGATTTCAGATATTTACATTGTTTGCGGTCTCTGCTTCCAGAACTCCTAAGAAATACTAGAGCCCAGACCTTAATACAGGACATTGAAGAACCTTTATTCCAATTGCTTTAATCCTGAAATCTCCCCCTCCTGGGGAGACTGCACATACACGTATTTTTTATCTTATTTTTTTTTTCTGGAGATTCAGAGCAATGTTTTATTGTGAACAGCAACTTACCAAAAGCTACTACTGTGAATTGATGGTACGTGTTGTAAGATAGTTATCAACATGTCAATAGGTGCCACCAGCCTACAAAAGGCATAGCAGAGACTACATGTAGCTTCATCGTTTCCAGTCATGAGTATTGGAAATATTCTTCATTTTTTACTTGCCAGGAAAAGGAAACTTCTGTTTTCACAATTGGCATGGACAAGAATAACCAACAGAACATCTACAAAATCATATTGTGACAACAGAGGCCACTCTTACAAGGTCAGACAGCATTGCAAAGTGTCCTACTTCACAAATATGGCTGCTGCCCCAGCACTACTTATGGTGCAGCCTCTGACATGCCAAAAAGGTGAACAAGGCTCTCTAAGAGTAGCAACTTGCTTCTGGGTGTCATTACTGTACCTGCTGGATTAGTGATTAACTTCTGTTTTTTGCTCACATTCTCTACATCTTCAGGCTACTTCTATCATTAGCAGCCATTTACCAATCTAGCTTAGCAATACAGGCCTTAAAATCCAAGTGCCTGAACAAATTTAGAGATAACAGAGCAGTTACCTGCAGGATAGTTCTGCTTTACCTCCCAGGTCTCGTTTATGAAACTGATGTGAATCATATTCTGATTCTGTTTCAATATGTAGTTCCAAAAGGGAAGGTTGCCTAATTAAAATAACAGCTAAAAGACTACGGCCAAGGACTGGCTATGTGTAATTGGTTAATAAGAAAAGCAGAGGCCTGAAGAGGCCTGATTATGTTTCAGCAGGCTTCAGGTATGTCGCTGGACAAAACCACCAAGCTTCCAGCCAGCCAGTATCAGATATGAAGTGTGACGACCTTGGAAGCAGAGGGAAATTACATCATTTAAATGTCTGGTTTGGTTTGTGTCTGTCTCCATCCAGTGCAGAGGAATATGCAAGGTTCAGACACAAATCTCTTCCTTCAGAAAACTCAGATCTGCCAAATGAAATGTGGTGATTCAAACTAAAGATAAAGGGGAAACTAAATACAGGAAAACTGCATCTTCAGTTGAATACACAATTGTGGAAAAGAAAGCCTGGAGCTTAACTTTTTTTCACATCAGTAAAACAAATCTATACTTTTTAACTTGAAAAAAGAGTGGCAGTTCAAGGATATGGACAAGCTACCCAAGGTATTTCCATTTCGTGCAGACTAGGTAGTTATTCTCAAGATAACAAATGTTTTTAAAGAGATAGCATCCTTTTTTGGTTGTCTGTTTTCTGTAAACAAACAATAATGAAAAACACCTTATCAATGAAAGGGTACAAAAAAGCCTCTGCATTTCTGTCTTGAGGACCAGAATTATCCATAGTGTAGTGTCAATTCAGGAACTGTTAGCTCCAGAGTTCAGACCTTAGTCAGCAAGGAATAGAAAACACGAGCCAAACATTCGAGACATGGAAAGGAACCCTCCCTAGGTTCATACTCTAGATCTACATTCGGAAGCAGGCATATTTCCTGGATCTCCTCTCCTGCAGTAAGCAGGAGGATAAAGAGAAGGAAAAGCTATGACAAAGACACCATCCAAGATGTTTCATGGTTTCTACGCGTGTGTATGGTTTTTATCACTTAAAACGGAAAGTTTTAAGTGATAAAAACTGTTAGGTGCTAATACATATTCTGTAAACCAAAATGCTACACCACAGACTGCCTGCTTACCTTGTGGAATACCAGTAAAAGATCATCCAGATTCCCATGTAAATCTCCTACAGGAAATAAAAACATATACATATATTTAATCACGGAATAGGGGAAAACTGGAATTTTATAAGACTAGAATTATGTAAGTTAGTCCTAAGAAGGTTTTCCTTGTGTTTTTGTTATTAATTTGAATTTTCCTTAATAACTTGCCCTACATTAGCATTGTATCAGCTTCATTTTAAGGTACATGAAGAAGTTGCTTAGTAAAATCTAGCAATTAAATATTTAAAAGAGCAGACAATTCCCTTGCATAATCTTTCTTCCTCCAAAGATCAGATCTGCAACCTAGGTAAGAGGTCATTCAGGGAACTGGAAGATGGGCCAACACATTATCAGCCTGTAACACAGATTAATACTTCAGAAATAGACTTCTAAATACTAACAGGCTTGAATTTACTAAGCAGTCTACTAAACAAAGCACAGTTGAGCAACAGTCTGGTTCGGGCCCAGGTTTTGGTTACTGGAGGTAGGATCTTCTGGAGGGACTGTCAAAGCCTACATGCCTCTGTACTATGTGCACAGGAAGGGCAAGCTGTCTCATCCTGAGGTTTATTTCAGAGCAGGGGCACCTCACCACAGCATGGCAGATCCCTGCCACATCACTCCCCTCAGGGCCACCCTCCCAACACTTGTGACTCACCAGCCCCAAGCCATGGCATGGCAGTGAGCTTCCTCCACTTTTCTTAACCACGGTAGTTAAGAAAAGACTGAAGGAGACATTTTTAATGTCTTCCATGCAAATTTCTGTTGATGACAAGCCTGCTGAAGGTACTCTATGGATACCTTTGGGTGATGATAGATTTTAAAAAGGTGTGGCCACAAACATTTCAGAAGCATATTTAATTGACATTATTTGTTTGAAATTAGAAGGAAACTGGGGGAGGCACCTCGCTTTAAGGAAAATGACAATTTTGGACCAATTAGCTTTAAAAATGGGTCTTCCATATTCTGCAGAGGAGCTATCTGGTTGCAAAAGCTGTTAGCTTCAATGGCAGGAAAGGGAACACTTCAGATGCTACTTTCACAGCGCAAATGAGATACGCAAACAACAGAGGGATGCTTTATTATTGATTAGTAAGCCACACCCTGTGTAGCAAGCAAATGTGAGTCTGTTTCCTGCATTCAGAGAGAGATTTTGGTTGGTTTGGTTAACAAATTATTGTTTGTAAGAAAATATTATTTAAACAAGCCCTTTCCAGGTAAGCAAAGTTGGTGCATGACCACATCTTAAAACCATCAATTGCTGTTTTACATGTGTCATGGTTGTCTCCCCTACAATGCAGCACAGACACAGCTGTCAGAACTGATGTCACCACTCCTGTTCTGTTCTGCAGCTACTGCAACCTGTGGCACATTAGGATATCACATCCATTCATTCATAATCTATGAAAACATAACAAAACAGATGGCAATGAGCTCTTAATTTTTCACCTTGTGACATGTCACATCATTCTGTGAGACTATTTTTTGGTTGTATGAATATCAGTGCATCCTTTCGGTCCCTTTAGTAGCGAGGTTTATTATACATTTCAATTTGTTCTTGATGGTCATACTATCAACAAAGGGCCTTATCTGCCTTTTCTACTACACTTTCATTAAAATCATTGCTGAGTAAACTCTCACGATAAAGTCTTTTTCTCAGTGGTGAGAATCACAGTACTCAGAGTGGCATTTTAGAAATGGAACTGCAGGAATATTTAAGCTGCACTGCAGTGTTAGCTGAATTGATACTGACTCATTCAGAAACTTTTAACAAGAGAAAAGAGGAGGGCATGGACTTCCCTAAATATATCTGGTGTGATGCAGGAACCTTTTTTTTAATAGTGTTGGGTTTTTTTGTTTTTTTTTTTTGTTTCCATTTATGCATTTGTTAAAGAAAAAAAAAAAGGAGAAATTCCCACCTCACTCTCCAACTAGTTAGAATATCACCCTTCAGCCCAAAGCAGCTACATTCCCAGTTCTATTCTTACCACAGATGGTTATCTCCTTGAAGTAGGAAACTGAAACATGGGTGATATTTGGCTTCTCCTTGAGAAGTCTCCTGGTCTCACGTAACAGCTGCAGTACATAGCGGGGATGAAGCAGCTATGAGAAAAATCACAGGGAGAAGAGGAAGATATTTTAGGAGAAGCTTGAAATCTGCTTCATTAGCACTACACACATATTGTGAAGGAAGCTGTATCGGATCATTGGTACTACAGACCTCTTTAAACATGGATATAGGCTGCTTGGTTTAGTGCTAGGGATTAGGAGTAGCTCTGCATTCGCTTCCCACTGAATGGAAAAGGGGCCCTTGGTAAACTTGCTGTTCATATTTTCCCATTTTATTTCTAGCATCCCGCTTCTACTCTTCTCATGTACAAAAAATAGTAAGAAAATGGGCAATGGAGCACTCAGAAGCACGGCATAAGTTCATCTCTTAAACACAGCTTAAGCAAAAAAAAAAAAAAGTATCTAATTCTAAACAAAATGAAAAACAGACAAAAAATAAATAAATAAACCTACAAAAACCCCATCCAAAGGCCATAGATGATATTTCAGCAAATTACATAAATAATGAAGAGATGGAAACTCCAGCAAAGGTTGACTTGTTTAGAGTTATCTTCCAGCTCATTGTGAAGACATTATATGAATGAAACATTCAAGCTCCAAAGATTACTCTTTTCACAGGATATGTAGCTTCTGGCTTCTGTAACAGTGCTCTTTTGGTCTCTGCTAAAGCTTGATCAGTCTGTGGTTTTTACAACATTTAATTCAAACACTGATGGATGGCCTACAGACTGACTTGTCAAGATGAATTTTCTCGAAATAAACAAAAGAGGGCAATTATGTGTAATCATTTCCTTATTAAACGCCAGCCACAGCAAAGTGAAGCCTTGAGTGGGCACATTTCTCATGTGCTTTACATTGTGCTACTTGTAAGATCAGCCTTCACTGAAAATTAGGGGAAAAATAAAATATTATTCAGTAAATTGAAAGCAAACAGTGACTGTTATCCCTTATACAGCACATTGTTAAGCACAAATGACCACGAGTTCAAACAAAACTGTGTCATGTAAAGCAGTGGCGGGCAGAGCTCACGAAATCTATGCTAGCACATTAGCCATGCTTTATATTCACTCTCTCCAGGGTCCTGTACATTGGAATCAGGTGATTAATCCCTGCAACTCAATTCGTCCTTAAAACATTGAGGGGAAAAATAAAAATAAAAGGATCTCAGGGCACCTTTCGCAGTCCTGTCAACATCCTTACTGACACCCTGACTGGTAGTTGCTGAGGGCTCCCACTGCACATTCACTATCAGCTTTGTTCAGCAAGAATGCCACCAACCCCTGCCTCTCCCAGCACTGGCAGTGCTGCAGCTACACAGTGATTCAAACCCAGGGACTGAGAAGTTCTTTGGATTTGGCAAGTTACCTCCTGGCCAGATTAGATTCCTACAGCAGCTCACCATGTACCTGTGTGATTAATGAGGGTTTGCAGGAAAGAGTAATGGGATGGAAAGGAAGGTGGAAATACCTCCCTGGGCACCAGCTCAGTCCTTCATTGGATTCAACTGACAGGGGAGCTCCAAGTGAATTGAGATGTAAGACAAGAAAAGCAAACAAACAAAAAGTAGTTGCAGTGTACCTGTTGATTCTTGAGAGCATTAAGAAGAGCCTTAGCATGTGCAATATTAAGGGGAAATGAGAGTCGTGGTCCACGATAGGAGTCTGGAACATCAATCTTTTCATACTCGATTACATATGAATCTGCACCAGGAGAAACATGGGAGCTGGTAGAAGTGCGAGCAACTGCAACGAGAGGGAAGAGAAATGGGAACGTAGATGCTCCAGCAGTCCTACAAAGCTGTAGCAACATGAATAGAAAAGGAGAATGTAGAGGATGCTCTCTTCATTGCAGTGCTGGAGGAGCCAGCTCCTGCCCTGTACAGCAGAGCAGCTCCAGGTCTCCCCACACTGATCCACAACACTAAACAAAAACAGAAATAAACACAAAAGTGACAAAAACACTGTCCTAACAGGCAGCAGCTGTGGTCAGGATGCCAAATACTTTGTACTGGAGTTGTGGAGCAATCTGTTCTGTTAGGCAATGAGAATACAACCTGCCATAGACTTTATCCTCCCACAGAGCAAGGAGATTCAGAAGCCATCACTGACCATCCAGTGACCATCTGTTTATAGTTCCAGATTATGCTGTTAATATGGGTTTCAAAGAGTTGCTTTTATCTTCTACATAAAAATTCTAGGCTAATTACCAGCAGCACACTGAATATTTTAAAAGTCAGCAGCTAAGCAGTGTTCTTTCACAGCAGACTGCAAAGCACTCCTTTCTGATACAACAGAGAGACAATGACAGCTACCATAAAACCTCTGAAAGACATAAAGTAAACAAAAACAGCTTCTCCTGATTTTCCTGAACATGGAGAAAGCAGGAGCATTGCTCACTGCTTCAATCCAGTATTTTCTTAGCATACCCTGGATACATAACAGGGAAAACAGATTTCAGTGTTTGCTCCTTGCAGACAGTCTTTGTCACCTCTTATTCTAACAGAGAGAGCCTGAGCCCTAAAGGACAGTGTTCTGGAGGCTGCTGTTGCACAGCTGCTTGCATGAGACTCTTCAAGACACTTTTTGCTGTTCCTCAGACCACCCTAATTTCCATTCAACTTGCCAGTTCTGGCCAAAGGCTCCCTTCAGCTTTCTCCTCCAGAGCCAGCAGCCCTCCCAGTGTCCCCAGTCATGCAGACACCTGCCCATGTTGCTCCGTCCCTCCTGCCCACAGCAGGTGACCTTTCCCATCCCCTTTGAGAACACACCTGCCTTCCTCACTGCCTCTGCTCCCTGCTGGCAGGTGTCCAGGCTGGGAAAGACAATCTCCTTCCCCAAAGGGCATTACTCTGCAAAGTATACCTCATTTTCAGGATGAGAAATCAAAAATCAGTCATGATCACAAGCCTGGGAAGTGCTCTTACATCTCCTCAGCCAGTCTTTCAGCTAGATTTTAAGGGTTCTTCCTGCACAGGATGTCTGATCTGGGAGTAAGCAGTACTTCTTCCTGTAATGGATGTCCCACTGCAGCCTGGAGATGCTCTGGCCTGCAAGCAGCCCATTTGCCACAAGTCCCATGCAGGGCTCATTCTGAAGGGCTCAGCACTCATCTCATTTAGTTATCTTCCAGCCAGAGCTGTTCTGGCTCTTTCAGTCCATACTGAATGACAGGGACAAAAGCCTTAGGCACACTGAGTTCAGACACCTACCCTAAGATCAGATGAAGCACCCTCTGCATCTCTTTACCAACCAAAGGGAGCACAGGGACACCTTTTGCTATGCTCTGATACTGGAGGCCTTGCCTGAGGACAGTGAGCTCAGCCCTGGCTGCTAGCAGCCCCCATTAGGCTCTGGGCTCTGTGCCGAACAGTGGCCGTGCTCCTTGTTACACAAACACAAAAGCCCAGGAAGCACCTCTGGCTCCTGAGGAGTGCTCAGACACTGGACATACTCCCTGTAAAACCTTGGAAAATGGCTTTAAATCACAATCAGAGCAAGGACAATACACACATAGCTATGTAACATCCCAAACACAACTCTAATTGACCTGACATCTTAAAGAGGATGAGAGGATGATAAAAGTTTCAGAATACAACATAAACAACCACATCAAAAGCACAGTCACTGAGATGGTGACTGCTTTCCTTCTCTGAATAAAAGACATTTGGAACAAGACGATCAAAAAGAGAGAAGTGGCAAGATGAACAGAGATGACAGGTATCACAAAATCCTCAGGTAGCTTTCTCATCATTGCATACTGTGAAGAACAGGCAACCTGTGCTTTGGTAAGAATATTATATACTAAATTCTTGGAGAAAGCTCTTGAACAACATGCCATCACCTTAATTTAAGTGACCAAACACAGATTAAGAAAAAAAAGAGAGAGACTAAAGTGTGGTGGGTTTTAGAAAATACTTGGGAATAGCAAAGCTAATTTGAAGCCTCTCTGCTTGTTAGGTTTACACACTCACAGGGGCTCTCATATTAAGACAGTGATACAGCAGAAACACAAGCAGTTCATTAAGTAATCTTTCTGGCACAAGTTCTGCTTAAATCTCTGGGGCTGGCACAGGAACTGCAAAGGTCACTCAGAGGAGCGGGCAAGAAAGAGCCTGAAGTAAGAGACACATACAGCCAGCAGTTGGACAAACGTAAATGCAAACCACACAACAAAAGTTCAACTTGCAATTTCTCATTTAACATGTCCAAAAAATCGAGTACAAAGGAGGCCCCAGGCTGTCTCTCTATTAATATGTATCTTACAGAATCTTTCAGCACCTTTTGGGGTTTTAGTATTTCTAATGAAGGGCATTTATTAGAAAGGGAGAAAGAAAAAAAAAACATCAAATCACCACCACAACCACACTAAGACAAAAATAAAAGTATTTGGAGCAACTTCAGTCCTCACAGATGAAACTTCTGCACAAACAAGACAGACAGGATAATAAGTGTTTTCCAATAAAGCATGCTTTATCACACGCATCAGCTTTAACCACCTGCATGACTGCTAATACCTGCCAGACCAAGGACCAAGTCACCCACACCCAAGTAGAAAGTCACTGGAGCACTAAGGTCCCATTAGTTCCTTCTATCAATAAGCATAGTTAAAAACGTAGATAAACCAGTTGTAAAATTTGTTTTAAATTTTAATATGATAACAAAATAGTGATGAACACAATTGTATCAAATCTAAGACCAGCACTACAACTTTCTGACTCACTCATGTGAAAAAGGTGAACAGAGGTGTGCTATCAGCATCCAGAAGTAGTAGATAAAGAAAATCAAATGCTGCTCACTTCAAGTTTGCCATTTCCTCCCCAGGAAGTTAAATACCTTTTTGCACAGTGAGGTGATAATGGAAAAATAAAAATAAAAAAAGGAAAGACAACCGTATAATCAGTCTTAGCTTTGCAGCAAGGCTCAAATGTCATTTCTTTTTCTGCAGAACACATAGAGGCACTCTGAAGTACTGAAGAGAGAAGAACTGCAGTTTCTAACAGCTGTCATTAGAACACTGAACCACACACAGTTCTGGTGGTGGCTTCAGCCTGCTATAAATATGCCTTGAGCAGCCTGTGGCTGGACCAGATGAAGGAGAAAGCATACTGTCTCGTAATTCAATAGGATGCAGTCAACACTTAACAGGACCAAATTCTTATTGTGATATTTGGGAAAGCAAATCTCAGTCCCAGCATGTACCACAAGTTCTAAAAATCACACACTGACATTACCTCACATTAACTTTTCCCATATAAAGTTTTCAAACAATCTCTGTGTTACTTTGATTTTTCTCCTTACCTTCACCACGATGAACACAGTGCTCCAGCATGAATGTGAAAAAGTTGGACAGCTGGATAAGGAAAAAAACAAACAAGTACTGATCAGTTTAGGGGATTCAGCAAGCATTAACATTCTCTTAGCCAGGTACCACCAATTTCCCATTTAGAGGGAGCTCGGACTCTATTGTATGGTCCCACAGCATTACCTCTAAATGAGCAGGTTGACAGCATATGATTACAAACAAAATTCCAAAGCTACATCATGCTGCTGACATCTTGGGTGTCATTCATTTTGCCCATCATTCAGACTATTTGTCGAGGCTTCCTTTATCGTCTTGTACAGCTATAATTCACCTAACTCACTTTATACTGATACTAGACTAAACACAAAGCCCTGTAAGTTCCTTATTCCTGGTACTGACTCTCAAGAAAGCCCAGGCTGATATGCTGAGATACTGAAAACTCTATTTCTCTATTGCAGATAGCTCACCTTGCTGATTCTTTCAAGATCACCCGTGCAATGACTTAATGTAAGGGGCTTAACATAACTGCCTGTACAGGAAGAACTGAAGATTACACACCTGTGTTTGCTCTTGCTCATCAGCATATTCGATTGACTCAAAGATAGTGAGAGAATAGCGGCGGCGGATCTCTAGCTGGGCTCTTTTACAGCGGTACCACCTCTGGATTAACGCAGTAGCTTTTATGGCTGTGGAAAGAGAAAGCAATGGATCACACATAATTCTTTCTTGACTTGTTCCTTACCTCTTGTCCTTCCCTCTTTTCCCATACACTCAGTAGGATGCCAGTAAATAAGTAGACAGAGCCAGAAGTGTCAAACCTCTGCTTCCAGCCCTCAGCTAACACCTCACTTCAGGGAGTTTCCCTGGCTACCCAGCTCTGAATAGCTCAGCCTAACACACAAAAACGTCTGTATGCTTCTGATCTTGGGAGATCGAGTCAAAGCAGCTGCAGGGCAACGTTACTGAAGCAACAAGGCCCAGTGGAATACAGTGAAGTGAGCTCCTGACTCTCCAAGAACCGCTGCCTGCTTCTGAGCAGAAAACAAACAGATAATCAGGAGAAGAAAAAAAATATCAGGAAAAAAACCCAAAACAATACATAAAACGTTCTCCAGAACTCTGGAGTTTGATACAATCATCACTGCAACTTTGTGGAAGAGAAAAAAAGAGGAAAGTGTGAACAATACTAACATCCTAACTATGCTGGTATTTGGCTGCAGCTGCCAAAATGAACGGCTGATGCTAAAACCAAAGCAACAAACGACAGCCAACAGTTCACTGATGCTTGTGCTTTTTCCTGCAGAGAAAAGCTCTGCACTGGAGAAACATTGGTTTGCAGTCATCAATTATTTCAGCTGATCACAAACCTCAGGGATTATGAGACTAGGATGAGTGGCACCCTCTGCATGGGAATGATTTCTTACTCATATAACTCTCAGATTAAGAAAAGAAAGACCTCTGTAGAAGCACAATTCTCATAATATGCATAACATTACAGAAGCTTTTTCATATATAAAAGGACTTTTAGATGCCATAATAGCATGTTGTTTCCTTATTTTACCACTAACAACTATGTAGTACAATTAAAGTGCTAAAGTTCTCAAGTCCAGACAAAGCCAAAATCAGTAAGGACTGCAGAAATCTCACCCCTCCTAAATGAAAAAGGAACAGCTCCTGCATGACTAGGAGCACACTCCCTACTGTACATAATCTCCAGGATCTAAATCCCTTCCCCTCACCAGACCTGACAGCAAGGCTGTCATCAGCTTTTCTGGTTAGAAGAGTTCCTAAGGGGCAGAGAAGAGCCACCAGCACAGAAACTAATTTCTAGCATCAGAGCCATTACAATCCCAATAAAGCTCATCTGGGCTGCTCAATGGTCTGGCCCTAGGCAGTTAACGTGCCACAATCCCACAGGTATCACATAAGGCAGGAATATGTTGACAACTGTGCTTAATGTTGCAAATCTAACTAAATATTTCCTCTCTTTTATATATTATTATTATTTTTAATTGTACTTATTACTATGTTGTTATTGTCAGGACTAAACCAGAGCATGATTTTCACACTAGGCTGCAATGTATCTGTAAAATACAATATCATTTGTGGAAGGTGTCTCCACCAGCAAGTACCTGTTAAAGTCACATTATTAATGCATTAGAGGGATTCAGACTGCAGATATAATGACAGTCCTGCATAACTTCACTACTGCTGAAGAGCAGAAAGACTGCCATCCAGCAACTGGAGAGGGCAAGACATTATGAAGCAAGCACACAAAGTGATACACATACATACATGGCATGCAAAACCAGAGACGAAGGAGCCCATACCTTCCTTTTCAACCAGGGATATTCAGCATAATAATCTCATAAGACTACGCACAGCGCCATTTACCACAGCTCCCAGAAGACATGCAAATGTTGTTTTAACATCAAACCTCAAACACAAAAGGTCAGAAGAAGGGTTTCTGAGTCAACCCTGGAGCCCTCTTGCCTCCTGAACATGAGCCAGCAGTGTGCTCTTGCAGCTCAGAAAGCAAATGGTTTCCTGGGCTACATCAAAAGAGGAGTGACCAGCAGGGACAGGGAGGTGATTGTCCCTCTCTACTCTGCTCTTGTGGGGCCCCCCCTGGAGTACCATGTCCAGGTATGGAGCCTCCAGTACAAGAAAGACAGAGAGCTGCTGGAGAGGGTTCAAAGGAGAGCCACAAAGATGATCAGGTGGCTGGAGCACCTCCCCCACAAAGACAGGCTGAGAGAGCTGGGCTTGTTCAGCCTGGAGAAAAGAAGGCTATGGGGTGACCTCATTGCAGCCTTCCAGCATTTAATAGGGGACTATAAACAGGAAGGGAATCAACTTTTGACAAGGGTAGACAGTGACAGGACAAGAGGGAATGGTTTTAAGTTCAAAGAAGAAAGGTTTAGATTGGATGTCAGGGGGAAGTTCTTTACAGAGAGAGTGGTGAGGTGCTGGAACAGGCTGCCCAGAGAGGCTGTGGATGCCCCATCCCTGGAGGTGTTCAAGGCCAGGTGAATGGGGCTCTGGGCAGCTGGTCTAGTATTAAATGTGGGGGTTGGTGGCCCTGCCCATGGCGGGAGGGTTGGAACTTGATAATCCTTGGGGTCCCTTCCAACCTAAGCCATTCTATGATTCCGTGATTCTGTGCAAAACTCTCATGTGCTCAAAACTGGGGTGTGCTGTGTTGAAAAGCAGGAGGCCAATAGTTTTTAATTGAACCTTTATATAAGTACTGTGAAGATGTTCCATCAACAGTCTCAAAGGCTTGCAGGGAGAATTTCAGGCCACACACTTTGTATGGCAGAAGATCAATTTGGAAAGTCATGTAGAGTAAAAGAGTTACAGTAGCTCTGTTTCGTTGCATCCATTTCAATATCAGGATCACCCAGCAGCAGGGAAACTGGGGCAGTCATCTTAGGAACCTCATGTTGTGGAAGGCCACAGAAGGCCCCCTCAATCCTTTATCCTATACACTTTGCCAGTGAGAGCACACATGAGCACATCTGAAATATGACTTCTGTATGAATTTTTTCCAACCTCATGTGTAAGATGCTAGAGGTGCTCTGCAGTTGCCCCGACCTCAACTGGCATCTGAAAGTTATGCACTCCTTTAAATAGAGACAATAATTGTGAGGAAATTTTATCTCAACAAGCATTTGACAACAGGACTGGTGAGAAATAATATCTTGCAATCCTCTTGCAGTGCTATGGAGAGAACAACCTTGGACGTGGAGATGATGGCAGCACTCACCTGTTTCATTATATTTGTGTTTACTGTAATCTGCAGAAGAGCTGCACCCCATGGTGCTAACAGTGCATTCCATTTCTGGTTTTAATCACTGCTGGAAGGAAGCATGTCTCTCTCAGCCGTTGGCGTTATATGCGTCTGCCGTGCTCTTCCTCCAGCCACAAGGAAGGCTCCTGTGCTCCTCACACCACCACTGAGAGGAGGAGAGGAAAATACACGTGCTTGACAATACAGAATATAAAGTACCTACAGCCACCCATGATGACTGTGAAGCATATCCTGCAAAAACCATACCAAATAAACCACTTATTTTGTACTCCCCCCCAAAATAACCAGCCCTCTTAACACCCTTCTTGACTGAAAAGGTGCCCTACCATCCCATTTACTACCTTACACCTCTGTGTCCCAATGCTGATGAACACTTTGTTTACACACAGACCCTTAAGATACTGGATGAATGGAAATCCCCACCACCAATTGATACGCAACATGATAAAAACCACCAACAACTGCACAAGGACCATATAATGGTGCCATAGCAAACTGTTTCCTAAACAGATTTCACTCAAATAAAGCACCACGTTTTCTGTTGCATTTTTACAGAAACATTCTAACAAAAAAAATTTGGTTTCATTAAAAAAAAATGTACAGGGCATTTTGTAGCATGGCTTTCTGGGTTTATATCCTGGCACTTACTCATCCCCTCACAGATGGGTTCAAATATTAATGCCATATACTTCCAAATCAACAAGTTCAAAAGACTAACATCCCCCTGAAATACAAAATAGGTTAATTTCTAGGTAACAAAACATCACGCATGCTCTGAGAGAGACTGAATTTTGTTTTAGCTGAAGATTTCTTATGTGATCACTCTCCTCTTTCTCCTGGGGTATGTTTCCCTCTAGTAATTCTAACACATCCCAATTACTGCATTTGTTCTTTTTGTTTTATTGACACACATTCTTCTTTTAAATGGGTTTTAAAACAAAGAAGAAATCCATTAGCATAAAATGAATGCTTAACTGCTTTTGCTTTTTCTTAATTAGCAAAACGAGGATAAGAGACAGGAAAATACAAATGCATAACTACTCTGTTTTCTGCTTCAATAGTCAGAATGCCTTTATTGTTGTGAGACTGTTTCCAGTTTGTATGTATTTATTAATCAATCATATTACATTTATAATTACATTTTCAGCATCCCACAACGCATGGGTATCCCACACTTGAGCTAGGTCTATCATCATCCAAGTCAGTATTTATTTCAGTAAAGGACTTGAGGGGTTTTCTTCCTCACGATGGACTATGCTTTTTTTCCCTCTGAAGTGAAACTGAAATCCAAAAAAAGTCTTGTTACAGTAAGTTTGAGCCAATCAATGGTTTTAATAGCATCAAATACAGCACTGATAGTGCTAAAAGCTTAACAGACAATTTTTATCATTCTGAATACTGTCTCCTCACGTGCCCCATTTAAGAAAATCATGAGTCTTTACTAGTTCATCTCAAACCAGCCAGCTGGAGATCTGAAGACTAAGACCAAGTACAAAACAGAGCTCACAGTCTAAGCCTTCTTCCAGCATGACCACCTACATGAATGGGCAGGGCAACATGTCCCCAGCAACCAGGCAACGAGAGCCCCAAATAGAACTATCAGTGCTTCTCAGGGCTCCAGACATTCCATGGCAAACAGTGGGCTGCCCCAAGCCAGGGGCACCTGGAGGATGACTGCATCCTCACCCTACCTCTAAGTTCTTCAATTTATAGCACCACTTTGAGCAAAGAAATAAAGAGAGAAGCTAGAATAGAAATTTATGCTAACAGGAGCAAATGAAGCCTTAAACTCATACTCAAAGCTTGGAGGAAATCTTACACAACATCAATAAGCCCCTTAAAAATGCCATAGCTGGCTATCAGTGAGCTAATCCAGGGGAATCACCATCATCAATCCCAAATGCCTGTGTTCTACAGTGGGCACAGCAAAAATTCAAATTACTACCTTGTTTCCCAATAGCTTCTCACAACCCATATCTCCAGGCTCCAGTACAACCACATCAACTGGAGACCCGAGCAGGCACAACTTCCATTCAGGCCCACTGAATTCACTTTCTGCTGTTCTGGACAAAGGCAAAGGGAACAACCCACTGTGAAAACAGCCAGCATCTCCTGCAAGCACGTGCTCTTCTTAGCTCTTAATTGAGCTGCACCTTTTCCCAAGGTGCATCAGTTCAAGCCAGCTCTGCTCCCTGCCAAACTCATAGAAAAATACCAAGCAACTATCACAAGGCTCTTCCACAGGTAAGAAGGCTAAAAAACAAGAGTCTGAAACATTAAAGTGCTTTCTATGAATGCTGCATTTGCAATGCAATGCAATGCAAAGTTCCTGGTAAACAATCATTTGCCATTACAAAAGATTCCCAAGTGTTCACAGATGAAATGCAAAGTTGGCCTTTTCTCAAAGTATAGAAAAAGGTTTCCTATATATAATGTAGTTGGATAAGAATTTGGGATATAGTGCTGTTCTAACATCCTGGATATTGTACCACTGATTTACCTTTAAGAGAGAGTCTGTCACATTCACTAAAAATCAGGCAATAGTTCAGATACAAGTCCAAGAAATTGTTACATTTTCTTCAGTTCAGCAAAAAGACAATTTTGTGATGGACAGGCTCCGAATACATAACCAATCCAGTGAAGCAAAATAAAATGCTGCTCCAACCATGCCAACAGACATGCACTAAGCTAAGCAGAAGTGACACATCCTGCTCTGCACACCCTGAACTGCAGCAAGCATTCAGAAGTTTGCGTTTCAGAACCAGCATTGTCAAGAGCCTGATTTACAGAGATGATGAACCAGCAGCATTTGATCCGAATGTAATAGGTGCTGCCCCAAATAATTAAGCCTTCAGTTCATCAGTCACAGAAAGGCAAGGCTGCCTCAAAAATAATGAAAATCTTGTAAAGATTTATAGCTGAACTTTAATGACATCAGGCTGCAGGTCCTTTGGGCAGTGAGCCATTCTTTCAAGCCTCGCACATCTTTTAAATCTAGATAAGCCATGCTATTGTAGACAAGTGTAAGCTAGGCCAAGCTTTTGGATATGGAAACCATATGAATGACAGCTGCTAAGCTTTAACTTCTCAGCTTCACTTGTTTCTTATCTTTGATAAACAAAGATTGAAAAAGTGCCCCTTCTGTTTTAGTTTGGATGAAGTTTCCATAGGTATGCTACTTCCTCTGTAAGTTGTTTCAAGTATCTTTCTCCAACAGTGTGCCTTCTGTCTCCCCTCCCTCTCTTTTTCAACCAAACTTCCTAACATACAGTTACCATCTATGCCCATAAAATGTTAGAATTTACGTGTGGTTGGAGACGTAGTGAGATAGGGACAGTTTTCTCCATAAAGATCGGATGGGTGGATGGGTACTTCCTATGCCAGAGGCTTTACTTTGATGTTTTCTTGCTACTAATATTTCAACTATCTTCAACTCACAAGCTTCATTCAGAACTGTTTTCCTTTGGAAACAGAGACTTCAGAATACTAAGAATCATGAAACATTAGTTTATGATGGATTCTCTTCTATGTAGTGCTGAGGAAATGAAGGAGGAAGGAGGAAGATACCCTAGAAAAGAGAACCTCGTGCATTAAATCATAATTTCCAGTTTGGTAACTGTAGAGGGACAGATCTTCCAAACTGTCCTATTGCCAGAGCTGGGGCTGTCAAGAGTAAGGATCTAGAGATGATTTAGAGATTTCATTAGCTAAAAGACTCACTCTGCAAAAAGCGGGATGAAGCTGCCGCAGACAACCAATGCAATGAAACAGAACTTGGCTGTGGACTACCAGAGCAATAATTCTATAAATCAACACTGAATTTGGTCTGCCAAGGGGTGACACAAGAAGATCAAATATAGACAAAGAAGTACAGGCTTAAGCCTGTGTTATTTTACATCCACAAGACAAACTGATATTTCTATTAAGGGAAAGAAAGAAAGAAGAAAGCCTTTCTGTTTTAATAAATTTGTTTCAAATATACAGCAGACAAAAGTCTTTAGCTTGCTCAGAGATGCAAGGCTAAGCCCTATAAAGAACTGCTGGAATAACTTCTGGCAATGGCTGCTGATAGACATCAATGGTTGGGCCAGGAATCAATACTGAATGGATATAGTAACACTGGGAAACCAGCAAAGTCATAGTGAAAGAGAATAGGATGAAGACATTCCAGCTTATTAAGGTAGAATAATATTCCTGAACCCAAAAATACTGCAAAAGTAAGGAAAAGAAGATCTGAAAAGGTGTGAACATGCTGATTGTTCAAGCACTCAGTTCAGGAACTGCATGTAAAACCAAAAAGAATCTGTAGGAAAATGATGTGTGAAAAGTTAGTTCATGCAACCTGCAGTCAATAAAGCATACATTCACACAAAGTATTTGCACTTCTTGTGTAGAAAATAAATAAAGCAAGGAGCCTCAGTTTTTGCACAGAAAGATTGTGGGGAGAGCGTTGTAATAAAGGAAGGTGGAAAATACAAGCACACAACTAGGGTGTAGATAACCCTGGATTATAAAGATGCTATCATATCATTTTTCAGAAACTCTAAGTGCCTCAAAAGGAGAAGCCATTAGGAAGCCAGCAGAAAACTCAAAATCCAGTGGCCAAATTAGTTCTAGTAAGAGGACCCAACAAGAGTGTAAAAATCAACAACAGCTGCAGTTTCTTACCATAGCGAAAAAGGGAAATCTGAATTATACACAGTCCTGCAGATAATGAGCAGAAGCTTAATTACATCCCATGACATTCCTTCTCCTTACTTGAAGGGGAATATTGACTAAAACGTAAAACTTGAGAACAAATGTATTGAAATTTGAGCCAATTTACAAATGAAATTCATGCTTCAGATGAAATTTATATTGGTTTTAATGAAGGTTAAGTTAAGCATCAGAACAAAGTCTATCATCACCACATAAAGTCTTTTTCCTAAAGCAAAAAGTACAAGAAATATAGGAGTCGCAAAGCTATTTGATCTTACCTGTATTCAGAAGTTTGGATAACTGATCCAGTCCAGGTCAAACTTGACAGCTTGAAGCACACCGATTTTTCTCAGGGCAAAAGCACTGATCCTTCTCTCATTCACTTTGAAGACCTAGGATACAGGCAAGTTGCTCTTTAAAAGTGAGCTAAGAAAAAGAAGATATGTATCTGACTTGAAGAAATTACCTGCTTTTTTTCCACAAGAGTTACGTTTAGAAGCTTCCTTTTGAAGCAGAAGCAGTCCCTTTTTGGAACTAGAACTGCATAATGAGGGGTGCAGCTCTGCAGAACCAGCACTCCAATCCTCCCTGGGGCTCTGGAGCTCACAAAGCACTTACTCTCCACCTACTGATACAGCCTCCCGAGAGGAAATTTCTTGAGCCTCACTCCTCAGAAGCAGTCAAGGGTAAATGCCATATTCATCATGATGCGGAAGTTCTTGGCTGCAGCCCTCCAGCTGTGCTGCTTGCATGCTATTGGAGATCTGTCTAGTCACCGTGCCTCCTGTATCTCAGGCAGAGAAAGGGATGGGCTGAAGTTATCGTCTGCACATCTGAAGTCACATGGTCTCTCTCCAGAGGAAAGGCCTTTCTGCTGGGATGAGGCAGTGATTTGCATTTCAGCAGACCTACCTAGCACATGGGGGATAAACACACATACAGACCGCCCAGGTATTTGGTTCCCTGATGTGACTGGTATGGTAACGAAAGCTCGTAAGGAAAGAAGTACTGCCAGATTAATTTGCCAAGAGGCACTGTATGTATACACTGGTATACAGATGCTATCTGCACACATGTTCTCCCCATAAGAGTGTAATGAGTTCAGAGAACTAAGCTCATGGCTTAGCTTGTCCCTCCCTAGTGTAACTCCTGGAAAGGGGTCAGTCTGCCACTGTGGCTGACTTGTGCGGTCAGGAAGCCATGCTGCCATATACTCTGAAGTCAAACCCTGACCTCTGACTGCAGAGCCTGCACATCTGACCCACCTCCTTGCCTTGCTGTCTGTGGGTGCTCAGTCACCTTACAGGTGCCACAAAGGACATAGCCATCAAGCCCAAGGCCATTTCTTACTGCTCAGCATTGACACAATAGCACATAGACTACCAAACAACTCATTAATATTAGGTACCAGAATAAGTTTAGTACTGTAATATTACCAATATACTCTCAAGTACAGCCCTCAGCTTCCATCGCACCACTAACCACTCATATCCCCAATGTGTCCTTTTACCCTCTTCTGAAAGCCAGAGAGGAGCTGCTCTGTTGGTCTCTCTGTGCAGTGATGGAGCAGAGCACAGCAGCCATTTTGTGGGGTCACTATGGGGCTGTGGGCCCAAAGAAGGCCACAGGTTACAACGCATGGGTTAAGGTCAGGGTTAGGATGCATATGGTGAGAGGAAGCACTGTGTGGATGGAGATCACAGTACTCCTTCCTCTGCAGCCTCTCTTCATGATGGCATTCCTGCCCCCAGGAAATAGATGGGACAGAACAGAGACCATCAGATGAAGATCTTGATGCCCTTGCTCCAAAGCTTTAGTAATACTACAGCATGGTATTTTCAAGAAATTTTTGCTATCAGTTTGGTGACAGTTCTAAAGACATCAACTGCCACTGTGAAGGCACTTGGACACAGTGGGACAGACAAAGGAGTTCCCTCACTGTGATAGAATGAGCACATTTTTTAACATGTAAAAGATACCTGAAGCGCGAAGCCAGCAAGCAGAAGGCACTGTGTGAATATGAAAAATGCGAATATGCTTTTTTTTTTTTGATTGACTGAGCTAGTTCTTTGAGTTTCTGAAGTCCCAGACACAAGCTTCCATATTCAAAGCTACTCCTTTTCCGTGGAATGAAACAGCAAATAAAATACACACGAGGCACCCTAATTCTGCGTGGCCCAGGAGAGTTTTGATGTTTGCTTTTCTGGCAGGATGCACTTTCTCTTATCCGAGTTACAGTAGCTAATCATTTATGTATGATCACACTGTTCTGCCAAAAAGCATGCAAGTAAAAATACATCATAATCTCTTTCCACTGCACTCTGGGGATACACGCCATTTATAAAATATTTACTGCATCTGATAAATTCATCCATATTGGCTTTTAGCAAGATTTCTGCATAATGAGAGGCCATAAGGCTTGCCAATAGCCAACAAATCCATCAGAAATCTTTCATCCAAGATCAGTGGGAACAGAATCAAACCCTTAGTTGTTAGCTTCCATAGGACAGTGTCTCCCCAGCATGGTTTCTTTTGTTATTCCTGTAAGCTGCTCATCCCTTCTCAGTGCTCTGAAGTGACCCAACAACCTGACAGTCAGATGTGTTGAAATGAGCCTCCTCCCCAGTTACTTATGGGGATCATAATAACACGTAGCTTTCCAAATAACCTTTCCCATTTAAGCCCAAGGACATCAGCTGGACCTAATTAAGCCATCCTCCTTTCCACACAAGGCAAAGTGAACATACCAGTCCCACCACCAAGTAACACACATGCTGAGCTTTGTTGCTCAGCAGCTACATATCACACACTAAGGAAGTAAAAAGCATTTTAGCAAGCATCAACAGACAGTAGGCAACAAAAGTCTCATAATATGTTTTTGAGCAGCCTAGTAGAATTTAAAAAAAAAAAAAAAAAAAAGTTATGCTGCCAGTGCAAAAATCAGGAGACCCCTTGGAGACCCCTTTTCAGGCAGCCCTTGAAGTAACAGCATGATTATGTTCACCAATGCTTTGGAAACACCAACCTCCTGAACCAGCCTTCATGCAGGCATTCCACATGCATAATTCAAAATCTGCTTCAGGCTTATGTCTCGGAAGCACCCACTACAAAGTGATGCAACCAACATTTTTCAAAAAGGCTGAAGATGATCATAGTCGGAGTGAATGTGCTCCTTCTGCACCGTGGTTCCCCTCCTCTTACCCTATCAAGCTTAGAAAAGTATTTTTATGTGATCCAGCCATGTATTTTAAAGCACTGGCCAGGAGACAAGTCCCCAGCTGAGAGATCTGTCAGTAACAGAAGGAATAAAAAGAAGAGATAAAGGAGAAATAAATATACAGAGTCACGTTATCTGGCTTTTTCCTATCAGAATCAGTGCGATGACTGAAGCCTGTTGGTAAATTGCCTTGCAGGGTTAGTCTGGGTAAATGGGAAAATTTCCCTCAGTAGACATTTCTGGGATGCAAAGACAGTGGACAAAAGACATCCTTAGCATCCCTGGCAAAAGGAACACAAGACTGGAAAATGTGAGCCAAGAAATGGTGAAACACTACACAGGAACACTATGGTATCACCAAGGCACTCTCTGTAAAAATGAGAATAATGTAAAAAATTAAAAAAAGAAAGCCACCAAAAATCCACAGAAAGATCAGCAGAAAAATTCAGCGGAATGTTCTGGAAAGCAGTGCCTAATGGCATAATTTGCAGTCTCAGCCTACACTGAGAGCCTATGGAGACGACAGCCAACTACAGCACTCAGATTTCGCCACCTCTTTGTGAACCTACGCAAAGAAACGGGCACAAGAACTGCCTAAGGAAAGCAGGCTCTGCGTTTTGTTAGCGTGCTGCAGCACAAGCTGCACCGACCCAGCTAAAACCCACACTTTTGATAAGAAACTCCTTGACGGGCTCAGGCACGCCGCTCGCCCTTAACGCTCGCGCGCCCCCCCACAAACTGCCCCTCCCGCCCAAACCGCCAGGGGAGGGAACCGCCCCTCCGCGCGCTCCTCCAATGGTCTGTTCCCTCCGTGTGGGCGGGACAGAGGGCGGGGGGAGGGGGGAGAAGGGGGGAGGGGAAAGAAGAGCGCGAGTGTTTCATCAATAGGTGGAGTGCCGTAATGGGCAGTTTCCGTAGCGGTTCCATAGTGTAGTGGTTATCACGTCTGCTTTACACGCAGAAGGTCCTGGGTTCGAGCCCCAGTGGAACCAGCGGAATTATCTTTTCTTCCTTTCTGGTTAGTCACCTTTAGTTTAGGCCTCCTCTTTTTCTCTCAAAATGAGCAACTTTATTAAACTCATTAAGTAAGTGCAGGACCTCCGTGAAGTGGAGGAAGAGCAATGTGTGGAGCTCGAAGCAGAAAGGCCCACCAATCAGGAGAGCCCTGCCAATTCAAAGCACTGTGTTATTTGTACTCTCTCATCTCAGTGCACAAGTGGCACAACTTGGCTGAGAGACAGCCCTGAGCCTGCCATAGGCCCTGGTGCAACAGCACCTTTTCTAACAGTCCAAACATAATTATGTGACAGTGTTACTGCAGGACTAGATTTTTCACCCTAGAAAGCACACCAGAACCATAGAATAAGTCCTTTAAGATCATCAAGGACACCTATCACATAACACTACCAAGTCTGCCACTATCCATGGCACTTAATGCCTTGTCCTCGCACCTCCTGAACAACCTCCAGGAATGAGGACTCCACCAACTCCAATTTCTCTGTGAAGAAATTCTTCCTCATATCCAACTAAACCTCCTCTGGTGCAACTTGAGGCCATTTCTTTGTGTCCTATCACTTGGTGTCTGAGAAAAGAGAACAAATCCCACCTTGCTTCAACTTCCTTGCAGGCAGCTGTAGAGAGTAATATGGTCTCCCCTGAGCCTCCTCTTCTCAAGACTGAACAATCCCAATTCCCTCAGCCACACCCCGGAACTTGTTTGCCTCAGAGCAATTTCACTGTTGCGTACAGCACATCATCTCATTCTGCACATGCAGACCTTTAGGAAATGGTGACCGTAGAGTATGGATGCTGCCACAGCACCTATCTGTGCATGGGAGCCACAGCAGGGCCTGGGGTGAAGTCTCTGCAGGAGGAAGAGGCACACCAGGGCTGAATAGGCTCAGTTAAGACTGAGACCTCCACACTGAGCCCTGCTTCAGGTAAAATGCCTGTCATAGCAGGGTTGCTTTCAGGTTACAGATCCAAAGCTGTCCACTACATCTAGAATTTTCCACTGTAGTATATGAAAGCCTTCAGGGAAGGTACTTCCCATCATCCCTCCATGATGACTCCATGGTGCCCAGCATGCTGATGACAGCCACAAGTCCCTGAAATGTGGCAGGTGACTGGGCCTGCACCTGGTGGGCAGCACCAGGTAACTAGTCATGCTGTGGTTTTTTGCACTGAGGTGCTTTTTTTCAGAAGAGGACATAAGCTCACACTCAGACTCCTTGAAATAATATTTTATTTTAAGAGCCAGACCTTCAGCATGGGCAGACTATCGTCACTCCATCCACTTCAACAGAATCCAGCTCTTGAAGGTTTGACTCATGCTCCAAAAGCATTGGCAGTTTTCCTCTTTCAGCATGTCAGTATCCTACATCTGAGAGATGCCTACAATTCACACATACACATATAAATGTGCATTTTGTACGTTCCCTAGTTGTGCTAAGACCAGTGTGTGCCAGTCACACGTTTGCGCTGACGAATTGCTTGGTGCATGTGCTTGGATCCCAGACATACAAATTTGTGTGTGTTGCTCGCATTTACCTGTCTGTCACTCTGACTTTGGGAGAAACACAAAATCACTATGTGGAGCTGTGCTTTCCTCACACCTGGACACCTTCCATTCCAGTCTGCCCTTCAAGGACGTGTGTCCACACCACTGCTGGGCCAGGTTGGTCCAGCACCAGGAGGTCTCTGTGCATGACTGGTGCCTTTTGAGAGCTCCTGGAGACACTGCTCTGATGTGCTCAGAAGCAGATTCATTGCCCATGAACTCTGATAGAAAGAAAGCTATGAGCAGAAAGTGCACGCCTGTGTAAGAAGTTGGCATGTTGATCTTCAAATGGTACAGAGTTGTGGTTATATCTGTTAACTAAGCAAAGCAAAGCAAAGTACAGACTGGAGCACTGGCCTCCAGCCATCCACACTGCTTAATTCTTAGTAAATTTCTGGTGAGACTGTGGTGTAGGCCAGCTCTACCCAGCTGGGAAGGATGCATGTCATTCACAGCTGTTGGTGAACAACCTCCACTCTGCTTCATTCCCCCTGCTACCATCTCAGAGCTTCTTGTCCTTATGTCCTTACATACCGCTGGAAGTGCAAGCCAAGCCTTCAGTTTTGTGCAGCAAAAGCACTGTGATGCTGCAGGGTGGCCTTTTTGTGTTATTTCAGACAATATGAAAGAAGAAAGTGTAGCAAAATATCAGAGGGCCACAAAGATGTACAGAAGTGTTTTAGGGTCAATGGGACATGAGCTGGACCTGGAGTAGATATGTGGCCTGAAGAGTGCACATGCTCAAGCTATCCCTGCTCTTGATTTACATAACAGCACGGTGTAATCAGATTATCCTAGTCTTGTCTTATTGCCCCAGGCACAGTTTCATTCTATTATCAAAACCAATGCCAGGCTAAATTTCACCCTTTTTTTTAAAAAAAAGAAAAAAAAAAAAAAAGGCAAATGTTGTCCTTTCTGGTGCTGTGTTGTGTACTGACTTTAAAATATTTTCTGTCTTCTATACCTGGAAGTATTTGTCTGACTGCTAGGAAAGAACTACATGATTTATTTAGTAAGACTGTCTGTAGTGGAGGTGTTGCCATTTAAGGTTATTAAAAAGAAGCATTATCGACAGCATTAGACCCAGAGGGTCTGGAGTGCATGATGTTTATACAGAGGCTCCAGTTTTAAAGCTCTCTGACTCATCTTGTGAACCAGTTTGACTTTTTTTGAATTATTTTTGCTCTGACTGAGCTTGTCTTGATTTGAATAATTTCCAGTGCCTTTGTTTTCACAAGCTCATTGCATTTTAACAATTAGCTCAAAAGGTGCACGCTTTGAAAAGGGTACAGCTGTTCAGTCATTCACCACTGATCAGAAGTGGGCTAGAGTCAACAATATATAACTAGAGAGAGTACGAAAGGACAGGGAGACAAATTGTGTTACCTGTTGATTTTGTTTCTCAGTTTTTCAACATATTTTTGCACAAAGGTTGCCCTGGTGTTCTGTAGGGAGGGAATTTTATAACTGGGGAGCTGCTAGCTTTGAGGATATCCCTTTGAGTGCTATTCTGAATATCATTCCTGAGCTATTGCATTTCTTACATGAAACCAAGACCTATGGCAGGACAGTCTGCTGAAAATGAGCATAAGACCTCTGAACTGAAAATCAGGAGCTGCCCCAACCTTTGGAAAATGCTCCCAGAGAGGAGCAGCTCTTTCCGGTGCCTGGGATAAGACTCTTTCTTACTGCTGTGCCTCATGGCGCTGGGAAGGGGGTGCTGCACAGTGAGGGATGGCAGCAGGGAGTGGGATGCTTCAGGGCCAACCTGTTGAATGAGGCTTGTTTAGGTGAGATTTTGTTGTAAGAGCATGTGGAAGGAACACAAGGGAGATCGGGTCAGCTTTGTATCAGCCTATCAAGGTAGATGTGAAGGTAGGACCAGGTCCATCTCTGTGACCACTGGAGGGGGCTGTGATGTCTACTAGAATCAGAATCATAGAATTGCTCAGGTTGGAAAAGACCTTAAAGATCATCGAGTCCAACTGCACCCTAACCATACTACCCTAACTAACAACCCTCTGTTAAATCATGTCCCTGAGCACCACATCCAAATGGTTTTTAAACACATCCAGGGATGGTGACACAACCACCTTCCTGGGGAGCCTATTCCAGTGCTTAACAACCCTTTCTGTAAAGAAGTTTTTCCTGATATCCAACCTAAACTTACCCTGCCACAAGTTGAGGCCATTTCCCCTCGTTCTGTCACCTGTCACCAGTGAGAAGAGACCAGCCCCACTCTCGCTGTAAGCACCTTTCAGATATTGGAAGAGAGCAATAAGGTCTCCCCTCAGCCTCTTTTTCCCCAGACTAAACAACCACAGTTCCTTCAGTCACTCCTCATAAAGCATAGTCTCCAAGTCCTTCACAAGCCTTGTTGCCCTTCTTTGGACCTGCTCCAGCACCTCCATGTCCTTTCTGTACTGAGATGCCCAAAACCAAACACAGTACTCGAGGTGAGGCCTCACCAATGCCAAGTACAGGGGCAGGATTACGTCTCTAGTCCTGCTCACCACACCATTCCTGATACAAGCCAGGATGCCATTGGCCTTCTTGGCCACCTGGGCATACTGCTGGCTCATATTCAGCCAACTGTTAATCAGTACACCAAGATCCCTTTCCATCAGACAGCTTTCCAGCCACTTCTCCCCAAGCCTGGGGTTGCCTAGGGTTGTTGTGACCAAAGTGCAGGACCCGACACTTGGCCCTATTGAAACTCATACGGTTAAGCTTGGCCCATCTATCCAGTCTGTCCAGGTCCCTCCGTAGTGCCCCCCTCAGGCAGATCAGCACTCCCTCCCAGCTTGGTGTTGTCTGCAAACTTACTAAGGGTACACTCAATCCCCTCATCAAGATCATTAATAAAGACGTTAAATAGAATCTGCCCCAGCACCAAGCCCTGGGGGACATCGCTTGTGACCAGCCACCAACTGGATTTAAATCCATTGACCACAACACTTTGGGCCCAGCCATCCAGCCAGTGTTTAACCCAGTGGAGCATACACCCATCCAAACCGTGGGCAGCCAGCTTCTCCACGAGAATGTTATGGGGGACAGCATCAAAGGCTTTACTGAAGTCCAGGTAGACCACATTGACACCCTTACCTTCATCCACTAAGCAGGTCACCTTGTCATAGAATGAAATCAGGTTTGTCAAACAGGATCTACCATTCGTAAACCCATGCTGACTAGGCCTGATCCCCTGGTTGACCTTTAACTGGTCCATGATGGCTCCCAAGATTACCCATTCCATAACCTTCCCTGGCACCGAGGTGAGACTGATAGCTAGAGGACTGGCTTTCCTTCGGATGAATGACCTAAAAAAACGGTGGACTCAAGTCTGGGTGTAGATAACTGCAGGCCTCAGCTCATCTCTGCCATGCACCTATGGATCCATTGATGCTTCCCAGTGTCAAAGGGCTATGACAGCCCTCATAGCAGGATGCTCAGACTGTCCATGTCACATGCCCCGATGTGGCCAGGATGCATCATACAAGCATAGAATCATTTGAGTTGGAAGAGTCCATTAAGAGTCACCTGGTCACACTCCCCTGCAATGGACAGGGACACCTACAGCTTAATCAGGGTGCTCAGAGCCACGTCCAGCCTGACCTTGAATGTCTCCAAGAAATTACTACACATGGGTGGGACATCCACAGTCTTTAGGTTTCCAAAGGTAGGCAAGGCAGACCCCACCAAAATATCAGCATCCTTCTTTGTAGTTTTCTGAATGGACATAGACCAGGAAACTGAAGATAGACGGATCTTCATGCACCCACAGCCCACGTGAGCTGTGCTGTGATTTAATCTACTCCCTGCACATGCAGTCAGAGATGTTCTGAAACAAAGGAAGCTGCTTCTGAAGCAATAGCTGTCAAAAGCCCCCATTAAAAATTCATTGCTAATTGCATGTAATTAACAGAGTTTGGAGGAACAGGAGCAATATTCTCTGGAATCACCAGCAATCTGGTGTAGTCTTGAGTCTTTCAGTCACTTCTAAACCTAATTTCTAACTGTCTTTCATGCTGGGTTGACAGCACCATGTAAAGATAGGATATGATAGGTAGAACTGTTAGCAAAGGGAAGTTTATTTTATTTTTGTTTGTTTCAAAGTTTTACATCTCTGCAAGTAAAAACAAAAACGTGCTATTTCTGTTTGATCTAGTAATTGCAGTTTTCAGCCCCTTGCGATTAGGTGACTGAAAGAGCAGTAAGGCCAGGGAAGGTTCCTACACACAGCAATTATTAGGACAGGCATCAATGATGCAGAGGTAAATAACTAGGGTGGAAGATAATTAATGCACATTACATACAATAGGCAATACGCACTGCATAAAATGGTCTATGATTTATAAGCATTAGGCACATCCTCTGCCTTTGTATGATGGGTAAATGTGGTTTCTAGTTAGGCATGTCCTTGTTCACAGAATCACAGAATCATTAAGATTGGAAAAGACCTCTAAGATTATCTAGTCCAACCATCCACCTTCCACCAACACTGCCCATTAACCCATGTTCCTAAAGACCACATCCATACATGGACGTATGTCTGAATACAGTCATAGTGCCACATAGTGCCACATAGTTCCACAGTGCTTTCTACCTGTTAGCTACGGCACATGGGGTAGTAACTGTGCAGTTGGCTTGATGCTACTTGATAAAATCCCAAGAATGGTGGAGCATAATGTGCTTAGGCGAAGCTTAAGCTAATCTCATGCCTTCCCAGAAAGCTGAGCAGCAGGCTAAGGAGCTATTTCTGAAAGGGGAAGGAAAAGATGTGGTTCAAGATGGGGAACGTCCTGCTGTCTCTTCTTTTCTGGTACAAAGGTATGCACTTTACCTCTAGAGATGTGCTTTCAGTTGTCCCCCTTTGTATTTCTTGTTTCATACAAACTCCTTTGGGTTGTGGGGTACAGAGGGAGATCTTTATGGAAGCAAAATAATCAGGGAAAAGAAAAATTGCAGGAGATGTGTAATTTACGTACATGAGTGAGCAGCGTTCTTACAGCTCTATGAATATTCAGTAGTGCAACTCTGTTTCGCAAAGTAATTGCAGTGTAAAAAGACTGGCATGTAATTTGTCAAAATATGAATTTACAAAGAAAATTGTAGTGCAGCTGAGCCAGTGAGTAAATAATAATGCTGATTTGAAAAATGAGGTACAGTAGAATATGAAAGACCGGTTCTTTGTTAATCAAAACTCTTGGTTAATCAAAAGCCACTCATTTTCTTTAGCAGCAAGACATTGCTGATAGAGATCTGCTTTTCTTAAAGGCTTTTTCAGATATTTTGTCCTGGGGAAGAATTTCAAAGGCACTCTAAGAATAAAAATTGTAAGTAAAAATAGGGGGGAAGAGGGAGTGTTTATCAATTCCATTTTAATTAACCTCACTGTGGCACAAGGAGATTGCGTTCAGGTTGTGTTTGAACTTCTGACTTTTTCACAGCTGACAGGAAAGCTCTGAATGTCTCAAGGCTAGAGTTGCTCTTGCTGGGTGTGTAGTATGTGCAGTATCTACCAACATCAGCGTGTGGCTGCAGTATGTTGTGCCATTTGGGACAAAAGTATTGGGCAGATCAGCTTTTACCCTGCAGGTTGAATTCCCCATTTTTACTTTTTTTCTGGGTTAGTTAAGTCTAGGACTTAAAAGTCCTCCTTTGTGTCTGTCAGTTACTTTGCTACCTCACGCATGTCCAACTCACAGCCTGCAACTCCTTTTTCAGCTGACATAAATAAATGACTGCATATTTTCAAATGGAGTGTGCAGAGTTGCAATCAGACTCAAAAATCTGACCGTGTCTCTTTATTTTCATGAGACCTCTCTTACCAGAGAAAAACAGTCCTTGCTTCACAGTCACACCTTATCATGTCATCACTTTTTGGCACTTCCTACATTTGTGAACAACTGTTTTCAAGGATGAAGCACAGAAGGAATAACATTTCATCAAAAGTCTCTGAGGAACTCCTTGAGAACTCACTGAGAATGGCAGCCACTGCCATCTAACCAGGCTGATGCATTAGTTTCATAGAGAAAGGGTCACATATCCCACTAGTTTTGTGGTTTTGTTGTGTTCTTTTCTTGTTTTAATTAAAAATATTATAGATTAAAATAAGTTTTGTTGGTTACATACATTAACTATATTATCTATTTTATGAGGGCTGCTCCAAAAATAATTCCTTGCATTTTATGATGTCAGCCCACAACATCAGGGGCAGATGGTGGTATGGCACTAGAGGTTGAATCTTCCCACCAACATCCCATTACATTTTGCTGCCGCGTGACAGATGGCAGCAGAGGGGCACTCTGACATAGGAGTGCAGATGAAGCAGAGGTATAATTGAATTTCTCCATGCAGAAACAAATGGCACCCATTGACATTTATACTTGCTTAACATTTGTGGAGAACAACCAGTGGATGTGAGCACAGTGAGGCAGTGGGTGATGAGTTTCAGCGGTGGTGAACAGCCACAGTGGGTCACCTCCACTGGTGCAGATTGTTGTGAGTGCAGCACGCAGGCTCTCCTTCACCACTGGCAAAAATGCAGAGCTAATGGCAGTGGCTGTGTTGAAAAAGAGTATTTTGTAGTTGAGATTTTGCTCTATCAAACAGTGTTATTGTGCTCTTTGTATCATTGTAGTTTCCATGGAAATAAATAGGAGGCGTTACTTTAGGAGCAAGCTTTGTGCATGTGGCCCAAGACAATTCTTCACTCAGTGTGGTACAAGCAAGCCAAAAGGTTGGACACCAATGGCCTGCTGAATGTCATGGGTAGGAAAGTGTTCCTCAAGTGGCCATGCCTCTGTTTCATCCTGGCATGCTCAGCTGTACTCTGCACTGTCTAATTCATAGGTTTTCCTTTTGATCTGCCAGCAAATACCTATGCATTGCCTTCATACCTGGTCTCTGTGCTGTCCTTCATTTGGTGCCTGAAGCTTCTTGGAAGGCTGTTTTTACCGAAACTGCACATTTTTCCCCATGGGTGGTATAACTGCAATTAGCCCTTGGAACAAACTCACACCTTGCTCTGAAGCCCTGGCACAGCTTGCTGTTAATAGACACCCACACATCAGGATATTTTCAGAGAGCCTGCAGTGAAAAAATCACTTGCAGGATCACTTTCCAGGCATCGCTATTTTGGTGTTTATTTATTTATTTCTTCATTTACTGCTTTTTTAAAAACCTACTTGTGTTTTCCATGGCCCAAGCATCCTCTTCTACCTGCTCAGTGTGCAGCAGCCCTTTTGTCCAGGTCCCCTTGGGCCCCCTCCTTTTCCACCATGGGGAAGCACTGGTGGGTCAGCCTTGAGCCGGCTGCTCCGATGACAGCGTAAGCTCCTTAGCGATTCTCTCCTGCAGAGCCACAGCTTAGGGGAGCACCCTGCCCCCTGGCTTTGCTGGTCTTCTGCTTGCTGGAAACCCCACAGAGAAGCAGCAAAAGCAGCAGCAGATGGGGCATCACGATACTGCACCAGCACACAGATCTGGGGGCTGTCACGAACACGCTTGCAGCACATCGATGTGACGTACCAGCACCACATCGCTCCATCCCTGCTTGTCATGCGTCGGGGAAGAAGCACGTCTCAACAGTTAGAAGGAGGGGAGTTTTTTTCCCTCTCTATTTTTTGCAGCTTTGGAAAAAAAAAAAAGCCAACACCCAACAACTAAAGACCCAACCCCGCCTTCAGATCGCAGTAAATAACATCTTTAGTGCCACCCTTTGGCACAAGCAGTACATCTAACAAAATCACTAAAATTACTGTGCAGGCAATGTACTGCAGAGCTCCGAGTGGGAAGGAACAAATGTGTCAGTAAGATCAGAAAAGGCCAAAAATTCTCAAGGGAACACTTTAGAAAATAATATAATTGATGTTCTCGAGAAAAGAAGAAAGGCAAAGACTGATTTTTCTTCTTTTTCTTTTTTCCCCAAGTATTTTCAAAACATAAAAGATTTGTAGAAGCACTGAGGAGACAGCAGGTGTATAAGAGAATTGAATTTGAATTAAATAGGTATAATTGTCATTATTTCAACACGGCTTTCATAAATTCCAGATAAATACTGGCACATAGTACGTGGAACACAAAACAGATGAACAAAAAGGGAAGCCAGATTAAACATCATTGAAATAAAGGTGCAATACAAGAGAAAAGTGCCCCCACCAAGGACTCATCATGCCCCTTTCCAGGCTTCGTTTGTCATCTTAGAAGGAGGCTTCCTACTCTCTGGAAATCAAGGTGCTTACTGCACTGGATGGCTGCATGTCTTGGCCCCATGTTTCTTACATACCTCCCACCTAACAGCTCCTCTGTGCTGGGGTGCTCATGGCAAACAGGGAGCTGAAATGCACAGCCTTTCAAAGAATGTGATAAAGCCATTCGTTGCCCTCTCCTTTTTCCTTCCTGAGATGGTTCTTCCAGGGCCACAGTCAAATCTCTCCCTGTTTTAAAATGTTTTCCTTCTTCTTGTGCAATGCCACACTCGTTGCATGGGAGCAGCCACGCTGGGGACATGCAGGCAGTGCTCTGCACTAGGAGAAACAGAGGGAAAGCAATACTGCTCCTCTCTCTGAGCCCTGTTAAATGCAGAGGCCGCTTGCACAAACAAGAGCTGATGTTTTTTTCCAGCTGAAGATCTAGGCCACCTGAATTGTAAAGTCAATGAACAGTCGATAACATTTTCCATGACCAGGAGACTTACCAGCTTACTCTGGTAAATCAAGTGACTGATGTTTACTCTATGCTTTAATTCTCCATTTTGCCTTACAGCATGCCTTCTCAAGCTCACACACACACTGTTAATTCTAGCCACTCTAAACAGGATGGCTTGCCATTGTGGCTCAGTGGTCAGGATGTCCAACAGGATGTCTCAGAGGTGACTTCCTGAAATCCCTCAGCTTTGCCATCGTTTCTTCTGGCTGCACTTCCCTTCCTCCTTTCTTTCTCATGTTCAGGCACATTCTCAATAACCAGAGATTTTCTGACACCTGCAGTTATCTGCTCCTGTTGCTAAATGCCAGTGTTTCATTGCATGGTGCCTTGTTGCGCTTCTGCCTGCCCTTTCTGGACTTCATGCTTATTGTTTCCAGCCTCAGTGCTCAGAGAAAAGCTTGACTCCAAAAATCTGTGAGATGAAGGAGAGCCAAAGAAACCTTGACCACCCTTTACAGTGCCCATTGCCCCCCACCTGAACATCCTTGCTGTTGCTTGTCCCCTCCTATATTCTTCACCCACCAGAAACTCATATTGTTGCTGTTTTGCCCCATCTGCAGCCCAGGGCTGCTACCTCCTCCCCATTCCACAGTCACCATCCTCAAATCCGGTGCTGAAAAACAGCATTTGTGCCCAGCCACGTGTTGAAGGTCTCTCACGGCCTGGTGGTTTGGGGGGCAGGGAAGAGGCAAGACGTAACTCCCTGTCCCTCACAAATACACACAAACAATGCTTTATTTTGGTGAACTGATGGCTTGCTCAATGTCCTGGGGCACTGCAGGAGCTGTAAATAAGACTCTTTCTGTTTCAATGTTTTTTTTTTTCAGTCCTGTACTTTTAAAACAGCCTGTGGCAGTGGTGCAGACTCACGACTCTTCCATGAACTGCAGCAACTCGTTCTGTCTGACCTACAACTACCAATTATCTTTGTAACCTTCCTTGAAGGCAAACATGCTTACTATAAAAGCATGCTGGCCATCACATTTTGAAACTATTGGCAGCTAGCTTTCCTCTTCATTTCCTTTGTAGGACAGGGCCCATCACAGCTGTAAACACACCAATATATCAATTACTGCTTTTTCCAGCCAACTGCAGACAAGGGCATTGCTTTCTCTCCTTTCCTTTCCCAACATCAGGGGGATGCTGTGGGATGCTTGGTCCATTCATAGCTACCACTGCCCAAAGCCCAGCACCCCAATGGCCAAGCTACTTGCAGGATGCTGCCCTTTGCAGTTAACCCACTTTGGCTCAGAATTGCAAAATTTGTGCCATACTCTAGATTGGTTGAATAGGTCCCACCATTCACCCTGAAAATGACTCCTTTTGTTGTTGTTTCACTCACAGCTGCTGGGTTTCCAGCTGTAACCATCAATGAGGGGCCAGAGTTTGGTCTTGGCTCTCAAATCAGGGACTTGGACTCTGCTTAAGGGCTTGTTGCCTATCAGAAGCAACAGCCCTGCATCAGCCAGTGCCATTAAACAGAGCATCAAGCAGGCAGGAAATGTGCTTCATTGCTGTTACAGGTATGGTCCCAGCCTCTACCACATCAATCTGATGCCGAGGAACATTAACTGCTACAACTTTTGATCTCATCAGAGACTGATTTTAACTTTATCAGCCAGGGCAGATGCCTTGGGTTAGCACGGAATATCCCAGAAGCCAGAAATGCTTGTTTGGGAACCTGAAGTGAGGGAGACCATCTCTGAGTTCACAAAACATTTTTAAGTATTTCTTTATCATTTTGTTCCTTGCTGCGGTCTTTCTTTCAGATTCTTGATATATTCAGGCTCACTGTCAAAGCTTAGGAGAAGCTGCATTTCAGTAATAAACAGAGCTTTGTGTACAGTTTATATTTCAGCTGATTATAATTGCACAGCATTTGTGAATCTTTTGAGATGAAACTTGCTGTGTAAATGCAAGATGTAAATTGCCAGCATTAGTTGGACCTTCCTAGGCTCAGCAAAGTTAGTGTGTGAATGAATAAATCATAACTAGATTTCAGTGAATAATTCAGAGCCTAATTCATTTGATAAAAAAAAAAAAAATCCTCTTTTCCTATTCACAACATCACTGTTTGCAGATTGCTGTTTTCTTGTGGCTTCTGTGTGCAAGATTTTACTTGCTCCATACCTCATCCCTTAATGGCCACAGTTTGCTGTATCTGTTGGAAACATGAGGGCTGATGTTTGGCTTGTATTGATGATTTATCAACAGCCATGGGAACTTTTAAAAGTATTTTATTTTCATAGTTGTCTGGGCACTATTTTCCCTGTCTAAAAGTGCTATTAAAACAGCCTGCTCTGGGCTTTGCAGGGAGGTAGGAGAGCTCTTTCAGTAAGGATAAAGCTTGTAAAATATCACTGCTCAGGGACAGGCAGAAGATAAACCAGGTCAGGTGTTACAAAAATAGCAGTGCTTCCTCTTCAGCCACAGTATTTTTTCTTAAAAAAAAAAGAGAAGGAAAGGGCGTTTTGCATATAGGAATGATTGGGAAGACCTATTTACATTTTGTTTATCCTCCATGTCGCTCGGAGGAAGATTCTCATGAGAGCCACCTCGAGGGGTGCTGTATCTCCTCTGAAGCCACCAGTGATCTGCAATGGCTGTAGGCTGTGATTTCACCTGTCATCAGCTCTTATTTTTACAAGCAAACTGGGAGAGGAAGACTGTAGGGCAGGAAGATGGCAAAAATGAATAGAGGCAACGTCAGTTGGAAAGCAGAGACTGAAACTGACATGAGTTCTCCTCAGGATGTTTCAGGCATCTCTGATTGGAAAAAGGAAACATCAAAGCCATCACAAAGAAAGCCCAGTGGCAGAGTAGCAATGATATGGGCATATCAGCATCCTGCTCCTGCCCACAGCTGATCCCATGTCCTCTTGCTTTCCCCTCGCAATCAGACTGGGAGATGATACCTTTCTCCCTGTATTTGAATCAGGCTCAGGAGTAAATACCCATTGCATTTCCTGATATTATCATGTCTGAAATCTCTCTCTTCTTCTTCCTTCCATGCCCACTGCCTGCAGCTGTGCTGGCCCTGTCCCCTGGTGAGGTGAGTCCTTACAGCTGGCTGGGCTCCTGCAGGCAGTAGGAGAAACAGAAAGTGCCTGATACCTCTGGGAGTGGGTGGAGGAATGTGGTATGGGTGAGGGACCATTCCTGCCATGAGTTTGTTACCAATTTCATCACATGATGTCCTTCAGGGGGGATCCTGGTGTGACAACTCCTCCAACATGAGGACATAACACCCTGTGGCATATCAGCAGTCCCAGCAGGGCTGTAGAACAGACATGTCTTATGCAAAAGAAACAGGCTGCATGGTGCAGCCTTCACCCCTGCATGCAGGAGGACCAGGCTGGATCCAGTGTGGCTGAGCCAGGAGGTGACCTCTGATGCTCACTGGGGTGGCATGGCCTCAGGGCTGGGGACTCTGCAGTGACACCATGGTTCAAGAGCAGCCAAGAGGGCTGCAAAATGTAGATGCAGACACCTTTCATTTCTCTGTGGATGTCACTCTATCAGATCACGCTCATGTTTAGGCTTCTGGACTGGCATTTAGCTTTGTGTCACTATCATTGATTACTAAGTTGATTTTTTTTTTTTTTTAATTTTCCCTTTAGGATGAGAGACTGGAGCTGTGGCACAGCAAAGCTTGCAAATGCAATTGCCAGGGAGGTCCTAATTCGGTGTGGTCCAGTGGAACTAACAGCTTGGAGTGCATGCCAGGTAATGGGTCGCTCTCTTTCAGCAGTGTCTGTGTTATGGTCCTCAGCATCTCCCCTCATTACACCCTGCATTGCGGTGAGGTGTTACAGTGGTGCCTGTCCCAAACATTGGGGCTGGTGTTCAGCCAGCTGAAAGACAGCAGTACCCCTGGCCTGGTAAGGGCACCCAGGGTGGTTCAGGCTGGCTGATGCATCTTCCCAGCTCGACAGAAAGCAAACAAAAACATATGCGTATGTAAGAGCTGCAAGAGATGACATGGTTGGCAGAGCATGTACAGATGAGAGGGGGAGAAAACAGATGTTTCTGTTCCACAGTGGTGTTGGATGTGAACAACTCCTGCCTAAGGATGACTCAGCAGGTAAGAACAGAGGCTTTGCAGCCATCCACACCTGGCCCTTTGCTTCCCCTGAGCTCTCCAATAAAACTATTTGAATGCATCCAAAGGAGGGCTGAAAGGTATTGAAGGGTCTGTAAAGCAAGACATATGAGAAGCGCTGAGGCCCCTGTGTTTGCTCGGCGCAGAGCAGAGGAGCTGAGTGGAGGCCTGATGGCGGCTGCAGCTCCTCACAGGGAGCAGAGGGGCAGCGCTGAGCTCTGCTCTGTGTGACAGCGACAGGGCCCGAGGGAACGGCATGGAGCTGTGTCAGGGGAGGGCAGCTGGGGCTCAGGGAAAGGGGCTGCACCACAGGGCGGTGGGCATGGCACTCCGTGGCTTTCCTTCAGGTCAGCAATAACGGCATTATGTGGCTGAGCTGGTTTGGCCAGGCAGGCACCAGGCACCTATTAGTGGGTCTGTGTGCGCGGCATGGCCCTGCGTACCAGAAGGTGACCTGCTAATTTTGTTATAGTCATGTGATCTATGGATTAGTGATACTAAAAGTAAAACTGCGCTGCCTTCGAGATAAGCCTGCCGAGTAGTAAACATGTGGGGTCACCTCAGCTGCTCTGCAGAAGCGGTTTCTTACGCAAAGGGAGACACTTAGGCAGGTCAGGGCCCCAGCCACAAGAAGGACATGGAGTGGGTCCAGAGGGGCACCTCTCCTACGGAGAGAGAGTCTGAGGGAGTGTGGATTGTTCCAGCTGGAGAAGGGAAAGCTCCAGGGAGATCTCATTGCCTTTCAGCTCTTAAAGTAGCCCACAGGAGAGCCGGAGAGGGATTCTTCATCAGGGAGTGCAGTGACAGGACAAGAGGCGATGGCTTTAAACTGAAAGAGGGGACATTTGGGTTAGGTTTACTGTGGAGAAAAGGCTGATGGTGATATGATGATCCTGCACTAAGAAGGTAGATAGCTATAAATACACAAGATGGTTTTACCCCTGCTACTACATCCCATTCAGTCCTTCAGAAAAGTGAAAGCTAATCTGTTTCCTTCTGATTTTTTCTTTAATGTCATATAAATGCATGTAAAGTGTGTGCTGTGGGTGCAGGGGTTTCAAGCAGCTGCTATTGGTTGTTGTTATTGGACTTGGTGTTTCCATGCCTGGAGGAAGGCAGGGCAACAGCTGCATGTTTTTTTGGGGAAAATACGTTAATGTGGCACTGACAGAACAAGAAATGTTAATGAGATATTGATGTGTAAGATACTGACTTGGTGGAATTTGCTGATGAGACATTGACCATCCCACTGTTGTACTCAGGCATGGCACAAACCATGCCTGCAGTGGCTGCAGGAGGCAGTGGCCACACTGTGCTCCGGGTTCACTCTGGCTCCCTGCACATGGAGTTTAATTGTAATCATAATGCACTATAGTGATCTATCAGACATATTTAAGGCCCGGAAATGAAAGATATATACCACTTCACTCACTTGTTTATTGCCCATGAAACAAAGCATGCTAAGATGTAAAACACGGTAGAGTTCCTTTCTGGAGCACACACATGCAGTAGGAATATGCCTCTCCATAGGCTGAAAAATCACAAAATGCTGTGGCAAGTACAGATGTTTGCCCAAGCAGCTCCCACATGAAGCTTGTGAGCATCTTCTTTATCTGCATCCAAATACCTAGTGATAATCTGCTTGTGTAAAAGATTATCGTAACAAAAAATGCTTGGTCCAAGGAGCGTTCAGCTGCTCTGCGTGCTGGCAGCCACTGGCAGTCTTGATGAGCCTCTCAGTGTTGCAGAAGGCTGTTGTGCGATCAGGTTTGGTAGCCTGGAGATTGGAAGGCAAAACTCAAAAGATCTTTAAGCCTTCAGGAAGGCCAGGCATTATACCTCACTCATGCATAAGTACCTGCACATTTTTCCATAAGGGAAGACTATCTGCAAGCACAGTTATAACCCCCAGAGTAGAACACGCAGATCTGGTTGGAGCAGGCTCAGCAATTCTGCTGCGTAGGCACAGCTGTAAATCACAATAGTACATGAGGAGGAGCTGAAGGAGATGAGGCAAAAAAAGTGGTGCCAGACATTTCCCAAGGACAGCCTGGAGGAGGGATCCAGGACCATGGATCTAGCTTGGATCCATTTGCTTCTGCTTGCAAGAAAGGGGAGACTGAGAGACTACAACATGCAAATAAAACCTTTTTCTCCAAACATCACGAGTAGCAATGACTTAGGAATAACTATATGTAAGAATAAGAAATTTAGATGCCACGTTCCCTGGACAGCAAATAACTGCAGGAGTTGTGGTCAGGGCTTAAGAGCATCCCCAGCATCCTGCACAGAGAGGGTAGGGCACAAGGAAACCACAGAGGGTGTTGACAAAAGATTAGGACAAAGGCAACCAGAAGGCAGAGCAGCTCATGTCACTAATGGTGGCATGTTTTTATCTTGTCCTGCAGAGTGCCCCTACCACAAACCCCTCGGCTTTGAGTCTGGCGCTGTCACCCCTGACCAGATCAGCTGCTCCAACCCCGAGCAGTACACAGGCTGGTACTCCTCATGGACAGCCAATAAGGCCCGCCTCAACGGCCAAGGCTTTGGGTGAGTCTGAAAATACCCCCTGTGGCTGTGGGGACCCTGTGGGAGGGCATGGGGTAGATATAGCACTGAAGGGCATGGATTAATGGGCACGGTGCTGATGGGTTGGTGCTTGGACTAGATGATCCTAAATGTATTTTCCAACCTTAACGATTCTATAATTCTATAATTCTATGGGGGCCAAGTCCCCTGGCAGTGTGGGGCAGCAGGATGGCCTAGGTGGTGGCTTAGGGCGCAGTGGGGCTGACGTTGTCCCCCCCAGGTGCGCCTGGCTCTCCAAGTACCAGGACAACGGGCAATGGCTGCAGATCGACCTGAAGGAGGTGAAGGTGATCTCAGGGATCCTCACACAAGGGCGCTGTGATGCTGATGAGTGGATGACCAAATACAGCGTGCAGTACCGCACTGATGAGAACCTCAACTGGGTTTACTACAAGGACCAGACCGGAAACAACCGGGTGGGTGGACCCTGTGCTTTGCCTTGTAGTGGTGGTCGCAGGGGTGCATTTGATGACATAAAAGTCTTGGGGGAGGCGGCCTAAGGGAGGGGAGCCTGTGTGAAAAGCAGGGTGGATGGGGCCTGTTGCTTACCCATGGCACACAGCGGTCCAGCCCCATGGCCATCATGCTGTCATGGTGACAGCGTGCAATGCTGATCAGCCCCTGAACTGTGTCTGCCTCTGCCTCTCTTGGCAGGTTTTCTATGGCAACTCGGACCGGTCATCCTCAGTGCAGAACCTGCTGCGGCCGCCCATTGTGGCCCGCTACATCCGCCTCATCCCGCTGGGCTGGCACGTGCGCATTGCCATCCGCATGGAGCTCCTCGAGTGCCTGGGCAAATGTGGCTGAGTGCCCACTGGGTAGAGATGTGCAGGTGTGTGCCTGTATGGCCGTCCCATCTCACTGCTGATGTGTGCTGCGGCCACGATCCTGCTGACCCTACAAACAGAAGGGCTTTCATGAATAAAACACTGCTTTACATGACACCTGGTGATACGGCTAAACCCTACTCCAACAGCTTACTGTTTTTCAGGGGGCACACACCAGCAAAGCTGGGGTGGTTTGTTACCATGGCTTCTGTCCCATGAGATACAGTGTTTCTGATCCTGGGACCTAGACTAGGGACAAGGTCCTGATCCTGGGTGCTAGATATCATAATGGCATGCTGTGTGCATGGGAAGTAGACTTGTGCTCCAATTTCCATGACTGCCTCACCCTCCATGGCCTAGTCCCCAGTGGGTGCTGTGTTTGTGCAGGTGTGGGCTCAGCCATCAGCAGAGGGGGCCCAAAGAGGGGGCAGGAGCCATGGTGTTCTTGGGGTGAACTTAAGTTCTGCCTTTGCCTTTTCTCCCAGTTCTCTAGGATTTTCCTTTCCTGCAACAGAGGCAAAACAAACCCATACCAGTAGTGCAAGGTTGGGTTTTCTGGCCATCCATCACTTCACTCCTTTGACATATTGCTCAGGTAGATTTTGAGGGTAACCAACATCTTGCAAGGAATTTGGGGCATATGGCAGTCTGAAAACTTGTGCTCCACTATCCTAACTAGGAGGTGTGTGGGACCCTATCTACTGAAATTATTATGTCACCGTTGCACTCACGCTTTCATCCACAAAATGAGTTTTGTCTATCCATAATGAGTTGAGGGACACATTTTCTTAATAAGAGTGCTCCTGAATAATTTGTTTGAGCTTTCAAGCTTCATCCACAGCCTAAGTGGATGGACCACATGCCCTTATATTCCAAGATAATTTATTTAGCATCTCACGACTGATACTATATTTAGATATAAGAGTCAGAGGAAGGAAAGACTGCCCAGGCAACAAGGGTTTGTGCCATCACTCTCCCTGCTCCCAGCTTTAAACAGGACGCTAGACTCCTTTTCCAGGCTGAAGTGTACAGTGATAAATAGGTGGAAGTAACTGGCACACACTAAATTTCATGGTTCGTTTGTGTCCTGCCTCACCCTGTCCTTTGCCTGCACCTCACCTCCCAGCCTGGATAGGGAAGAGCCCCTGCTGCCAGCTTTTCTCTTTTACTTTTAATGTTCTAAAGCAGACGTTTCTGCTCACATCTAAGCTGTGCCACTTGCCTGCTAATCGACCTTTGGAAATTCACTTAACCTCTGCCTCTTATCTAAAAAGCGGGGTGCTGAGAGGCTTAATTAATTAAATGGTCCTAAAATGCTTTTAGAAGTGCGCTTGACTTCCACTTCTGCATAAACACAGCATATTGAAGAAGGGTGCAACTGAGGGCATTATGAAAGACGCCAAAACACAATTACAAAACTGCAAAGCTTTTCCTCATGAAGTCAAACTTTTCCTTTTTGGGCACAGATAATTCTAATTACCATTATCCAAACGAGAAACAGTCACTGAGGCGTCAGGAAATGGTACAAAACTGCTGAAAAGGCAATATCTTCTAGGAGTGAAAAATCCTGCAGATATTTTACCTGTAGAGGTAGGTACATGGCCCTGCAACTTGTAAAATGCAACAGTTTTGAAATGGGAAGCAGGACTGAGAGCTGCCTTCAGCCTCATGACATGAATGAGTGCAGTGCTTACAGAGTGCTGAGTAGTCAGATGAGCTTTGCCTAATCCAAACGGTGTGACAAGAGACTGCCTCAGGCCCTCCAGTCCAGCTACATCATTTCTAAGTCTGTAGCCCCATTCTCTTAATTATTTCCCACAGAAATAACCCCTTAGCAGCTGTCAGAGTGAGATACCCAGACAAACTCTGCTTTCTGTCTCAAGGACAACCAGTGCTGACCACACTGTGGCTACCACAGCGAGGTGTTGAACTCCAGTACTAGAGGTCATGCCCACCGCCCTGTGGTGCAGCCCCTTTCCCTGAGCCCCAGCTGCCCTCCCCTGACACAGCTCCATGCCGTTCCCTCGGGCCCTGTCGCTGTCACACAGAGCAGAGCTCAGCGCTGCCCCTCCGCTCCCTGTGAGGAGCTGCAGCCGCCATCAGGCCTCCCCTCAGCTCCTCCGCGCCGAGCAAACTCCCACTCCTCACACACCTTGCCTCCAGTCACTCCAATATCTTCGCAGCCCTCCTTTGGACACACTCTAATTGCTCGATGTCCTTCTTACATTGTGGTGCCCAAATCCGCACCCGGATTTGGAGGTAAGGCTGCACAGTGCAGAGCAGAGCAGAATAACCCCACCCCTCTCCCCGTGGCAGTGCTGGACCTGGTGCAGCCCAGGGTACAGTTGGCCTTTTTGTCTACCAGGGTACTCTGAAACGCTGAACCATTGGTGGGTGGAAGATAAAGGCATTAGCTTGGGCCAGACCAGTTTTCCTGTTTGAGACAGAATGAGTGCAGCTCAGTGAAGGCACCACCAGCAGCATGGTGTCACAGCAGACTGTGGCTGCAGCACAAGCCACACAGTGGCCATTTCACAAGGACTTCAGCAAGGAGGACATGGAGCTCTCTCCTCCTCAGTTTGTTTCCAGTTACCCCAAGGAGTGAGGGATTGGCAGCCAAATATTTGAAGTTTTTTGAACCTGCACACAGTAATAAGGGAAGTCATGACCAGGACACATTAAAGGTGAACCCAACAATATCACTGACACCAGAACATTTGTCCAGAAGAGTGTCAGTTTGTGTGGGAATGACAAAGTCCCAACATGTTACTCAGACTGTGATCATCTCCAATAAGGATACAAATCAAGGGCTGGAAAGTTGTAGGGCCTTTTAATTTCTGGTTAATGATTGATGAGCACATGAGGGAGGTGATGCTGTTCAAAAGATACAAAAGCAGAGAAAAGGATGGAGGGAGGGAGGCAGGGAAGGAGGGAGGAAGGGAAGGAAGGGAAGGAAGAAAGAAAAAGTTCCAGTGTTTGCAGTGAGAGTACAGGAATGGTTGGAAATGGAGTGCGTCAGAGCTATCTTGTCTGTGATCCGCAGCCTGCTGTAGGGTACCTGCTTTAGCAGGGGGTTGGACTCAATGATCTCCAGAGGTCCCTTCCAGGCCCTACAGTTCTGTGATTCTGTGATGCTGTGAAAACACCTGCTTTGCAAACAGACACATGCTGGTTTCTCAAACAGGGAGTGCATCAAGACCTGGGCAAAGCAGCTCTGTTACAGCTCTACCCCGTCCAGGGGCATCAGGAAGGCTCTGTAAGCAGTGTGGCATGAATAAGAGCAGCCATCAAGCAGTGCCAATTTTCTAGTGCAAAATCTGCATTTTTATTAAAGACATATTTTGGAAGGCCCATTCAAAAATACATTGTGCTCAGTAAAAATTAACCATTTCCATGCTGATAATTAAGGTTACCACAGGATTTTTTTTTCTCTTTTAGAATATTTACAGCAACAATATAAATATTACAGAAGTTAAGAATGGAATACATGCCCAAAAAAAATTTGGTAAGGTGTACCAACAACATGATACAAAGCGTTGTATACAAACATTTTACAAATGGTTTATTAACTTGCATGAAGTCATCCTTAAATATTCAGCACAATTTAAAATCAATTTGTATTCCAGGATTAAAAAGATTAACACCACAGCACATTCCTTCCACAACAGAAAGCATGGTAGATCTAAAAACCTGTGCGCTTCGGATTTCTAATAGCTGTTAAAAGTATTGGGGAATCGTAACCATAAATGTAGGAGTTTTGAAAGCCACCTCCCCAGTCGGATATTTCTGGAATAGTGATTGTAAAAAAAGACCCCATTCTTCCTAACTTAGTTCTTCCTTCTTTCTGCCAAATGAAATGAATTCAGAATTCAGTAATTCACAGTGGAGATCTAAGCAGTACTGGAAGTCCTTATCAGGTTAACCAGATTTAAAAACACCTGCATAGAATGTCCAACAAATTAGTTTTTCGTGGAAGATTTTAGCTCATTGTTCCTTGTAAACCACATACATATGGATGTTACTCTTTTTGATTAGACATATTCTTCAGTAGTCTAAGATGTGCACTAGCTGGAGAAAAAAAAAAGTAAGAAAAGGGAAGCCAAGACAGTTAACTACACCTAAAGTTTTGCCTTACTAAACAGTTAAAAGCTCTGCCATTGGATTTACAAGTCAAGAATTTACACCAAGAGGTTCATAAGCTACAGGAAACTTGAATAACATCTTCCATCTTGCGCTATGAACATGCTGTAACTTTGCTAATGGAAAGCTCTACGAAAGCAGTTACTTCACAAAGCATTTATACGCCTATACAATTAAGATGCCACCTTGCATTTCTCAGAATGGACCCAGAGAAACAATGCTCTGTGAAAACAGAGACCCGGTGGAACAGAAAGCCTGGAAGGCAATCTGTTTTGGTGGGGCACAATGAGGTAAGGTATCTCACCCAGATGAAATGGAAAATAAAAGTGAAGAAACTCCTGAGCAAGTCTAAGGATAGCTGTTCGAATAAAACAGCAAACAGGGTGGAGTAGTAGATAAGGCCTCTAACTCCCTGATAAACTGCACTAGAGAAACAACAAAGAACAAGGCAACTGCAATATTTGAGAACCACATGGGGAAGAGCAAGGGAAGACTGCAAAGCAGTGCAAAGGATGGTGTCAGGATTCTAGGAGAGCTGAGATGGCTTGGAGGTTTTAGAAGTGTATTGGATGAAGGCCCATCAAAATTTTATTACTTGGTTGCTAACAGTACCTAGAGGAAGAATCTTTTCATACATTTCTTCAAAATTTAGAGTCAGTAATAAACTCAGAATAAACAAACAAAACCTCAACCACATTCTGCAAGAGAGAGGAGGTAGATTGACTTGTAGAGAAGACAAGAGATGCGCAGAGTCACTCTTAGCCTTAGTCTACATTCCAAGTTCAGATTCTTGAGCCATGTTTTAAGAGTCACATTCACAGGTTACATTCTAAAAAGAGCCTGAGAAATAATTTGACTTGCTGGAACAACAGCATCAATGTGTAGGGGGCTCTTTCTCTCACGCTTCTGTGCATCTTCTGCTTAGGTTGGCAAGAAAGCCAACTTCTGCTCCAAGCAGTTGGCTGCATACAGTGATACTCCTGGTAGCAAGTGAGCATCCCAGCATAACTTGGAACAAATTAACTTCACGTGTAACCTATCCTGTCTCATGCAGTAGCGTAACAAAAGACTGCTGAGACAACAGATGATCTATGACAGGATTTACCTTCAAATTAAAAGAGGATCTCCTATAAAATTTGCTTTGCTTAACTACCATTAACTTTGCTTCATGACTGCAGAGTGAGAGAACAACTGTTTCAGTACAACATCTGAACCAAGTGCTGTGTACAAGCCTTCAGCAGCCAAGGGAGCCTGAAGCAACGATGGTGCTGTCTGACTCAGAAACGAGCCAACAGCTAGAACTTCCAAGCTGTGTTGTATTAAAAGGGTTTACTCAAATTGTTCCCTTTTTAACAAAGACCAGAAAGTTAAATGGCTTTTCTCCTGATTTACTACAAACCCCATTAATGAATGGTTAATATCATGACACCATTGGGGGAAGCTGTGTGGGGAAAGGCACCTGTTCTTAAATAATGTCCTGATTTAAAGGTCATTTAAAAACAGTTTAATAGGGCACATCACCTTTCCAAGCATCTTCTGTGACACTCCTAATCCTATTTCAAATGGTGGGCCTACGTATGTGAACAACAGCCCAAACGTGTGGTTTGTGATATAATACCATTAATAACCATATTGTGCATGACAGCTGGAATGGATAAAAGAAACATTCATTGCCACCCCACAATTTGCAGTATATTATATATGGCTATCCTTGTAATACCTTTTGTGTGACTGAGATTCAAATATTCTCCCAGTTCTACTCTGACAGTTTTCAGCACATACAGAAGCAATCGCATGCAGATATTCTTGAAGCATGTTGCACTACCAGAATGTTTTAAGACAACAACAACAAAAAAACCCCAAAACATGAACAAAAAACCTTCAGTGCTTCTAGCTCAAAGCTCCTCTCAAAAGTGCCTGTTTTTTGTCTTAGCTAAGTAGGTATCAGCATTGCTTTCAGAGTTCCCTTTATTACAAGGAACCACAGCACTGAACTGTGAAGAACATACAGCTTGTTCTGGGTGAACAAAGTTTGGTATGTGGCTTTTTACACTGTTAAGATTCATCTTTTAGGAGACCTGACTGCAGTAACAAGCACTGGCTGAAGGCCTACCGCAGGACCCTATTGGTTGACAGAGCTCTCAGCTTGGCTCCCAGACACGAGCTAGTATAACAAAAAGGCAACAAGCCTGAAGATGATGTGAAAATATATTCTAAGTTTGGAAGTTTGTGGCCTGCTTTAACACTGGTCTAAGAGAACCGGTATCTGTACACAGAGTGGCATCAGGATCCATCCATTTAAGCGGGTCTGGCTTGGTATCAGAAGTGAAGGCTTGGTATCAGTCCCAAGCCCTGTGGGATGGAGAATGTTTCAGAAAGACTGGATCAGATCTGGAACTACTGACATCCTGACATGAACTTGGCCTGGTGCCTGCTGCTGGTGGCCTCTCAGAGGAGCAATGGATCTTGGACTGTGATAACAGAGCAAAAAGCGTTAAATAGCCCTAAGGGACTGCTCTCTGTGGTCAGGTCTGTTAACAACACATGTTGGTTTAGGTTAATGCATTTTCATGGCAGTTTAAAAGGACAGCTTATTCACATCGTTTTGCACAGTTTCAATTAAGATGAGCTTAAGGTGCTTCATGTCAGTTAACAAGAGCTATAATAAAACATTACAGACAAGTTTAGGCAGCTTGAGTTCTGCAAAATGACTGTTATTCATTTCTGAAACTTAGTTTCTTTACTGTTCACATCATTAATGATGCCATAATAAGGCAAAGCAATTTGCCAAGGAATAAAACACGGTTTAACTAATATTATTTATAGTAAGTAAATCTATAGAACATGTAACACAAGACCAGTGAAGAGGAAAGCTCACACTTATGAAATTGTTTGCTCTGTAATTCTTCTTCTCCTTTATTGAGTCAACAAATCTTAGCCATATAATAAGACTCCTTTGGAAGCTTCAGCAGAATTACAGCAGAATTAGTGATATTCTGAATATTTGGAAGTCAGACCAGATGAAAAATACGCAATTTACCTCAGCGCCAGCTGGTTCATTCATCTGCTGTAAGGTCTTTCTAACAGAACAAAGAAAATACTAGGTATGTCCAACACAATTTGGTATTAAATCTGTTGTGGTTTGTTGAGAAGAAAAAGCAGTACGAAAGTAGACACAACATTTTGTAAATATGGGCCACCAAACACTTGAACATTCTTTAGGTCACTCTTGAAGCTTTGCTAACTACTTTAAACAGCTCTATGTACAGTCAAGAGATTATCCTGATTCAACTCAATGGGTACTGAGGGGAAAAAAAAAGAACCAACCAACCCTTGGGAAAAATTTTTCCTTGACAGAAATCAGAATAGCCATGTACAGCCCAGTATGATCATCTCTCGCACAAAGCTCTTACTATCAATATAAAATTCTTGTAGAGGCAAGACAAAATATATCCATAAGGTACAGAAGAGCTTGGTGTGAATGCTCACTTGGAGGCATTCAGATTGTACTGCTTAGAGCCCCACTCTTAGGCAACGCTCTCATGAGGGATTGCAGTGGCATCAGCTCATTTCAAAGCAGACAACAGGAGTAAACTGATTGTAATGAACCAGGGAATCCAAGAGACTTCTAAAATACAATGCTATTCCCTTGATCATAAAGACTAGTAAATATCACAATGTCTTTCCTGGATGCCCACTGAACTTATCAGAATCTGAGTATCCTTTCATATCTACTGTATTTATATATGATACATAAATATATTATTTATATACTACAGCATATATAAATATAGTATATACCATAAATATCTATAGAAAATCACACACACATTTCTTGCAGGCAATTGACGAAGAATTCTTATTATTTTGTAGTCTTTCTAACTTACTAGACTTACTTCTTGCCCTGGACAAACCCGATGTACCATCCCTTCATACTGTACTCTATACGAACGATTTTAAAGTGGTGGTGCCAAATTAGTTATTGTTAGAACTTTGGTATGATTCAAGAGGTACCGAACGTCACGTCCAATTTGCATTGTATCAAAGTAGGAAGTTCAGCTCTTACAGTCTAGCTACTTCTGTTAACATCTATGGCTAAATCATCAAGTTTACATTCAGGTTAATCTCTGTTTGGAACAGACAACATATTTGCAGGTACACGTGTCTTATAAGGACGCAATATAGAAAAAGGAACTATGCTGCAGAGTAATGAGGGAGTTGAATAAATGAATGAATTTAAAAAGGAAAGATTGTATTGTTCTGACACTACAGGCCTGCCTCTCCTCTTATTGCACAAAAGTTTAGACCAGCATAATTCTTTTAACTCCTAATGACTCAACTCTAGTTTATTTTGCCAGTAGCAACAGAGGAATCAGGTTATATATTTGCTACACTTGATGTTCACCAATGTAAAGGCAGTTCTGACAATGCTGTATAGGAAACTGGAACCCAAGATCTAGTATTTTGCTGAGACTGGTCACTGAACTGAGTATGGGAATATCGGGACATTAAGATCTAAGGAGAAATTAAGCTGCACGGCAACCTTCTCCCTCAACATCCAAATATCAGATGTGTAGCTTTAAATACATCCTGAAATATAATAAAAAGTGCAAGAGTACTTTTAATTTAAATACAGTGTTTATCTTAGTAGTTAATAGATTGCTAACAAGATGTAAAATATACATATGCATAAAAGCTCATACCATGATCCGCAGTGCCATGCTATGCATTAAATGTGAAAGTGTGGCATTTCACTTGCAATTCATGCTATGTTTCTTTGGTTTTCACCCCTACTATTAAGTGGAGAAGCACCTGCTTTAGTTTGTAGTCCTGGGGCACTTTATCTCTTTAGAGTGAAAAAAAACCCAACCACCAACACAGGTCGTTCTGGGGCTCTGGTCTCTTGATGCAGATGCAGAAATCTCATTAGTATTATTAGGAAAGCTAGGGACACAGGGGAGAACATACCACATTTAGATTATTGTACAGTTCTGCAGTCTCATACATTTAGCCAATACTTCCCACAAAGTAGCCCATAATAACGCTTGGAATTGAATGATGTCTTTTGTTTGTTACCAGTAATTCCTATAATACTGGGCTCTCGTAGCTGAGCAAGATTCATACTGTTACAGTCACATTTATATCGACATTCAACTTCCTTTTATTAGAAGTATAATACTGCACTTTATATCACAAATGTATAAAAATATGGCAGATAGTGTCATAACAATACTTTTCTTTTAAATGAGTATATTTAAAAAACAGACAGTTATTTCCCATTTATATATATATTTATATATAGAATAAAATACTCCTGATGCAATATATAAATGTTACCGTTAGTTTTTTATAGAAACTACTGTAGCTGTTGCACTGCTTCACAATGTTTCAAACAGCTCAAAATAACTTTACATTATAACATAAAAGATATGATTATAACAGTACGATATTAGGTCATCATAAATAAATATTACAAATCCTATCAAATATGGAAGTTTAAAAAACAAATTTAAGACACACAATTTAACTTTAAACCCTTAACGGGGATACACTTTTATCACATAAAACCCACTGTTTTAACTAGGCAGCAAAAAATGTAGTAAGGGCATAGGTCTGCACATGAATGTTTTCACCCTTATAAGTGCCAACACATACCAGAAATCTCCCAGCTTTCCAACAGAGATGTGCTCTAAAGCTGGAATGTAAATGAGAGAAAATGGCAATACATTTTTCTCCCTGTATGGCACACTCTGCCTCTCGTCCAGTGACATTTCTGATGACTAGTGATTCCTAATTCGACTCATTTTACTGTATAATCCCTGACTCTCAATGTGGTGCCAAACAGCATAGCTCCACATGTACATATTGCACACCTTTATAAAGCTGAAAGTACAGTCTTACCATCACCAGAACTACCACCGCTCCCTTACGTTGACCTCCATGTGAACTGGCTGATTTTCTGGAGCAATTACAAGGCTGTCTCTTTTAGATCATTCAGATTTGGCATTCGTGACCGGTTTGTTCGGTTATACGTGTGCCCGTTCTGTCCGCTCTTGGAAGGCGGCTGCTCAGAGTAAGGGGGCCCATCGCTGGCGCTCCTGTTGACGGGGGAGACGTGCCAGGTGGGCTCCAGCTGGCTCGGGATCTGCAGCGTTGGCCGGCTCTTTGGCTGCGGCTCTTGCCGTGCGTTGCTGCTGCCGCTGCTGGAGCTTTGACTCATGGGGTGGATTCGCACTTCAGAAAAAGCAGGTTTGGCCGGCTGGCTGGGTAAGGGTTGGAAGCGAGGCTCAGCGGGGACAGAATGATTTGAGGAGAGGTGTAATAGCTTTCGCAGGGATTTTAATGGCTGGCTCTGAAAGACACGGGGGAAGCGCTTGACCTTCTGCTCTCTTGTTATTGTATCATATCACACTTCCCATAACAAAGCCGTCACGTCTTAAATTAAACATCTGGAACTTCACAGGACTTCCTCACTTTTAATATGTACTCACGTGGAATATTTCCTTCCAAGCTGAGAAAACACACTTTCTCATTATGGTTCAAACCTGAGTAACTATCTGCACTGAAAGGCTGGCAGAAATCAGCAGTTTGATATTTTGTCAGCCAGAAGCTCTTAACCCTCATAGCTTCTTTAGCTGATGAGCAGGTGGAAGGAAAAGGGACACGTGGGGCTACTGAAATGGGAAACAAGTGCCAGGGTAAGCCCGAGTACACAAAATGGCAGGATGACGACTCCATTAAATTCCTCAGCTCACAGAAAAATGTGCTTCTTCAAACACAGCGGCTGCAGTGAATCCTCTTTTTCAGTTTTTGGTGTCATAATGGCACAGAAGCTGCCTCCCAACCTCTGCCCCTCAAGCTGGTTTTAGAGATGGAGAAAATAAAGTGGCATTTGTGCAGTGACGCTCCAGCGATCCAGCCTGCACAGCCGGCAGCCTGTGCCAGCTAAGGCACAGGGGTGTGCTCACAGCGTTCTGCAGGCCCATCAGCACTTTTGGGGTGCACCACACCTTGAGAGATAACTTAAGGGCCTCTCCACAGCACTGCAGTGTCTGCTGTTGTTGTGCACTGAAAGACTGTCTGCATCTAACACATAACCAATATCTCTAAAGGCTCAAAGACTGACATGGGGACACTTAGTCTCTCTTCTTTTCCCTGTCATCTATGTCCAGATTTTCAAAGAAATACATAAGACTACAGGTATATGTTTTACATTTAGAGAACAGGGACTGGGGGGGATGGGAAATAATGTCAAATGCAATTTTTCTATTCAGCAGAGAAAAAGTTCTCGAGGTACTTCAGATGTTCGAATACAGGGAAGTGATAATGCTACTTACATGGGGCTGGATTTCTGTCATCTTCTCAGGATGCCAATCCTTCTGCCTGTTGCTCTGGTGATTAGAAGAATGAATGGCTTTCTGTAACGCCAGGAGATCCTGACCATCAGTGCCAGGCATCTGCAACAAAACGTTAGATAGTGGTCTCTCAATACAGTCCTCAGAATATTTGCAAATCATTTTTCCCCAGTTAATTACATTATGCAAGTAAAGCTGATTACTGCAGCAGAATTGCAATGTCCTTTCAACATTTTCCCCATAGGAAGAATAAGAGGCTGCACAGGTCATGCAGATTTGCTATGCCCTTAGCCCGTAAAGCATTCACATGCTGTTAGTGTTATTTGTTGTAAGAGAGAGCAGTTAAACAAGGCTTCCAAAAAAATCAACCAAAAAAAATTGTTGAGCCTCATCTTCATTTAAAAGCATTCCATACTGCAGTTAAGACCATGGATCAGTTCTATAAATTTGTTCCTGAGTGAGGCAGATCAAAGTCGTGTCTGAAGTGATGTCTGTCTGATTTTGCCATCACAAAACAAGAGCTTTTCCTTTCCCCGTCTTTCTGCTCCTCCATGAATATCCCAAACCAAAGTACAAATTGAAAAACTCAACAACCCTAAAAAAACAAAGTGCAAATTCAAGAGAATTTATGGCTTACATAGAGACTTCAAGAGTTTTAAGCAAAAAAAGGACAAAAAGGACAATTCAATTGGACATATTTTTAGATGGAAGCTGTTTTTTTAACATGAACAATCAGGACAAACAAAAATACAGTAAAAACATGAGCTAAAATTGGTATTTCAGATAATCTGTTAATATTAATGTTAATATTTAATTAAATTCGTGTATAAAGGATCAGTTGACACAGAAAATGCATTTCCAATATAGCTATAAACCAAACCAAGTTAATTTTTTTTTTCCTGATTGAAATGGACAGAATATTTTTAGTTTTAGACACAGGCAATTTCATTTTCTCTGGAACTATATATATACTGCATTTTCAGTATATCAAATAGTCAAAAACTATTTGCCTTTAGACACAGTCTACTTCAACAGAACTGCCAATTTTACTTCAATTTATCGAACTGGCCCAAGATACTTAACTGGCATGAAGAGAAAGTGACCCCATGAAAATAAAACACATGCTGCTGTAGTCAGTAAAACAAGTTTACTGGAGCATTTTACAGAGCTACTGTACTTAAAAATTAATACCATGGGTAGAGTGACTACAGGAAGCTTTTTCAAAGAAGAACTATGCTTTAAATTATTCTTTGAATTAAAAAGAGGAAAGAGGGATTTCTTGATGCTTGGATTCTCCCCGTTGGTTGAGTCTGTCTGTAATATAAGATACAAAATCTAAATGCATAGCATTTCAATTCAAGAGATCTGTCCTTACCATATTAATTCATTACTTTATTTTTGTAGTTCCAACGGTACATAGTATCACTCCTATGTATAATCTGCTTCAGGAAAATAATATGATTGAATAAAGAAAAGTGCATGGAATAAATTCAAGGAGCTCAGTGCATACAAAGCATGGAAAAAGAGATCAGTACGCCTATTCTTATATCCATTTCCCACTAGGAATGCAGAATGCATTTCAAAGCCTTTTGAAAACTGTAGGTACGTCTTGTTGACATTTACTGAGTTTTGGAACAATTCTTCTGTTACCTAAGATAAGGATCCACAATTATATGACACTTCTTATTTTTATATAGGTAAAATATCAAAGATATACTAATAATATTAGCAATCAGTTTTAGCATGAGCAGTTAATAATTACCTCTGGAAGAAATACAAGTGTTTTACTTTTAGCTTTTAAAAAAAGGTAGAGCTCCAAGATGAATTATTTCAGTTCTGACCAAAATACGACTTCAACAACTTGATGTACAACTGCAAGAGCACTGCCTGTTTAATTTTTACTTCCCTAATACAGTCAAAGAGCATAAGAGTGGATGAAATTAATAATAATAATAAATATAATAATAATACTAATAGATTAACTATCAAGAATTAAAATTATGAACAAGATTTCTCCCCAGCTGAGGTACAAACAAGCATTATTTTGCTTGCTCTACAATACAGACAAATGATCATATGACTAAATAGAATAACGGGTGCATCACCAGAAGGTTTCAAACAACCTTCCCATCTTCTAGGTTCTATGCAAGTTAACAAAAGACAAAGACACTAAATGACATAGCTTCTTTAGAAACTGTATGGTCAGAAGAATTTCCTGTTTGCAATACAGTAAGTTAGAAAGGAATCAAAGCATCAGTAGAAGAAATGTTCATTTGCATCTGTTTGTTTCCAAAGGATGTAATTTCTTCAGTCCCATTGCTTGCAGCATATGACAAAGTCTGATTTTGCCTAAGATGGGACATGTTGACACCATACAGAGCATTCACAGATATTAAAATGCTTGGTAAAAAAACCCTGTGATTCCAGCAATCTTCAAAACTTTTTACTACATTACAAAATGACTCCCAGCAAGATAAAAGGAGAATGAATAAGAGCAGCTCTGCAGAAACAATATTGCAAAGAATTCCCATGGCAGACAGTAATGATTATTATCCCATGAAGAACTGCACCTGGAGAACTCTAGTGAGAATGATTAATGGGAACAACTCTGCACAATGAAGTGTCAGAAAATCCTATCAGTTCTGAGCTATCAGGAATTTTGAGAATGGCATTATTAAGAAGATATCTTCAATTCAATTTCAGTCATTTTTGTGACTCTTATAATAATCACCAGCAAAATGAGACTTTCCAAAGAATATTAGAAGTAAATAATAACTAGTGAATGTGATATTAGCATCCTCTTAACCTCATGGCATGCTTCTCATTATGACTATTCTCTGGTCTGGTTTGTTATTTGCTGCAGAACGTTTTTATCAGAGTACATAGGTAGAATTACATACATCTAGGAATCCGTAAGAATTATAAACTTCAGAATCAAGACCCAAAAAACGTCACCAGCTCTATGTTAGATTTGTTAACATGAATTCAAAGAAAACATTCACATAGTTGCCAAGAGCTTTTACTACAAGTGTAGAAGGTTTTATTACAGAAGTCAGCCTTGGTGTTGAATTGAAGGTATTAATTTTCATTTGCACTAGGAGATCCTAATGAATATCTCAGTGTTTGTTAGGTAGACTTCCTCAACTAACAGTGTCTGAGCCAGACACTTGTGCATATCGTGGCATGCACAGCCTGCCCCTAAAGACTGTCTTGTAAGTACAACTGTCAACTGTAAGTAGAAATGAGAATAAGTTTTTTGGATCAAGTTGATGTCAGCAAGTTTGTAGATGAGATGCAAGACTTTTATCACTCTCTCAATTCAGGAATTTTATCTATCTTCCTGTGATATACTAGTTCTAACCAGACATTGCAATGTCCCCTCCTTTTGTAAACCCTCTATCTCTCCCTCTCTCTCTCTTTCTTTCCTTGTCCTTAAGAATGAGAAGAAATAGGAGTAAGGATATGTATAAATCTGCCTTGGCTTGTAACCAGGGATGTTTTCAGTAGCTGCAGATCAAGGTGCTTCTCATTCAGTGTTTTAGAAAGTGTTTGGATTTTGAGTTGCAAAACAACTCAACTCGGTCTCTCCTTCATTCACATAGTTCAATCTGGCAGCCCTCGCTACTTAACATATCAGCTAGGCTTTTAAAGTGTTCTCTTCCTCCAAGTCTGAATGGCTGAAATCCAAAAAAGCGAATTTAACATCACTGGAACAAGTGGCTTTAGGTGTGCTATCCTTTCATGGACATTTTGATATCAAATAATCCCAGAGTCTTAATCTAGATATTTTGTTCCATTGTGTAATGCAAATGGTTATATCTGAACTGAATACAAATCTCAAGGTGAACAAGTTCAGGAGGAAAAGCCTGGCCAGCAGGAAGACATGGTGCATCTTGTGTGCCAATTAACACACACATGCACACGTTTCATGCAGTTCAAAGAAAATTAAACAAACAGAAGTAAATGAACACTCCACTCCCCCAACTTTCAACAGATCAGCCCTCCACCAAAACCCAGCTCACACCACCTCAGTCTATGACAGAAGATATTTCAATACAGTCACTATCCTTCATCCTGCAGTACCATGAACTTCTTCCAGAGCCTATTTTAACTACAGTGAGTAAGCATGACTTACTTCATTTCAAGAACCTTCAAAACTGTAACTGCAATTTCACTTACAGAAATACTGCAACTTAATTTTTCAATGTCATTGAGATCTTAAACAAACTGAAACCTGAAATGTGAGGAATTCAAGTAAGCTTCTCTAAAATCAGAGCATATCTTACTGCTGGTGATGATGATCTCAATACTAGGTAAAATAATTTCATTTTCAGAATCCAAGTAAAATCTGAAATTTATCCTTTTATTTTTACACTGAGAACAACAATATCAGAAAGCTGTTGTCACTAACAAATTAATAAATCTTAAAAAACATTTTATCACGTTTTATCTTAAAAAAATAGTTGAACTCTTCATTTTCCTACCCAGAACTCATTGCACAGGGAAATGAAAGTGTGACATACACTGAAAAGAATAGGCAACAAAGAGACTAAGGTTTTTTTTATGACGCTATTTTGCACATGAAATTTAGCAACATACTACTTTACTAATAAAAATAAGTCATTCTTCTGGTGGCCTGGTTGAGAATTACAAAGCCCCAATTTTTAGATAAAGTACCTGCAGTTTAGCTTACTTTCTGTTTTATTCAGACTTAATGCAAATGAAATTTTAAGTGTTTTACTGTTTCCAGAACTGTCATCCAAGAATGAGATAAGACGATGTTTAGCTTTATTCTATAGGGATTTTCATTATAGAATTTTGTGAAATGCTAACTCGCCACTGCCCTCTGATAAAGTTCTTTTTCCCTTCCAAAACCTAGATGTAAATACGGAAAAGATAAGAGACTTACACCAGGTGACAAAAGCCACAATCACCAAAAAACATAAAGCATTTGCAATGGTTAAGACACATCTCTCTTATTCCAGTCACAGGGTACAGCAACACAGAAGCTGTCATCAAGAGCGTGCTGTGAAAAAGATCTTAAAGAATTCTCTTTTAAAGCAGTTTGATCTCTTAATGGGAGTCTGAAATTTTTCAAGCTCAGAGGACAATAATACATTTCTACTCTTCGAATGGAGTCACCATATACTGCAAAAGAATTTGCTGCAACATCTGCTTAAAACTTGCATCTAAACTGGATGACGAAGTATCTGAATGAATACAAAGACATAATATAGCACATGTATCTGACTGTATCTGACAGAAAATAAAATAATAACAAACAGATACAGGCAGGTATGACCACAAATAATAGAAACATACTGTACTAATCTAGCATATTCAAATAGTGCCATTTAAAATTGATAACTACATTTTCTTTTATAAATAGTTGTGTACTTACGGTTTGAGATTTCTTCTTTTTCTTTTTTATTGCCCTGAAAAAACCTTGCTTTTCTTTCTCCTTAAGCTGTTCAGAGTGACTGTTAAGATTTTCAGGACTTTTCCTAAACATGAGATAAGGTATTGTAAGATAGATTTCATTTTGACACTATGCAAATTCTGCATAATAATGAGACCTTACACCAAAGAATGAAAATTAATGATCAAAGCACTAAGATTCTTAGTATTTTAGCATTCATTGGTTCAAAGGTTACTATACAAATAACGGACAAATTACCTTATTAAATGGAGTAGGAAGAACACAGTGTTAGGGTAAAATGATTAGCTCAAACCACTGAGTAGTTATTTAGGGGAAAAGCAAGCATGCATTTCTATTTTATTTTCTTTTAAGCCAGAATTTAATATTCCAACCAAAGTATTTACACCAAAGGTCTTTTAGAAAAATTAAAATCATAACTTGGAGAACATACAAATGATGAGGAAGTATAAAAGCACCGGTCCAGTTTATCCACTGCTTGGTGGAGAGCCAGGAGTTGCAAAGTTTGCCAGACAGAACCAATTTCGATCAAAATTCCTGACCTTTGCTGACATGGTTCCAAATTTACCATCAAGGAAGTCTGGGGATCTATTGTGGTCCATTTCAACTTAAATACTTCAGTTATTTTGTTACACATGGGTGAGACAGTGCTGGCAAAAAAAGATGACCCCAGAGTGGAACAGTTGACTTGCCTGAAGTTGGAATTTTATTTATTTTCACTTTATTTCTTGCTTACAGCTGAATTATCCACAGTTGATAAACGGCATGCTACTTACTTAAAGCATATGCAGCAAACTATGTATGTCAAGTCCTGATATAGAATAGAAAGATGGCTTATGTAGGACAGTAGTGAGTCAGACCTGAATGCAGTTCTAGTGCCCTTTAAGGTATTACGAAAACTGGAAATGGCAAAGGGAAGTTTCACAGGGGTAGAAAGAACAGCCTACATTAAAAGGGTCAGAGATTTCCAAGTCTTTAGTATGTTAAAAAACACAAACCCCAGCATTTCTAGTTTCCTTGGTTGCAGTGTACAGGTACTTATACAGGAAGAAATTACAGAGTAATTTCAATGGATCTTTAAAGCAGAGGGCAAAGACATAACAAGTAGGTACATGATGAGGCCACAGAAACCATATTGTAAATAAGGCACTGATTTTAATAATGAAAATTATTAACCACCAGAAGTAACTCTTTAGTGAAGTAGACTGGCATCTTTTTGATAGTTTTTGAAATCTGACATTTCAAATCAGGACTGCATAAACTCCTGCTGGGTACACTACTGGGCTTCAACCCCAGAGAACTGATGACATTTAATGGCAACTAACACAATGGAGGCCATTCTTGGTGCTCTAATAGCCCTTTTCAGCCTTGAGGTGTACGAAAACAAAAATGAAATGATTCTGCTGTCCTGCTGCAAAAGCTGATGGCAGCCACAGTTCTCAAGGCTCTGGATGACAAGGAAAAGCAGCTCTTCTTGGAGCAACTGTAATGTAGCAATACTTTGCTGTTTGCTATAGTTATCTTTGGGTTCTAAATCTGGCTTAAAGCACTACGCTGCAAGCTGGTGATTCAGCTGCTACTATATGCCAAGCTGACATTATTTTCCAAGCAAATGGGAAACACATAATTGGAGTGGGAATGACTAGAGAAGCCTCTCTTATTGATAAGAGTATCTTCACTCCCAGTGTTTGATCAGTTCCTCGAATTCTACCCAAAATAGTCAAAATGTTACCTGGTTCTATGGAAATGCACGCAGTGTTTAAACACTGTAATAAAGTGTAATTATTGAGTAAGATAAATGTGCGTAGGGGAAAGATTTATAGGCAGAGGAAATGGTGGGAATTTTCCTAATTTAGATTTTCGTAACTTAGATCTTAGATCCAGAAAACATTCAAGCATTCAATGTGATAGACAAAATGTGAAAATCTGAACTGTGAAAGTTGATGTGGGAAAAATCTCTACTTCAGTATATAATTATTAGGTTTCTATGACATATTATAAAGATCCTGCATTGCTAAAGATACTTGTTTATGTCATGTTCTTTTATGTCATGTTCCTGGATTTGGTATCATTGCATAACAGCACGAAGTTCTGTATTATTCATCTAAAGCATCAAGGAAAAAGCCCAAAAGTAAACACTACTGAAAGCTTTACAGAATCTGTCAACTCTCAAGAATGACTTCACACAGGCAAAATAACTACTGAATTATTTACTAAATGGTATTTATTTTAGGGAGTTTCATCTTCTTTAATCTATTAGGAAACCTAGAGGAAACCAAATGCCCCAGATATTTTGCTTATACTCTGAAAGTCATGTGAATGGGGCTGAGAATTGCTCACACCTTTCCCCAAAGGAGCTATTGCACAGTGACATCTGCAGACACCCCATACCATGGCCCCAGTGAAAATTACCAACCTAGTGACTATGCTGCCTATTAAAGGACCAGTCTCAGATCTTAGGTCCCAGTGTGGTTACTCTGCACTGTCCTTTAAAATGTCAGTGTCTTGCTATGGCTATTCTGCTCCAACATCCAACCTTCAGTGGAAACGCTGTATTTTTAAAGGTGAATTTAATCTTCAGAATAAAACCTGGGACAACTTTTGCCACACTTTCAGACAGATTCAGTCAAGTATAATTCTTTTATTTGGTCCAATGAACCTGGACATGAAAAGTGCTCCCAACAGCAGATGAACAGACAGAAGCGAAACTCTGTGCCGTAATTCCCTCATTATGATTCCAGTGACCAGACAATGGAGAAAAGTAAGGGGCTGAGAACTCTGCTCGTTTCCAATTGCTGCTTACCCAAAAGGCAGTGGTTTTACACCAACGGGTTTATGTCATTAACTCCTATGACTCATATTGCAGTACAGTTGTCTGAAAAAGCACTGACCTTGAAAAGCAACTGCTTCAAAACACATGCTCATTATATCAAGAGAGCGAACATATATAGCATTATAGCAGGAAGTTTCAACACCAGGATTTCGTAACGAGTAAAAATAGAGCAGAACATTTGGATCGATGAGATAAAATACTGGGGTATTTTAGGCATCCCAAAAGATGGTTTTCAGACAATGGACAGTACAGGAAAAAAAAAAAGAAAAAAAAAGACTATCAGAAAAAATCTTACAATGTAACTGTCAAGTCTTGGTATTTTGCATAAAGCTTCAGGTCTGGAGAGCAAGCAGTTACACCACAGCCTGTCACACAGTGCCTCTTTTACCAGCAACTAAGACCAGCCCTAGAGAAAAGTCCTCACTGACAGAACTTGCTCTCAATCAGAAATTAAAAGCAAAAAATGCTCTTCTCCATTATTTACACTTCTTTTTGTATGCATCTCCTGCGTGCTTAGCACGCATAACACAGATCACATTGGTTATTCTGCTCAAAGATACTTAGAAAAAGACACAGAAACAAGAGAAATGCTGTGACTATCACTATCACTAGTGTTTATCACCCTTTGGGCAGAAATGGCATCCAACCTTGTGCAGGTACATCAAGGTGTAGCAGCAAACAGGCACGGGGCAGGCAAGCTGCTGTGCTTTATTAATATAAACATAAAAAAGAAAAGTAAGAAGCGTGCTGCATTCATGCTGCCACAGATACACTCATACCACACATAGCTCTTTTCTGGAAGCAATTCCTCATGCTTCAGCTTAAGTTATTCTTCATTAACCTTAATCTCAGCAGGGAGCTGGGTCAGAAATCCTCTAAGTGCCACAATACTGTTCTCTGTAGAGAACTGCTCAGTTACATGAGTAGGATTTGGGTCTAATGGAGGAGTTACTGAAACGTCTTCGAAAGAAAAGTGAATGAACAAAATAAAAAACTGTTGGCAGTCATACCGTTGCCATAAACAAAAGCAAGATAATGTCAGAGACCTCAGAAGCATCTCAGATACATAGTTTACCAAAGATATCAATCCCACAAGCTGAAGCCCATTGTAGCTTATAGACTTATTGGTCTAAGAGCCTGGCGCTGAAAGCTTGAAAAGCGATGTTCAGATTTGATCTCTGATAAGAGTCACTTTTTTTTTTCTTCATGAAAAAGGTAGGGTTTATTAGTTGGAATAAAACCATGTTCTACTACCTGATATACTGAATAAAAAGCAGAAGCCACTATAACTACTAGGATCACCATGTTATGGCTTTAGAAAAAAAAGTATACATACTTTATATGTATACATACATCCTTTATGTATTTATACACATAGACATTTTATACTCCTCCCATAGCACCCCCTCTATAATTCAACATCAGTAAGCAAAAAAAAAAAAAGTGGAAATACTTAAACTTGGTTTCATAAGCTTGTAGTTCATCAGGCTTATTTCTCAGACAGAATATCGATGGCTACAAATTGTAGAAGGCTTCCTTGCAAATAACATTACATTTCATTACCCAGTTTTAGTACAAAACAAAACCCACTGATGACCAGGGAAGGGACAGGAAAGAGGCACTGTTTAGTAGAAGAAAGCCTACATGCACTGGCAGGGAGGCTGAGATGCAGCCAAACAGCTGAAAAAAGCAAACACAGCAGATGATAATGCACATGCCATAGCCTTGGAAAGGAAATGTCAGAGGGAAAGTGACACCACTTGGAAGGTGAACATCTTCAGGCTATGCCGAGCAAATTCCTAAAGCCTTCACCCACACCACTGTAACACACTGTTCATTTTTAAACTTGCAAACTACAAATTTGGAATTTTTTTTTCTATTTTTAGATCAATTCTAGGTATCTGTAAACGAACTGGAGTGAATTTGAAATGCATGAATATTCATACTGCAGACAGTCGAACAAGCTGTCAGCTGCCTCGTTCAGGTGTTGGTAACCTGCTAGTTTCAGGGAACTCAGCATGACTATATTTTCACACTGACACTGAAACAGCAATATTAAAGCCAGCTGGGTCACATCTGTAACATATAAATTGTTTTGGAGTCCTGACAACTAACGACAGATAAGAGTAAGCCGCTGACACTCCTAAGAATAGGATGTTCTTGAGTCACAGAGTGTTTGTGTGCTTATTTGTTTGTACACATCTAGAAAATAATATATGCATTCCTCATTTTTATTTTTTGCAGGCAGATACGACATATTCTAGCTGTCACAGAACAAATAAGCTTTAATGGACAAAAAAGATCTATGCAACAAAGCTTTCCAAAAGTTTCCAAATATCTTGCAAGCAATCAAGCATTTCCAGTAAGATGTGTGATACTGTGCATTAGAGTTTATTCCAAAGAGATATTCAGAATGATAATAATGCAAAGCTAAGGGTAACACACGTCAGCATTCTGGCACACAAGCAGATCAAGGTTAAGTATCTTGCCTATTACCTACTAGTTTTGCCCAGCTCAAGGCGAAACTTGTACAATTTTGTACAACAAACATCTATGTTTGTTTCTAAAGACGGAATAGTAAGCAAGCTCAAGGTCATTCAGAGGAAACTAAACTCAAGCAAAAAGATTTTCTAGAAAGATGTAAAATATACCTTTTTTTCCCCCCAAAATCAGATTCTCAGAAGTTCCAAAATAGGTTAGTAATATAATAGTAAAATAGTAATTTAATAGTAAAACCTGATCACAAAAGTAGAGTTTATAACATCTTTATTTCGAAGAGGCAGGACAGCGGGGACAGAGTGAAGAAATGCACACAAAGACAAGGGAACATTTGTGACAATTCAGTCTAGCAAACATTCACAAAATCCTTGACAGAAGAAAGGTAACACAGAGCAATAGTATGAGAGGAGCAATATTTTACAGCAGTGGCAAGTCTGAGTGGAATACATGTCACTCATAATTTGAGATGAATTGTCATGTACCAGTTATGTATGTCTTTCAGACATCAAATATTTACTTCATCATAAAATTGATGTAAGCAAAATCACAATCCATTAGAACTTTCAACATTTTCATAAGCATTTACACAACTTCTATACAGAAAAGTAAGTAGAGGAACACAGACTCTACATCACCCAGGAATCTGCATTCACAGCACAGAACAATTTTGCAACAACATTAGACCATTGCCAGGACAGCTTGCACAGAGCAACAGGTAGAGCTGGGCAGGAAACATTTCAGGAAAATTGGGAGTAGGAAAAGGAAAGAGAGAAAGGAATGCATCCCAAAGTTAACCCGCTGTTGAGGGCATTGCCATTCTTTCCATTTCACAAGACTAAATGATTATTCTGTGGGTTTTTCTCTCAAAGGAGCTGTTCCACTTTGTGGAAATATTTGAGTATATTAAATGGAGCAAGGACTTAAATCTAACTCTCTCAAAGTTAATCAAGGGTCTTTTTCCACTAGGCTATACTTTGCATCTCTGTGGCCCTTTCATTATTTCAACAAGATAAAATTTCTAAAGGAGAATATATTTAGAGTAAAAAGAGAATGTGCTTTAACTTCTGGTTTGGGGCATTCACTCCTTAGAGCCAAGATCTCAGTTCAAGTCTCTGGTTTAAATAACAAAGAACAAAGGCTCTGCACTTGAGTTCTTCACGTGCCAAAAAATAATGCTGATCCTACAGTACTCATTATTTTGAGTATTTCTCTGGTTCTGACTGGCAATTAAATCCTGGAACTGAAGACTCTTTCCAAAAATTTTTAGTTGATATTAGTCTGTTCCTTTGAAAAGTTTTGATTTTGGTAATTTGTAATTGTAAGGAAAATAAATACTTGGTCAAAAAATTCCCAACCAGCTCTAATATCATATGTTATTATTTCAGTTCAGAGTTGAAATAACATTACATGTTCCTTTGCAATAACCACATAATAAAAGGTAATATATTACTGAATGACACAGAAAGGAAAACAAGATTCCAGTTGTCTTGTTGTATGCAAGATAAGAAGCTTCAAATATGAAGGACAAGAGAAGATGTAAAAAGCTTCAACAGTGAAAACAAAGACCTTATTTATCCACATAAATTACAACAATGGTACCATCTTTTTACATAAATGACCAGATCCCCAAATTAACTTTCAAACAAAACTGATGTAGGTGGAGCTACTGAAGGACAGGAAGCAGATTCTAGAGAATCAGAGCAGGTGACAAGTGTTCTGGAGTAAACATCTTCCGCTGCTGACATGGGTATAGAACCTGAACAAAAGCTGAGATACCATTTGTTCGTGTCCCTCCTCCTTTCTTTTTTAAGCAGATAATTCACAGATTGTTCACATGAAAACACAATATGTTAACAAACCACTGAAACAGTTTTTTAGCTAGCATAATTTTATCGCACTTTCAGAGAGCAGAGTTTCAGATAATGGTACAAAGTACACTTTAGACATGAGAATGCATACGGTCCCTCCCAACAATCCTTTGAAACCGTTTGTTTTCATTCACTGTGCTTTATTGTGATTGAACGAAGTAGAACATTAAGACTATTTCAGAACTATATAGCTCTCACAGTAAGAAAATTAAGATGTTTCCCTTTAAGTCCTGCAAAGCTACACATATGCTGCCATTCTATTAGCATAATTAGAGTTAATCGCTCTATGTTATACAATAGCATCATGTGATACTTCTAAATCTTTTAAAATCAATATACGCCACTCAGATGTTGCTTTAGCCACTTTCTCATAGAATGTGCTCAATTCCTTCTGTGATGCATAAGCAAAGAAAGCAGCAGTCCCCACTGCAGGGTGAATATTGTATTCTTCATTAACAGAGTCCTATTTTATATATGGAAACATGCATTTTTTTATATATGTTTTTTACATTTGTTTGACAATTCATGCTTCTAGAATCCACAGATGAAGCTAGGGGTTTGCTATATGCACACAAGCACTTTGTATTATCTTTAACCGAAGGCTGATAATGGAAAAAAAAGAGTAAGCAGACAAAAGAGCACCATTTCTAATGCATTCAATGCGATGAAGTATTTCTTGTTGCTCAGAAGGGGACAGCAAACATGCAATGTCATGTCAGTACAGTCAGAGGAAGCACTAAAGAAAGCATGAATATACAATAGCAAATTTTGAAAAAAAATCTTGTAGGTTTTTTTTCCTCCTCTTAAAAATCCTTTTTTTTTTTCCCTGCCATTCTCTACACATCTGTGTAAATAACAACTCACCAGGTATCAAAGGTGGTTTGTCTCTTTGAGTGGTTTGCCACCGTGCTGCTGTCTGCTGGTAGTACAGAGGCTCTGTTTGACACATTGTTTTCTATGTACGTGCTGTCTGGACGTGGAGATGGAACTGAACAGAGAAATAGCAAACACTGTATACTGAGCTCTGCCAAAAATCACATCTTTGAGTTGTATGATTTCTCTCTCCCTCTTCTACAAAAACAAATGAAGTGACAGTTGCACTTTATGTAAGAAGCACAGAAAAGTACTTCTTAATTTTTACAGTTTGGAAAGCCCTTGTTTTATAATAATTGCAAGGTAATATTGTAAAATGATGGCATCACTAAAACTTGGTAAGATATTCTAAACATCATCTAAAGATGCTTGCAAGTGTGACTGATAGTTAGAAACAGGAAATAGAATAAAAGGCTGGATTACTGGTATTAAAGACAAAATACTACAGCTATCCCTTTGTCTTAACACAAGCCTTAGGTACAAAACAAAACATCAATCTTAAAAAAAATTAGATTTAACGTAACTAGGAGTACAAGATTGCTTACTAAAAATGAAGGGATCAAAGTCAAATATGTTTTTTAAACAAAAATACTGTACTTTTGAAAACAAGTAACAACCTAAAGTACGAATTTGCTATCAGAATTATGAATAACATCAGAAATATCTGCACTGGATTAAAACTGATCAGACACTAGTTGCAGCACTAGTGTACTACCAAAATTGAATTGTTAATTTTTGATTAATTTCTAGTACAAAAGTACATGCCAGTAACCTCTGTTTGAAGTCAATACTTAAGAATTGAGTCAATAGGAATTTACAACGTTTCATATTAAGTTTTTCTTTCAGTAACTTTTACATATACTTTTATCAATGTATACTTCAAATATAATAGCACTTCTCCAATGAAATAGTTAAGTCTGTGCATTAAAATGAAGTTGTTTCCTATATGTAGTTAAATGACTGCAATGGGAACTGACAAGGACTGGCAGAACTGAACATGGCTAAAGCAGGTCATCTGCCAATTGATCAACCTGAAGAGGATCAGAGGGAGACTGGCAACTCTGCTTAAGGTTATTAGGTGACTCATAATCGAATTTTAGCTGATTGTGACTACTTAAGGTTCAGGGGAGTCCCACAAGCCTCCTAATATTCGTAGGACAGTAATTAGCTTGTCATCCTTGTTCTTTTCAAAAAGATTACCCAGGTTTAGCCATGAGACAGCTGCTCACAAATCACTGTCCTTATTGTTCCATACCACAATACTATCTATTCGTGTATAAACATGCATGTATATGCACACATATATATAGTACCTAATAAGTACATCTTAGGTACTTATGTACATGAACACACTCCTGCTTTATTATTAATTCTCAACTGGGCTTACATAACTGTGCTTTTACTTGTTGAAACCCTGAATTTTAGTAAACATGCACAAAAGATACAAAGATAAGTTTCAACAAACGAATAAATAGCATTGGAAGAACCATGTATCATATTATTTAAGACAAATCAGCATGTCAGTGTGTCACAAGTAGAAAGGTGTTTAGATGTAATATTAGTAAGAATTGAAAATATGAATTGATATTTAAAAAAAAAAAAAAGAAGAGTTTACTCCAGCAATTTTCATTTATTTTGTTCAACTTTCCCTAATAAATTATCTTCTGGTTTACGAAGAACTACATTGAATATGCTTTTAAATATGCAAAAATGCTTTTTGCACAGATTGAATACTAATGCAATGACTACATACAACCGAGTAGGTCCGTCCAGTATCTGAAAGTGTGGTAACAATTCTTTCTCCAATTGTTTTTTTAAATTGTTCATTTTAATTCTCTGCACCAACTTCCACTACTTTGTTTATATTCCATGTTAAAATTATTGTTTAATTTTTAAAGATGCACCATAAAATTACCTCTGTAAAAACTGCCAACTCTTCTTGGAACAGCTTCATTATACAGAATTCTATTTTCCTTAGTAGATGCTCCATCTTCTGTGTGTGGATCATGATATGCTCCACCCTAAAAAAAAGAACAGTCAGCTATTTAGAATGAAAGGCTAATTTGCAGTGTTTTTAACTAACATACATAAGGAATAAACTCTGAACTTTACTACAGACAGTTTTCAATTCATGCTATGAAAAACTGCCAGTCTCAAACCACATACCCCATAATCAATAAATATTTGGCTGTGCTGTTTGTTCACCTTTTCCAAAATGGCATTAACAAAATTTTGCCTCTTAATTGTAATTTTAAGGACTTTAGCATGATTCAGACCTCAGATTTTCGCCGTGAATGAAATGCAGCTGTAACATCTCTGGAGGAATCTTTTACTGGAGGTCTTGTTAAATTTGTTTCTGATGGAATCTGGTCACTCTGCTAATGGCAAATTTAAAAAAAATAAACAAGAAATGCATGTAATTTGTGATTATTGCAACACCAAAGCACTATCTCTTAACAGCTGTTATACAGTAGTACCTACAGGAGCCAATAGTCACAAAATCTACTATTCACAAACTAAGAGGCATCCCGAAACTAAGAAATGTATAAGCTGAAAGGTAGGTCAGACAGGATAGCAAAAGTACAACACCAGGATAGCACAAGTACATCACCATCTCTAATTAATCTATGTTTCTGAATAAAAACTTCCTGGAAGGTACGTCAAGCAAAAACTTAAGTACTCCCTCAGAAACCATCATATGCATGGAATTGGCCACCAAATATGACTTAATTCCTTTCTTAAATGAAACAGAAGCTGTAACTCTTTCTGCAGTAAGGACCAGATAAAATTCAATACTCGAAGACCTCCCAGGAAACTGGGAAACATTTCCTAAATTTGTTTTGTCTTTCATTAATAAAGATCTGAACTCTCTACCATCAATAATGTAACTCCTAAAACTGTGCCAAGATGATGAATGCAACTAAAACAATGGTTTAAATCACAGATTACTTCAGTAAAATTTGAGTTTGACAAATTTGATTAAATTATGACTTAAGGCACTTTTTGTTGGTTAGCACTTAAGTTATAAAAATGAGACAATACTAGCAACTTGTACTTGAATTTATTCTGCCTACCCCTTTGTGTACATTTAACTTAAAAAGAGCCCTTAAGAAAACACTGTTGTAACTGAGACTTGGAAAGCTTAATGCACCGAATGCAAGTAAGATTTAAATCTAGCAAACAAAGAATGAGTTTCTTTAAAATGAACTGTTAGTGGCTTAATGGAATCTACAAACAGGGAAGTGAGGACATTTCACAAAATATGAGCACAGAGAGACAACAGCAGAGAAAACCAGTAGAACTGAAAGGAAAAATTTACTAGGAAAATAATACAGATTCTTTCACAACCTTTATATTATTCCTGAAGCTTTGAGTTCACTATGGCTGAAGAAAGTGAAATTTTCTCATTTCTAATACAGAATGTGGTAAGAAAAAGGGATAGGAAAGGATCAAAGAATGACTTTTGTAAAAATTTCTACCTGAGCCATACAAATATTCTAATTTTAATTCTGATTTGTGATTGGAAATAGTGAAAAAGAAGGAAAACAGATGAAAATGCTTTGCGAATGTACAGACTTGCCATATATTTCAGAAGATTATTTTTCCCTTCAGGCTTCTGCTGGTTGAAATATGGCTTTAAAACAATGAATTGAAGGCTTAAGTTTAAAAACCACTGACCAAAAAAGATAAAGGTGAATTCCTTACAAGTGATTAGACATTCCAAAGCAAATCACAATGAACAAAACTATAAGCATTAGGATGTATAACAATTTTTCTAATTGAAATAAAAAGTTTTTCAAGTAGCTGTCAAGAGACAAAGAATGATCTGATAATATGAAATAAAATTAAATTATCAATTTAGTATCTGCTAAATAATTCAGAAAAAGATCCAAATATTAAAGAATACAAGGCAGTGTGAGCTTTTATTACCAAAATGTCAAATGTTGCTATTACTGCCTTTCTACAATAATACTGTGAAGAAAAGTAACATTTAATTTGACTGAAATGAGAGAGAGAAAAAAATGACTAAGCACAAAAAATAAAATCTTATTTTAAAGCAGAGCTTCTATAATTCCTTCTAAGTAGCTATTTTTCTTTAAATTCTCTTCTTCTATGAGATTTTTTTCTTCTTATAATGAATAATTCACATAATTCTGAAAGGAAGAGACATACTAAATACAAAAATAATGTATTAGTAATGTGCTTTTAAATAAATAAATAAAAATGCCTTGTCTATGCTTTCCTCTATTGAAGAGCCATCCAGTATGTGAAAACTCATTTTTTATGATTGCACACTACAAGTCCACTATGTGTATTTATTATGTAAACTAAAGAGGCAGAGGTTTTTTAGTCTTTTTCACTGTCATTTAAAAAATTTCTATAATATATGTAGCTCTGACTTTCTGCAGTCTGTCAACAAACCGGAACAAGAATTTATCTTTGAAGTCACTTTATGACATATACATGTATTAAAAAAAAAACCCAAACACTAATTTTATTTACATTTATCTTTTGGATCAATGGCACAGCAATCTAAGGATATCGGGACATTCATCTTATGCAAAACCTTACAAAATTCACAACTATTGTATTAGGAAAGTAAATCAACACTGAAACTGGCCCTTTCTCCACAATGATGAAGTAATACTCATAACAAAATATCATAAGATAAGTAATGACAGTCACTATAGCACTGCTAAGCCATCAGTTCACTGGTGGCTTCTCCCAGAAGAAATCTCTAGCCTGTTCTAGTCATTTATCCTAATCAAGAGGAATAGTGCAGTTTTTCATATCCCTCTAGCAAATCATGACATTTCATCAGTAATGTCATGCTATAAACAAGTGAAAAAGCCCACTTCAAAATTTAAGATTGCTATTCAAAACGGAAAGACATACTAGTAAAGTTAAATAAAACACAAATGAGAAGGTTAATTAAGGAAAACCAATACAATAAAAATGACATCAGAAAACATAACAGACTAGGAACTACAAATTAAATGTTAACTTCGCAGGCATTTTTTCTGTTCTCACATTTCAGTACATTATAAAAATAGCTGTCATAGTCCAATCATTATTAGCTTTAACATGGTCTCATTTTGCACTCCAACTATTCAGCGTCTTTTTGGTTTTTTTTTTGGTCTCACATTCCTTGTCTTACAGCACCACAGAAAAATAACTAAGCAAACAAACAAATAGAAGAGAGAAAGCAGGACACCGTCCCCACATGAAATAAGGAGAGGAAGGTAAGTCTTCCATAACAGGTGATATTTTGAACTAACCCTATTAGTATCTTCTGTACAGTCTTCTCGTGAAGAGCCAACAGACCTTGTGAGTGACTTATGCTGCACCTGTGGAGATAACAGTTGCAGGCTGTTTGCTCTGGCTGCCATCCCTTGCCCTACGCTTAAGCCACCCTCTGAGCCCTTTGACCTCACTCTGTCCCGGCTCACATACATAGAGTGTCTATGAGGGCGCTGTTGTGAAGAGAAAGGACTGGTATAACCTAGGCCATAGGAAAAAGATTCGTGCGGAGCAGAGAGCGAGTGGGAATGGCTTCCATCCATGTGATCTGGCAGTTTTAACTCCTCCATTGTTTTGGAGTGCCTGGTTGAAGGTCTTCGGGTGTCCAGGGTACCCTCGCTGCGGTTATTCCTCCCAGAAGGGCTGAGCAAAGTTCTGTTATCGCTATGGCGGGGAGCGGTCGGACTGGTAGGAGAGTTCAGGTCCATGCAGCTGGATGGAAAATAGCGACTGCTGTTTGGTTCTGCAGCCTGAGCCCTGGCCTCAGATAGGTTGCCCACGGATTTTGAGTCTGTCAGAACCCCGTGGCTCTTTGACTTTGTCCGATACGAAGGACTCTTAGAAGACTGTGGAATGGTATCAATGTAGCTGTGGCGACTATGCTTATCGCCGGGCTGCAGCGTCCCAGTTTTGCTCTGAGACGTTTCCAAAAATGAGTGCCGGTTCTGCTGAGATCTGGTGTTAGACTTCAGGTACTTTGTGCCCGGACCATCAGAACTTTTTGGGTCCACATTAAAATCAAATTCTGTTTTTGACTTTGCTTCCTTTGGACTAAGAAGATGTGGCATGTTATTGTTGGCTAGATCTTTATTGCCAGATCCAGGCTGGTTGCTTGATTTCTTCGCATGCATTGGGCTATGTGCAGCTGCAGAAAGGTTTCCATTTAAAAAGCTTTCATTTGCTGGAAGACCTTCTTCTCTTGGCCCGCCAACCCCTAGTGTCTGTATATCCTTGCTGTTTGATCTGTGGTGTGACTGCAAAGCAGAACTTTTGCTGGCTTGATTTCTACATTAAAATGCATAAAGAAGCATTAATATAGCAGATTATATATTCATGTATTAGTAACTTCAACAAAAGTGCACTCATTTTAAATGGGAGCTGCCATTTTATAACACAAAATTAGCAGTAAGATCAAAAACTTCTGCTCATTGCAGAAACTGTGAACTAGGCATCAGAAGCTCCACTAGAATAACAGATTTGCAAGTGTCAGTATATTGCTGGTTTTTATTGGTTATATCCTCAGGGACAAACTCAATTTTAGTTAATGGATTCTGCTAGTGAAAAAAAAAAGAAATATATAAAATCCAATCATAAAAATTCCAACTTTCCAATATATATATTTAAATATTTCCCAATTTGTACTATATGTGTATTCTAAGCACTATTATGAAAATTAGATGTAGATCCACTGAAATAATTGTTAAACACATTCGGCATATCAAAGGTAAAGTGAAACAATCAAATGTGTCAATGCTGCCAAAAAGCCTTGTACAATCAATGCTCCAGGCTACATAATGTATGTCTGAGGTGGGTGGAGGCAGAAGAGAGAGAACAGAGGCTATCGTGCTGGTCAAAGCCATTCAGATGGACTGATTCCAAGGTCTGTGCAACCTGGTAAGCTCTGTAACACCAAATCAGGAATACCACAGGAACACTGACTTTTGCAGAACTCAGATTTTACAGAATGAAAGCAGACCTGCTCATGGGCCTATCTTGGCCCTGAAACAGTGCAGCTGCAACTGAGCAGTGCTGTGGCTATGCTTATTAGCCTTGATGGACCTAAGCTGGCTGAAAGCTGAGTAAATGTAATTATTTTTAAATCAATTCTATCATCATTTAACTCAGATATATTACTGAGCTATAAACTGAGAGCTGACTGTACCGATGAATTTGTACATTTGTTGATCTTATTAGAAACTATTATCGTATAATGCTAGTTATTTTTATATTAAGGATTTTTGTACTACCCACTTCCAGTGACCTAATGATATGCTCAATTACAATGTCAAGAAATAAAGAAATACCAGCACCAGTAAGTACGTATAGCAGCAGCTAAAACATTTTAGTAACCATTTCAGAAAAACATACAGGGTGCAGACGTCATGTTCCTAAATTTTAAAGTGAGGAATGTTGTTTTATAAATCTCACTGGAAGAACTAAAGAAAAACCTGGCTAGGATTAAAAGACATTGTAGTTCTGCATACTTCAGAGGATGGACTTTAGGAAAGCTTCTGTCAAAGGAATGCGATGAGTCTCTTTGTACTAAAGTATTTTATCCACCAGTAAACCTGGTTTGTTGATGCACTGAGATCAGATGGCTTCTCTCAAGCTATGTGGGTCCAACAAATGAGTTAGTGAGCAAATACATCCTGTTTTAAGTTCAAGTAGACTAGACTCAGTTCATAACCACAATTGCAGACAAAATTCTGTTTATCCTTACTGTGGAGCACGATCAATGAATTTTTCTTTTGTTTTCTGTGGTGACACCTCCAAACCACAGAATTCTTGCTATTGTTCAGAAAAGAAGCTAACTTTTTTAAGATGAGTAAGCCAAATTATTTTCTCATCATCATGTGAGAAAAAGCTTTTACTTTTTTTTCTCTTTTTGAATCCCAAGATGCATTCAGCCTGATGAATATAGCTAACAAAAAATTTCAGCTTGAATAACTGTAATAATAAAACTACGTTTGCCTTCTTTGTTCAGTGAAACAGCATGGAACAACATATACATTGCAATGCATTTAAACTACAAAATAACTAATTTTCTTGAAGATAATATTCTGTTTGAGCACTGTTGCAACTTATTCATTAGCACAGAAAATACCAGTGTTAAGGGTCAAATGACTACCTGTTTACCTGTTAGATAATGTGTTGCTGTCGACGTGGTAAGGCTTTCTTTTAGCTGACCGTGAAGGTGAGCTTCCACAGCGATCCAAGAGTCTTTGTGTTTGAAATGAAGGATGATTCAAACATTGTTCTGTCAAGTATCTGTCTGCTGGATCTAACTTCAGTAAGTTCTTTGGAAAACAAATCCCAAAGTTTAAATGTTAATATCTGTATTTGCGTCAACAACAATATAGTAAAATAAAGAACATTAATGGGATAGTTTTTTTAATCTACAGACTGTGATTACATGCAGGTGCTAAAATAATTTCATATTGCATTTAAATACACATGATACAAAATGATCACTTTTAAAAGTATTATATTCTACTTAAGAGATGGAAGGCATGTGGACTTGCTTATTATAAAACATACAAGATATATATATATAAAATGAACATAAGGGAACATACTCACATGGTTATAAATTTGTGCTTAATATGTTTAAAACACAAAAAGTTGTAAATGCAAAACTATACATGTTGTACCTATATACATATAGATGTTAAAAATATGTGATTTTAAACATACTTTTCAGGATATGCTATAAAACATTATTAAAACAAAGAGTATTGAATTACCATTAATATAATATAATGGTAAATGCCAATGAAACAGGCTTAACAAAAAGAACATGCATACAAGAGCAGTATTAAACGTTCAAAAATTCCTATACAGTTTATAATTTTTTTAAAAACATATACAAATATGAGATGTTTTTTTATTTCAGTAAAGGTTCAAGTCCATTCATGTTTTTAAAGCATCATCTGAACTGTTTACAACATGCTCAAAATAACATCTGCCTTATGATTCCATTAGATCAGCTGTGATTCTGAACATAGTGACTGACACACAGAGAACACCTAATCACAAAATCAAAAAACAATTCGCAGATTATTTTAATAACTTTTAATGTTTCCTTGCAGAAATGAGACCATCTTGGAATGTAACACATCTTGGAATATTTGAGCATGCGTGACTGTCAGCAAGGAAGAAGGTTTGAATGGCCATTGAATAAAAAGAACAGCTCTTTTTTAAGGGCTGTATTGGTTGAATAGAGAATAACTCTATGCATATATATGCATGAGTATGCACACACACACACACACAAAAGCTACCTGTATATGCATTAACATAATATTCATCCACTTGACCACAAACTAGTTTTCCCTGCTCAGGATCCCTGCACACCAAAATGGAGAAAGTGTTTGGCATTCCTGTGCAGTTCAGTCACACAGTACGCAGTATCTGCCTTTCTCAGGTGACAAGCTGTGTACTGAATGATTAATTTCTTCTTTCCTTACTTTTTTGTGGCACTCATCACTCCTGTGATACAAGTAGCCCACTTATGGATGGTCATAAGGCTTACTTCAAGTGCCTTACAAACTAACTTGCAGAAGCTGGAGCACAAGCAAGGAAAACTAAAGCCCATACGCAATCATAAGGCTCAGAAACTAACTGGAATCACAGAGAAGTAATGGGGAACAAGGCTGATGGCTGGGTCATGGTCACTTATGGGTATGGCTGGCATCAGAAGCTAGGAGGTGGGGAAGAAGAGGAGTGGCACTCCATCTAAATTAGTTACTAAATTGTACTGAGTGATAGAAGCCACTCACAATCTGGGTCAGGGTTAGAAGGAAAAACCAATATCTGCAGTGTTATGGCAGGGATTTGTTACCAACTATACATCTAAGATAAAGAGGATGACTCCTTCTACAACTAGAAGCAGAATATAGGTCCTCATCCTCACAGCAGACTTCAACTTAGGAGACTTCTAGACTATGTTGGTAGCATTTCCTAATTTATCTGCAGGAGAGGCAAACCAAACAAGAGTTAGTTGGGCTTCACTTTACTTGACTTGCTGTTCACTGACAGTAAACTACTGGAGGCTAATCTGATCGCAGAAGACAGTCTGAGATGTAGCAACCCTGAGAGGTTTACCATTAGGATTCAAATGAATGGTGAGACAGTTAAGCATCAGTAATAGGACCCACAAGTTTAAGATTGCAGACTTTGACTTCCGTAGGGGGATTCCAAGACGATCTCCTGAAAAACTGCCATCTGAAGACAGCTGTCCAAGAAAACTTCCTGAGAGTGCAGGAACAAAGCATCTCACTGGGCATAACATCGCAAAATGTCAAGCATGCTCAGCTTGACAAACTTTTTAATGAAGAAAAACTCAAAATAGGCAATATGTAAGAAGTTAAGCCAAGGACAAGACAGAAAGAGCATAAATGCATTGCTTCGGTATAATACGTGACATGAGGAAGGCTGAAGTCCAACTACAGCTAAAGCAAGTGTGAAACATAAATGGATTATTCAGGTATTCTAGCAGCAAATGGAAGCCCCTCCCCCCTCAAAAAAAAGGCCTGCTGATGAACAAAGGAAATAACCGAATGACAGATTATATGAATAAGCCTGAAATATTCAACTTCTTTTTTGCCCAAGTTATCATATTCAAATTTCCAAGTGCATGCTTGCAAAAGAACATGATTTGTGAAGGAAGAGAGGAGCAGCAGAGCAACAGCAGCAAATGAATGACTCTTCATTAATCTAGTCCAGAAATGCTCTCTAAATATTGATATATATAGAAGTAAAGATACATATGTCAGCGCTAGCTGACATAAATTGGGGTATGGGTTATTCAGTAATCTAGTAATCAGAACTGAGGTCCTTGGGAATGCAGATAACAAGGAACACAGCAACTGTGAATAATTGCCAGACTGCCCAGTGTCTGGGGAAGAGAAAGGCATACAGCAAAATATGTAGAGCATTTGCAGCATGCAACTTAACCACAGGTGTTTTCTGTTCTTTTCTTCCAAGTCTTCTGCTCGTTCTTTAACAATGTTCCAACTTCTCAACTATGTAATGTAGACCAAACAAAATATCCCCTCTACAGGATCCCTGACCTTTCTTCACCTTATATAGAGTAATACGGACAAAAAAGTTTAAAAGAATTACTTGAATTAAAAAAAGAAATAGAATGGAATTATTTAGAAATCTATGTTTCCTTAACATTTGATGCTTCATTTTGCAATTTCAACTTTTATATCACACCAGAAGAACCCAAAAGACATTGCTATATAACATAGAAAATTAGTATAAAATGAAAATAAAAGCAATCCCCAGCATGTGTTATGTTATGAGGAATCATCTTGAAATTGCAGTTGAGCACTATGTGCTACTACAGTTTGAGTTACAGTTAATTATAATGCTGGGGGGAAAAAGAAAGTTTATGTGAACTAGAAAATGGAATACATTTATATTCTAAACATAATTTTTGTCACTGTGAATCTCCTTCAGTTTACTGTGGCTGAAATAACAGAAGGATCGTACTACAGCTCACTGTAGTGAAGTTTTTACATTGTTCAGTCATTTTGAGGAAAGCAGGCTTTTTCTGGACCACTGCAAGAAACTCAGAACTATATCCTAGCCTGGCCACAGGGAACTAGCTGGATTGTTTCAAAACAGGACTGAAGAGCAACTTAAATAATGTGCTTAGTAGAGGTGAATGGTAACAACTAGATCAAAACCTCAGACAGGCAAAAAGTTTACTGTGCATCTACTGTCCATATCCTCATGCTTATTCAGTAATGAACAGTAACAACTCAGGTTAATCTAATCTTCATTCGCTGTGGATTTATCTAGATTTATTTCAGGTTGAGAGTTCATCCTCCTGCATTAGTAAGGTGACCTGTGCATCTGAATGGTTGTTGGTATGCATGCTGACACGAATGATGGCAGTTCTTTTGTCTGGAATAGACATTGCTTATCAAACCAGTCAAGTTTGGACAGATTCTCCTGGCATTTGCAGGGGATATTTTCTTGATTCCTAAGAAATATCAAGCCTGGCTATAGATGGTGGTGATATCAAAACATCTCAAAAAGGAAATTCACAAGTACTTTTAAAATGCACTCTATTAGGAAAGTCACATCTTTCCCTTTATATTACAGACAGAAAATAAATATATTTGTTTACCTTCATAAGATCAAGCAAAACACCACTTAAAATTCCCAAGTATCTTCTCTCTAAAGATTGTGGATGATTGACTGCAGGAAACTGTCAAAGTAATATACCATAAAAATATATTGAGAATGCAAATGAGGTATAGATTAATACAACATTTAAAAAATATAAACTATATAGTGAATAAAGGCATGTAACCTAACTGAAAACAGTTCATAATTTCTGAAACATTACAAAACATGATGAAACAAATAACTGCTGATGTATAATATGAATCTAGTCACCAAAGAAAGTATTTTTGATTAGTAGGGCAGCCAAGGAACCTCTATAAATTGACAAGTCATTAACTTAGATTTATAAATGTTTGTGGCACTATGATTGACATGAGGTGGGTGTTTTAAAATAGATTCAGAAATAACCTAGGTAACATCTACCCAAGAAAAGAATTTAGAAATAGTTATTAGATAATTTTGCTTTTGTGTGAATGTAGTAATAATTAAACACCAAAGATTAATTGACAATTCCAAAATGTTTATAAGCGAAAAAAACCTCACACAAACAGAATAGCAACAGTGCAGAAAGGTTTGGTATTACTCCTGTGATCACGTTGCAGTAGGAATGAACTGGCAACGTCATGAGAAGTGCGCTCTGCTGGAGGACAGCTTTGGTCAACCACAGTCTTGACAAAACCAGGCAGTATTTGAAGCTAGTTCTAACTGTCCAGAAAGAAGAACAGGCAGGAAAGATTCAAGGAAGAAAAAAAAAAATACAAAGCACAGGACTTTTTCTTGTTCTGTGTTGTTTGCTTTGTAAAAACGGCTGTAGTCAAATGAAACGAAAACAGTCTCTTTTTAATCAAATGAAAGAAAATCTGCTCAGTATATCTATGCTGTAAAATAACAACAAGTACAATGAGCTAAAAAGAAACAGGCATCAGAGATCCAATTCCAGATTATGGCATGCATGGAACAGACCTCAAACGAACAGCTAAACTGATTTCAGTAAGGTAACTTCAAATTTAAAAGCTAAACACATATAATTCTGGTGTTTTCAGAATTAGAAATTAAGGCAGGATTTGCAAAATGAGCACCAAAAAAAAAATTTCATTTTTGCAACTTATGCTGTTTTTAGAGAAAACTGCACATCTGAATGCCAGGGAAACTTCAGGAAAAACTAAGCCAAACAATAGCCAGACAACTGATTGGTATTAATTACAGATCATCCAAAACAATGCAGCTGAGATCCAGATACTTCATTAGCAGTTCCTGGAGTTGTGGTATTTGCCTAATAGTATTCAAGTGCTTCAGTTGCAGCCTGACTTGATCTCATCCACATCTTGAGTATTCTAAAGGGCCCTCTTAAGTTAACACATCAAAGCTAGAATACAGGAAATATGTAATGGCAATCACATACCCGATACATAAAAAGCCACTTCTTAGTGTCCAAATGGACTCAAGTCATACATAAAACATACCCACATAAAATATTGAGGTATATCTAAAATCGCTGAAAATGTGAGATAGCCACAAAATCTGGGTCAGTGATTAAGACAACAGAAACAAAAACAAAAAAACCCCAACAAATACGAAGATTAAAAAAACCATTCTATGCGGAAATTTGCCGTAGTATAAAAACATACAACAGCTATATGTTTGGTCTGAACTGTCAATGAAAAAGAAGTCTTAAATATTTTTATTCCTTTACATCCATTTCTGCATGTTTAAAGGATTCTTACAGCCAGGTGCATATATTTACACGTACACCTTTCTCAGAGTATGACTTCAGATCCTTGCTTTGAAGAGTAATCGAGCAGTACAAATATCCACTTCCAAACATGTATTTTGTTTGGAAGCAGAATGCATTGTACATGCACTGCACGTATGTAAACGTTAGACCACTATGAAGTGCAATCCTTTGTTTATACTGGCATTACTTTTCAAAAATTACACTTTGTGAGCTTTGAAGGAAAATGAAAGAACATTAGTTTGAATGTGTTTGTTCCTAAATAGGCTCTGTGTTTTTCTTTTTACTTTACTTTCTTTTAAAGTGGTTTCTTAATGGCTGAAAAGTTTATTTTAATTATTTAAGTCCAAGTCTGCCTTGATGATCTTAGATAGCAGGTTAGGTGAACCAAGCTTTCCATTCTTCCTCCACTAGTTTACATAAAGAAAATAGATTTTCAGGAGGCACTAACTTGTTTTAAGTGCAGTATTCTTCTAAGTGAAACAAACCCTGTTCTTCACTCCATCCACATGGGCAAAATATTTCTTTTCTCACATAGAATGAACATAATAAATCAAATTTTACCTCTGGAATGAATAGAGAAACATGAAAATGTGCCAAAGACATGCAATGTGTGATTGCCATTCCCTGGGTTTGTTCACGTCCTCCACCTTATTTGTAACTAACTCGTAGAATAATATTACAGCTCCACATTACCACTCACATTTCCATAAAGGTATAAGCCTGTAACTTCTTTCTGATACAAGATTATTTTCTTGGGTCTTCAACATACCATGGATGTTTCTTTCCTCAAACTGAAGAGATATAACTAAATACTACCTAATCCTCAAAAGTGATGAAAACAGTGTGTATATATGCAAGTGGAGGAAATAAGCAGGAATGTGAAGTATGCAAATGTGGCATCTTTACATCTGTGCATGTAGAGCTGGAGTGTTTCAATTAGAATTTTTTAAATCATGTGCTACAATATGGTAGTACTTACAGTTATGAAAGAGATTCATAAAGCTGATAGATAACCACATGGATAAACATTTCCATTGAATGGGCTAGTTTTCATCATGCAAACACCCAGTGCCAACTCATAAATAATAATTTACATGATCACAGCATAGCTTCTATTAGCTACAACTGAATATCTTCCACTATTAAGTGCTACTATTAAAAAAACACATCTGTACTTGAAATGTTGTCTTAAAACATGGAATATTTTTTTCAATTAAGTAACAAAAATCATATTCTGAATCAACATTTTTGTAGTATTTTTCATGTTTAAGTCCTTATTCAGACTTCAGTATTCCAAAAGTACTCTCTTTTAGAAGGCATATGTCACTTTACTGTCATTATCATTAGGTTATCCTGACTTCGCAGATGGGAATAAAAAGGCAGAAATATGTCTGAGGCCAAGTAATAAAACATTGATCCAGGATATGAACAGAGACTCATGACACTCAACCCTGTGCTTATCACATTAGGTCCATGCTGTCTTCTTGAATTACTTTACTGTAAAGCTACATAACAAAGATACTTCATTTTCACCATAAGACATTGCACAGCATTTAGGCAAGTAAGATTATACTGCACAACTAGAAGTCTTGTAAAATAATGCTGAAAAGAGAATATTTTATTTAGCTTGCAACTTGTAAAGCACTGCTTTAGAAGTTATAATTTTTTAAAAACAAAAAATCCTTTACAGCCCTGTTCTAAGCAGGATCAAAAACATACACTACCTTGGCAAGAAACACTTGCGTTACTGTTTTATAAAATCCTGTGATGAAGGGTGTGCAAGCTTCATCAAAGAACCCTAGGAATTAGCTATTGTTCTAGCTAAAATAACTAACCCAAAACCTTAATCCAACTATTAGTTTTGCAATTATCACCAGCTAATCATAATTTATGGCAAACTTTAATGTATTATAAGACAGGTGCACCCCTTTCTCATTCTCCGTTTTCTCTTTTATGGAGTAAAACTCCAATCTCCAATCTTTACCACAGATAAGGTCTCCTAAGACATTGTTATGTCTCTTTATTGGATTTTATATTAACAATTTCATATAATTCATCAAGACCATAACATTCTGTAAGCAGCATTTGTTAAAGGAAAAAAAAAAAAAAGAAGAAGAAGAGATAACCAAAATGGAATTACAAGACAACACAAGTAATTGTTTTAAATAAAAACACTGACCAGGCATTATTAAAGACAACTGAGTTTTTTAGAATATATATATTCTGTCTGACATTTTGCCATCTTAAGCAGCTTCTCCACACTAGCAAACTTCTGTTTAATTGATGGCATTATCAAACTCCTGAAATGGGAACAAGCAGCTTGCTTACTTGTATAGCTTACATTAATTCTCCAGGAATTCAAGTAAAAAGGCAAAAAGCTCCCCTATCATCACAACAGCATCCAAGGCCCAGGTTTTGCCATCGTAGCAGGCTTAAGAGAGCTGGCACAAATTTTCCACACTTCAAACATACAAATGTGCCACTAAACTTCACAGTGCACACCTAGCACAGTAATTTCAGGCTTGGCATATTCACTAACATTCAAGACAAGAAAAGTCAAAGAAATAGATCTGTTTAAAATCAGCTTTTAACAGCAAAATGAACTTACTTATGCTTCCCAATACTGGTATAATTGGAATTTAACTTTGAATTATGAACGCTCCATGATCTAAATATCCTGTGCTTGCACAAAAAGCACGCAACAGAAAACACAGCACATACTCTAAATGAAAATAACCTTTACGACAACAACAGTGTAAATATCGTGTGAGTAAATTAATAAAAAGAAAAGAACAAAGCTATCCCTTACCCTCAGTCCATGGAAGCGTGGGTTGCTGTAGAAGAGCTTCATCTGCTCAGCTGGCAGTGGGCCTAGCACCTTCTGAATGGTAAAGAGCTGGTCAATCTCGCTCTCTCCTGGGAACAAGGGCTGTCCGTCACTCAGCTCACCCAGAATACATCCCACAGACCACATATCCACAGCCTTCCCATATGGGGCTCTAAAAAGTGAACGTAAATTGTTTTTCACTCACTGATACCATCTTCTTACAAAGCTGTTTTAATTTACTGGCTATGTTTTCCACGGCCTGCTTCCTTACAGCTCAGAAAAAATAAAACCTGACATTAAAGAAGCAATCTCAAATATCAAGTTCTCCGTTTCTGCACTGGATTGCTTTGACATACTGCTGCTTGAAAAGGCAGGACAAGAATTCTTAGGTACCCCCAAGGATTCAGTTACCTTTTTTAAAACAACAATAACACACATACAAGAATAACCTTTTTAATGAAGATGCAGTTATGAAAGTTAAACTAGTACTAACTTCTTTTTTTCTCCAGAGGTTAATGACAGTGTTGTATTTCTGCACTGCATTGCTTTATTCCATTGTATTTATTAGATTGATAGACACACTGGATCTGGCCACTGAGGGGATAAAAATATAAGCAATCTTGTTTCACCCTTCCTACAGTGAAGTTTTAATTAGAGAGAAAACAGAAGCCCCCGAAGCTATTCCTGAAACTATTCATGAATTAAGAAACACAGGTGAAGACAATGAAAACATCACAAAGCAAGGATTTCCTGTTCTGGAGCAAAGCCACATGTTGGGATCTGGAGAAAAATTTCAGGCAGGTGGTCTCTTTGCACGCAGCCAATGTTGTGTGGTGGGGTGGATGGCCCTCTGTATTTCAAAATGCCATTGACAAAAGAAGCAAGTTCAGCAATTAAGAGATGGTGGGAGTTCAGTGGAAACAAAACTCAATGGCATCTGTGTTACACTGGAAAGGCCAGTTTCTCAAGACTAGAGAGTATTTAAAGGAAGAACAAGTAATAAGGATACTGAAGTCAGAAGAAATGATGGGCTTGCAGATGGTTTGTAAGATACATACACACACATAGGGTAGAAAATCATAATACAGAGAATAGATGTTTGTGTGAGGAGTAGAGGGTAGTGAACTACTTCAATTTTCAATCAAAGGCATGAATGCTGAAGAAACAGAATCTGAGGATCCTTAAAGTGAGTCAATTTAGGATATTCTGTGAATAATTAGCTATTTCTTTCTACTTGTGAAACTTGAACTTTATTAAAAAACAAAAACATCCCCGTGATACATTTTAAAATTTAAAAAAATTAAAAATGTGTTTGATAACAGATAAATGCTTAATAATCCTGGGGACTCTGAAGTAGTAAGTATGCTTATAAAGATTTGGTAAAAAGTAGGGGAAGGAGATTTCCCTCTTCCCCTAAGATGATTGTGAAATAAGAGCAGAATTGCCAAGAAACAGACATCAAGTTGTGCCAGAAAAACTTCGCATTAAAAACACACACAAGCAAAGCTGAAGTCATATTCATGAAATACATGTACCCCTCCCCTTCCTCTGTAAGCTAATCAAATCTAGTCAATTACACACAGAAATGATTCCTGCTACATTTCCTCTGTTAATGAAACAGCTTTGAAAACTGCAGGCCAGACAAATACCATGTCTGCCAAGCTCTTCATGTCTTTCCTCTAAATCACTAATTACTAATACAGACAAAGTGTAAAATGCTGCAACAATGTAAAGACCATGACTGATGTTTTCTTTCCAGCTAGTAAGTGTATGTGTACACATATGATAGACACACACTTTGCTGTAAATTTTATCATTTAGTTTTCTCCAAAATATAGAAAACTGAGCCTTGCATTTTCTTTTATTGGCAACTTTAACACACTATTCTGCATATAACAACACAACTACATCTCAATTGGATTAAGATCAGCACAGCTCTGGGAATACTTGTACGACTTCTTGACAGAATACTTATTGTTCAATGCCTTACCTATTCAAGAAATGTCTATTCCCTGGTTCAAAGTTAATCAACGGTTCAAACAAAGACCTGTTTCTCAGCAGCATGAGACATTTTGCTTGAAGAATCTTAGTGACTCCTAGAAATACTTTTCTGATTGCTCCTGTGGCTGCCAATTCCTTACTTATAAAATACGCATACATAAATACATATATGCTATACATAAAGGAATTGTATTTTACTGGAATGCTCATGTATTTAGAAAAAGACACTGTAAAACTTGATTCTAGTGGAAAGATTGCAAACAGTACATTCCCAGGTACTTTAGTCTCTTCTATACTTCTGTATTGCATGAATTTGTTCATACAGTTCAACCTTGTGAAGTAGTAAAACGCTAATTTTACAGATTAATAAAAGAGTGAAATTAAATTGCTACTCATGCAATTACTTCTTCCACAGGCAATGTCACACTAACTTCTGAGTACTTAATTAAATTTGCTCAAAGAGCTTCCTTCAACAAATTCTTCCTGACCAGTTACAGAAACATAGACTATCACAAGGTGGAATCTACTCAACAGGGATCATGGAGTCCAACTCCTGGCTTCACTCAGCACCACCCAAAATCAAACCCAATGTCTGAGAGTTTTGAACTCCAGCTCTCGGGGCCGTGCCCACAGCCCTGTGCATCCCGTTCCATGCCCACCGCCCTGTGGTGGAGACCCTTTCCCTGAGCCCCAGCTGCCCTCCCCTGACACAGCTCCATGCCGTTCCCTCGGGCCCTGTCGCTGTCACACAGAGCAGAGCTCAGAGCTGCTCCTCTGCTCCCTGTGAGGAGCTGCAGCCGCCATCAGGCCTCCCCTCAGCTCCTCTGCTCTGCGCTGAGCAAACACAAGGGGCCTCAGCCACTCCTCATACATCCTGCCCTCCAGACCCTTCAACATCTGTAATTTGTAGCCCTCCTTTAGTCACTCTGTAATAATCTTATGTCATTTGTATATTGTGGTGCCCAACACTGCACCCAGTGCTGGAGTTGAAGCCGCACAGCGCAGAGGAGGACAATCTATCTGCTTGTCCGGCTGGCAGTGCTGGGCCTGGGGCACTCCAAGGTACACTGCTGGCTCACATTTAACTTGCTATTAGCCAGAACCTTAAGATCCATTTCCTCCAGGATGCTCTCCAGACTCTTGCCCCTCAGTCTGTAAATCTATCCAGTTACCCCAACCAAGGTGCAGAATCCGTCACTTTCTCTTATTAAAATTCATGAGGCTGGTGATCGCTCAGCCTTCTAGTGTCAAAAGATCTCTCTGCAAGGCCTTTCCATCCTGCAGGGAGACAACAACTCCCCCCAACTTAGTATTAGCTACAAACTTAGTATGCCTTCAAGTTCTATATCCAAGTAATTTATAGAAACATTAAGGAGAACTAGCCCTAAATTGGAGACCTGGGGAACCCCACTAGTGACTGCTCATCAACCTGGTGGAATCTGGTTTACTATAATCCTTTGAACGCGATCTGTCAACCAATTGTTTACCCTCTGTATTACGTTTCTGTCTATCTATGTGCTACAGATTCTGAGCAGAAGGATACTGTGAAAAACAGCATTGAAAGCTTTATTGAAATTCAGAAAGATTACATCAATTGGTTTCTCCTGTCAACTAGGTGGCTTACCTTGTCATAAAAGAAAATTATGTTAAAAAGGAGTCTCATTTTGTGAACCTGTGTTGGCTATCACCCATAATCACATTGTCTTTCAAGAGTTTTTTGAAAACTCTCAGAATAATCTCTGAAATATTACCAGGCACTGAAATGAGAGTGACAGGCCTGAAATTACCAAGGTCGTCTTTTTCTTCCCTTCTTGAAAACTGGAACATATGCCAGCTTCCAACTGGGACCTCTCCAGGTTCCCAAGACCACTGAAAAAATAATTGAGAGAGGTCTTGCAATGACAACAGCCAGCTCTTTCACTACCCTGGGATGAATCTCATTGAGTCCCATACACAGCTAGAGCAACAAATCCCAAACAGGTTCAGGGCTTGCTGGGAGTTTATCATTCCCACAGACACCAGAGATCCCAGAGCCCATTACTGATGTTAAAGACAGAATTGAAGAAGGCATATATGTTTCTGCTTTTGTGTATGCCCCTATTAATGAGGTGACTATCCTCATCAAGGAAAGGAACAATGTTATCTCTAGTTCTCCTGTTGCTTTTAACATATTTTAAAAAGCCCCCTTTATCCTTTCCCATAGTTCTGGCCAGCATCATCAACTTTAATTGAGCTTTGACTGTGTGAATTATCTCCCTACACTAGCAAACAGCATCTCTATAGTTCTCCCATGTTGCCTCACCTTGTTTCTAGAGTCCATGCACTTATTTTTTCTGTCTAAGCTCAAGAAGACGACCTTTGCTCAGCCAAGTCAGCCTTTTCTCCCACTCGCTTGACTTGTGACACTTTTAAATTGCCCACTCCCATGCTCTTCAGAAGTAGTATTTCAAAAACGTTATAGAGCTAGGAACCTTCTTGACCATTTCAACAATGGTGGTAAAAGGTAACTAAGAATGAAAATAAAATCAAAAGATGAAAAGAACTAGGAATGTAGCATGATGAAAATCGCACTGCTATATTCAATATGTGGCTGATGAAACGAATGCTTCAGACAGACAACAATAGAAACGTATTTTGAAGAGCCTATTAAGAGGTGCATCTCAAATAAATCTGTGATAATTCAGTTTTCTTTTAGTCAATTAAATACTGTTCAGCTCAAGACAGATGAATATATATATAACTGATTTATGCTGACTTAATGGGAACGAATGAGCAAGTATAAATGAAAATCTGGAATTCTCCTGAAATCTTCCCTTTAAACTAACTACAGTTCCCCACTGACAAATTTTACAAAAGGTGCTTGAGAAAATGCAAAGAATCAAGATTTATCATGGCTGTTTCACAAACTATACTTACCCAAGCAAGAGTTCAGGTGAGCGGTACCACCTGGTAGCCACATATTCTGTATAGTTAGCATTGCTTCCTTCAGAAAGATTACGGGCAAAGCCTGTCAAAGGAACAGTGGGAAAGATTATATTCCATTTTAAATAAAATGTGCATATCATCACTGATTTTGGAGTTAAGAAGTCATACCTATTTAAACAGAAGTAAATTGTTTACAAACCCCAGTGCAGAATGTCTGCAAGGATTGCTCATCTACTGAAATGCAACCTTTCATAGATACAACAGTGAAAGTCAGAATGTCTGCATTAATGACTACTTTACTTGTATACTGTCCTCAGAAATCTATGGTGTTTTACCATTATCCTTGCTACGTCACCATAATAGAAAACACTGAATAAAGTACTTGCCAGTATGCCATACAAGCTATTGAACAACTGTCACTAAATTTCACTGTGAAAAGCTATTTGCAGAAGAGGATTCATAACAATTAGAAACTTAACGTATGCATGGAGAGTAGACACTTCAGTCACTGATCTTAACTACTACAGTCTCACTGAACTCCATTTTTTTCAGCTGGTAAAGAAGATACATATAATTCTCATGGAAGGACACTTCCTCCCTGACTCAGCAAGGAATGGGGCCATTTCTCTAAACTTATAAAAGGCAGGACTCCACCAAAGACCAGCAAAACTGTTTTATATATACATTTGTGGATATAGTCTACCTAGACTTTATTAAAGCCTTTGACACTGTCTACCACAGCATTCTCCTAGAGAAGCTGGTCACAAGTCATGTTCCCCAGTGGTCAGTCCTGGGGCCAGTCCTGTTTAGTATCTTTATTATCTGGACAAGTCAATTGAGTGCACCCCTAGTAAGTCTGCAGATGATACCAAGCTGGGAGAAAGTGTCAATCTGCTTGAAGGTAAGAAGGCTTTATACAGGGATACAGATAGGTTGAATTGATGAGCTGAGGCTAGTTGTACGAGGTTCAACAAGACCAATTACTAAGTCCTGCACTTCAGACACAACAATCCCATGCAAGCTACAGGCTCAGGGCAGAATGGCTGGAAAGCTGTGAGGAACAGAAGAATCTGGAGGTATTAGTTGATAGCTGTCTGACCATGAGCACCCAGGTGAGCAAAAAGGTCAATGGCATCCTGGCTTGTATCAGGAATACTGTATTCAGCAGAACTAGGAAAGTGATCACCTTCCTGTATTCAGACCTGGTGAGGCCGCACCTCAAGTACTGCGTTCAGTTCTGGGCCCCTCACTACAAGAAAGGCATTAAAGCGTGAGAGTATCTTCAATGAGGAGCAACAAAGCTGGTAAAGGATCTGGAGTGCAAGTCTTTCGAGGAGCAGGTAAGGGAACTGGGATTATTTAGTCTGGAGAACAGGAGATTCAGGGGAGACCTTATCACTATCTACAACTGTCTGAAAGGAAGTTGTAGTGAGGTGGGCGTCAGTCTCTTCTTCCAAGTAACAAGCAACCAGATAGGAGTTCATTGCCTCAAACTGCACCAAGGGAGGTTCAGGCTGGATATTAGGAAAAATTTCTTCTCAGAAAAAGCAGTGAGGCACAGGCTGCCCGGGGAGTTGGTACAGTCTCCATCCCTGGAGATGTTCAAGAAATGTGTAGACGTGACACTGAGGGATAGTTTAGCAGGCATGGTGCTGATGGATGATAGTTGGACTAGATGACCTTAGTGATCTTTTCCAGCTTTAATGACTCCATGATTTAAGTCACTCCGCAAGTGTCAGCTTCCCACCTGTTTTAGCATCATATTCATAACAAACTCCCAATGAATTGGGATCAGAAAACAAGTCCAAATTAACTTCCTCCTCCACATAATTTTCTTAAGAATCAAAAAACTGTCGAGTTATTTGCAGTTATACCAAAACTTAACTTCTGTCTTAAGGAAGAAAAATTAATAAGACCAACAGAGAGAAGAATGCATATACTAGAAAACACAGAAGTAGGAATGCACTGTATTTTGTTTTCATTCTTCTCCATTCATCAAAAGTTAACACCAAAGTAATGATATTACTAGATTCTTCATCTAGTTCTTCCAGTACTCTAGGGCAGCTGCTAGCATTGTTTCAGTAAAGTGTCAAGCACCTAACTATCAAATAAGTAGAGACGGAGGTCCGACAGCTTTCAGCAGCAAGACTCTGCTATAGACTTAGAGCTCGAACTGAGACAAATTTATGGGACTAAAAAGCGGAAGCAACATTTTCAAAATGCTTCTTTAACTGGAATGTGCTACCAAAAATCAGTGGAAAATTCACTTCATTGAAATCACCAGGAATCTTTCCACTGTTGCATGAGCAATGAAGAAAGAATAAAAAGCTCAAGATCTTTCAGAGATACAAGGGATGATTTCACTTCCAAAATAAGTGCTACATAAATGCTATATTATTTTTTTCTTTATTTTTGAGCTCTCATGCAGAAGCTGCCAAAAAATGATTTTCCCACACAGTTATGCTTGTAAAGCTGTCATTTATTTATTGATTTGTTTTTAGTATTCCAAAAGTGTCACACTTGGCAGCATTGGTATGAAAGATCCTAGAGCTCTGTGGTTACACTAATTTACACCAACTTGCAGTAAATGTTTGGGTGCAGAGACTGTTTTTTCAAACTACCAGTCTAATAATAAAGTTGTTACTGATACAGGTTACAGCTGTTACTTCTTTTAAGACACCTCTCCCTTTTAAACGTTAGTAAACAGAAAGGCATATACAGTGAAGAAGAGATATTTCAAATTTATCCCAAAACAAGAATATTTTTCATCTGTTCCCATAGTTTTGCTAAAAATTATGGATCCCACTAAAAAACTTGAAATTATTATTTTTTAATTTACTTAAAGAGGACATTGGGATTGGATAAATTTCTAAATGTTACTATATTTAGAACTGCTAGGCAGCCCTGTTTCTGTTTGAAATTATGCGATCTATCTCATTAATCTTGTCAGTGGAAATTCTTTCATTCGTGATTTTAAACGTGAGAAGAAAATCAGGAGCCATCGTGAAGAAATGGGACAGCTAGAACAAACAATGGGAAACCTCCTCCTGAAAGAGAGGAGAAAGATACAAGTGCCACATGATACAAATGATCACATCGCACAGTCCATGTGCTAATGTACAGCACAAGCCCACGAGCCCAGGTACACCATAGGAATCAAGTCAAGGATGGAGCCTTCCTCCAGGCCACTCCATTGGAACCTGGTCACAGTCAGCAGCTGCTGTGTATAGGGAATCAACAGCAGCTAATGTAATCTGAAAAAAAGAAAGAATCAGCAGGCCTCAACTTTGATAGATTAGGTATAGAATGGAATTCTGTCAAGACATGAAAGGAAAAACCACAGGCTTCAGCTGCACCTACATATTGTCATGTGATGTAGGAAACCATTTTATACACAGACTACTGCCCTGACTCTGTTATCATGTTGAGAGACGGTAGGTAGAATTGGTAATTCAAGAAAGCACAATGCTTTCTAACAGCAGAATTGCTCATTCTGTGGCCTAGCTAGTATCCAGCCCCCAAATTGTGCTGAGGTAATTGGAACAATTTTTGACACAAAAATAAGAGAAAGTAATTAGGGAGAAGACTTGACCAATCTTATCAGTGAGAAGGAACAGAGTAGAACATGAAGATGGAAAGTGGCTTGAGTGAGAACAACTCTGAAAGCAATAAAACTTGCAAAATTATTTAAACACAAGAAAGACAAGCAAGCAAACGAAGACATGTCATGAAAGGACTTCAAATAACTCAGAAGGAGAAGACATTAAAAGGCTGAAGGCGTGAGGGGAAAAAGCAGTTCATAAGATCATCCTTTTCTTACAGAGAAATAAGACAAACTTAATCAGACAATGTAAAGCATTCTAACATTAACAGAATAGTTCAGTTAAAAAGGACCTTCAACATTTAGTCCAACTGTGCAATGACATGCAAGGTCTTAACTAGGTGCCTAAGAACACCAGGAAACCTCCATTACTGAGATCGTAAGAGTAAGTTAAGCAAATGCCTGTCACGAATGACACAGACTTAATCATTTCTCTGAGTGGGTGGAAGAACTAGAGAATTTCTTGAGGTCTTTTCCAGTCGCGTTTCATGATTTTTATGCTTATGCATCATAGAGAGATAAAGAAATTTTTAAAAGAAGTAATTTTGAAGTCCTGGTTTTGAAAAAGCAAGTGTACTAGTCAGAATGCTTAACAATTTCCAACAATTCAGATGCATCTGTTCTAACTGGCCTTTTGTGCTGTTCTCTTTTCCCATTTCTATTGGTAGAAATCACGCCCACACAACATGTGTCCAGGCAAGCACCACACCACCTCATTTTTTCTAGCACGATATGTACAGAACATGGCACAAGGAACTATCTTGCTAAAAACTTACCAAATTTTTCTGTTCAAACTGTTTTGTCCAGTGGGATATTCCAAAACACACAATTACTTCAAATCTGCATTGGGATGGATGTATATATTTTTTATTTGTTGTTGTTATGGTGAGGAATGTGGCACTGTATGCAATTAGTATTTGTGCTCCAAAAAATGAAGCAAGCTAGGTAGGCAGGTAGCAAGTTATGTCGTATTAAAGGGCAAATTCTGCCATCCTCATCTATATACCTGCAAGAAAGTCTTGTAGCTAACATATTTTTACAGTAATGACTTAAGCTGACTACTAATGTTAATTAGCAGTAAGGCTAAAAGGTAAAATGAATCCCAAGTATTAAGAGTTGTTTTGCATTTTAAATTCAGCTAAGTCTGAAACTATAAGCAAAATTCAAACAAATCCACATGAACAACAAAACCAGGACGCCTCTGCGGTTGTATTTCTTTTCCAACAGCAGAAATACAATCTGGCTTGAAGATGCGACGTGAGCAAGCCTATGGACTAAGCACATCATCTCTACTGGCAGAACTCACTTTATCATTGGCAAGAACAAACACGATTGTATGATTTGTTTGGCTTTTGATTTTTCTTTAGAATTCCTGCAGGAAGGCTGCTGACAGGAGTTCAGGAGCACAAAGGGTTGCTGGCAAATGCCAACTCTGCTGGTGAGCCTTACCCTCAGGAGGACAAAGACAGAGGGAGGAAGGGAGCGTGCCTATAGGGTGTTCCTATTCATGGCACTGTTAGTCTTGATTGAAGCACATGTTGGTCATGGGCCAGTGCTGTTTGCTGATTGTTTGCTAAGCTTTCTGAGAGGCAGAGAGGCCCAATGCACATGGTGCCAGCCAGAGCCTGGGGCTATGGGGAATGCTGAGAGGAAAGAGTAGGCAGGGGAGGGCAGCCACAGCAGGGCTAGCTGTAGGCTCCTGGCGGGAGATAGGGCCAAGGAGCCACAGGCTCTGGACACCAGCACTGCTGTGCTCTGTCAGATCTATGCACTTCCTGGGGCTGCAAAATAAACAGCCCTCGATTCAAAGAACTCACATGGACTGGATATTCTAAGGCTTTTCCTGGAATGCTTGCTGGTTCTGAATGTTTAAACAAAAATGCCTTTAGGATTGAAAGCAGCACTGCAATATACAAATGTTTGTTCTGTTTTCCCAAAAACCTACTGCAATTTATTTATTTGTTTTTTGAATGGTTCCTCTTTTCATTCAAAATTGCAGGGGTATGAAATGACAGCTTTCAAAGTGACCTTGGGCAGCTGTGTGGAACTGGATTTCATTTTACAAATCCAAACTGTACGCTATTTAGAGTGTTTTATTCTGTGTTTATGTAGCATATAGAAGAAAAATAGAGATTGTTGGAACAGTGTATATGCCACCCTGCTGTCTTCTGGGGATTACTCACATAGGCAATTTTGTCTTGTTCTTGGGTGCTGCTTGTTCAAAGCCTTAGAGCTGACATTAAACAGTTATTGATAAGTAAGGAATTACAAAGTTAACAGCACATGTACACCTCTGACTCTACCCTTCCAACTATTCAGTCACTAATCACATGTTGACACAATCTTCTTTGATTAGTACAATAGAGGATGATCTATAACTATACGCCTAACAATGTAAGAAGTATATTAACATATAAGAATAGTAAATGCCTTTATGAAACTGGAATCTTTTCTTAAATACATAAGCTAGATAAATACACAGTTCTGCCAGTCTTCTAATCAGTTTATCACCTGCGCTGTTCTCACCTGAGAGCCAATAGCAGTACTAGTAAATCCTTCCACAACACAAGACGAGACAACAAACGCAGCATTTCTCTTGACTTAGTAAGATGGTATTTCACAAATTAAGAGCATAGATATTTCAAATTAAAGTGCTAGCCATAAGCTTAAATAAGTTATCAGTTCTGACCATGAGAAAGGGTTTTCAACAGCATGCGACGTAGAACTTTCAAGAGAATGAGGTAATGCTACATTCCAAGAGATTTTCTTTAAAAAGGCAAGAAGTCTATCTATTGAACTTACCAAAGTCACACAGTTTGAGAACATCATTGTGGCTTATTAAGAGATTCTCTGGTTTGATATCTGAAGTATCAAATAACAAAGAAAGAAAAGATAGCTGTTAACTTCTCTATTTAATTTTGAGCTGTCAATAACATTATTGCATAACAATATATTTAGATGTATTCATACAACCATAAACAAAGCATTACAGGACCAACTGCTCAATAGGCTTCTAGCAGTTCTAATTGTGGATATGCAGAATTTATTTTCTGCCACGTGAAGTCTTTTCAAGTGTTTCTCAACAAAACATGGGAAGATAAAAGGTGTTTAGAGACATACCTAAAGAGCAAAAGAAAACGCAGAAAAGCGCACGCTGCATGATAATACAATAACTTGTCATTTAATTATCCAGTTAACTAGTAAAATGTTTTGTGCTTTCTTGTTGTTTCTATATAAAGAGTGTGTTTTCTAGTTCTGAGCCTGTTTCTTATTCCTATATGGATACTGTGGTATCTGTGTATGGAATACTTTTTCAAACTGCTTTACAAAATATGTCAAACTGTCGCCTATGTTTTGATCAGTCTCTAGTAAAACAGTATGTTGTATGAGAATTCTAATTTATTGGGAACATTAGAAATGTTACTCTTGCAAAGCCATAAAGCAAAGCACAATTTTATTAAGTAAGGATAAAATACATAAAACCAGATAAAAATCAAAGAAAGCAAGTACTATAATTGCTTAAAATTTAGAGGGAGCTGAAGTCACAGAAGTTGGGAAGATATGCCTTCAGCAGAAGTAAAACACAGAAAAACAAGCTTGTTCTGGGTTACTTTTCTACTAATATTTTATCAGATTCAGAAGTGAAATAATTGAATTCTCAGAAATGTTTAAGAATTCCTTTTCCTTTGGCAACGTTTGTACTGCAGTTTTACTTCACTGTGCATTTAATACAATCTTTACTTGTACACCAAAGACAGTGGGCAGCAAGTTTATATGTAGATGAATCTAGTTCTAAAGAAACTTAGATGGCTTAATACTCAGCGAAATTTACAGATTGTTTTGCTGTTGCTGACAAAGAGTAATTGCTTATATTTATGTTAAATGCAAATTCCTTCTAGCTGTAACGTCCTTCCCTGTAGAAAGTAAACTCTTCCCAGAGCTTATTCCCATGTGCAGAACTACACACTCACCTCTATGGACGATATCATTCTTATGACACCAATGAATTGCTTTAATTAGCTGGTAGATATAACTTTTCACTTTTTCTGGTGGAACTCCATTTGGCATTTCTTCTAGCAATTCAAGCATATTCTAAATGTTTAAAAGACATTATTTAAAAGAGTTATATTTTAGTAGCTTGAACATAACCCATTTTCAGCCTTCTGAAGAAACAGAGTTACACCACCGAGTCTGGCTATGAAGAAAAAAAAAGTAGTTTAACATTTAGGGAGTGTATTTTAATCATAAACATACTACTAGCTAATTTCATTCTAAAAAAGCATTTGTGAAGACAATTAAAGATGCAGATGTACCACAATTCCTTAAAAGGCTGTCATCAACTCACTTAAAATTTCTAAAAAGTCATTTCCATACAAAAAGCTGCTCCAACAAATAGCAGTTTACTGGGGTTGTGTGAAAAATTAATTAAGTACAACATTTTGTAAATATCCTACTACACCTTAACATACTGTTTTCTTAATTGTTAAGTTAGTTCTATGTCTTTCACATACCGGGCTGTGACTAATCACAAACCATGTCTATACATGAATGGGTATACCTAAAGCAACATATTACTGCTAATGAGGTAACAGAGGTAAAAATGCCTCACAGGGACATAAATAGTAATCTATGGAATATCCCACGGATACGCATCTGCTGTATAAACCTTAGATATCTTAGTTACTGTAGTCCTATGTCCACATTAACATTTTATGGATATACTTAGCTAAAAATTAAATGGATTGTTTTAACTGGTGATGAACAGTAAAAACTGGCTAGTTTCCTCTTTGAGAAACGATATTTAGATTTCTATTATGTCAGCAAATATCTCCAATTTTGCACAATTTCAAGTACAGTGGAGTCTGTACTCTTAACTGAATGAATAATGGGCAGCAGCAGCCAACTTGAAAACAAAAAGAATCTTATTTACTGAATACTGAAATGGAAATAAGTATTTTGGCTACATCATCTTACACAACTCATTTTATTAAGAATTTAAGCATTTGAACAGATTTTTCATCTAAAATAATTTCTCTCTGACAAATGTTTTCTTTAGTCATGTAATAACACTTGAGATTTCTCTTGGAAGATATTTTAATGAACATAAGTATAAGACAAAACAAAAGGAGACTTTGAAAATATTTGGAAGTATTTCTGAGTTTTGCAATCTATGAACAAATACTGGAACTTATGTGCTTGCAAGCAAGTTTCCTTAGAAATGCAGCTCAGACCTCAGAAAAGGAATTTTCTGTTAAGGAACTGTGCTGATTTTTGCTAGGTTCTCGTCTACACAGTGGCCTGTAGTGCTGTATAAGAAAGTCAAGAAGTTAGTATTATAAATATGAAAGAAAACAGTAGCATCAACACAGTGAGACCGTACATGAAAACACTAACTAAGGGAAATAGATTAAAAAAAAAAATCAGACTAAATGTGTTTTTACGTAATCTGGAACTGAGCATTGCAGGGCTAAGGTTCTGTAAATAATACATTTTTTATCACCAGTTAAAATAAAAATTAGGCCTACTGTACCATATTTTATTTAATTCATCTACTCTTTCTCATTTGAAAATACAAAAATCATCCTGGTCTTTAGATTTGAACGACATACATTTAGGAGTGCCCGTGGAAATTGACACACCTGAAAATGCAAAACATTAGTGGACCTCAAAGTTGATATGAAAGATCACCTTTATGATGTGGAAATGGCAGTTTAACAGAAATGACATTAGGCACATGATGTCCATCTTTATCATTATATTCCTTTACTCCAATTTAATAATGTTAGATATTGCAGCCAGGTGTATTTACCAGCATTAACATTTTTTGAAATATGCTCTTATTATGCATTTAGGTGTCTTTTATTTTTGTGTTCTTTCAATTCACTACCAGCGTGAGCTTAGTTAATTCAACTATAGCATCAAATTAAATATATGTCCTAATTGGTGAGTGATCAAACACATGTCACATATCTGGATCACAAGGAATATGGATGAAACAAATCACACTATGGATGTTATGGCTAAATAAGGTCTACCACATCATGAGTTGCTAATCTGGTGAAACACAAAACTGTCTTCTGCCTAGCTGTGGCCTAAAAAGGTCATCTCACATTATACAATGAAGTTATACCACACAGTAAATTGTAAAGTACTTACAGGAAGAAACCATTTACACAAGACTGAAATGAGCTGACTGAAAAGGAATAGCACTCAGCTGTATTACAAAATCACACTGGCAGGTTAATATCCTGAATTGATAAATGAAAATTTGGATCAAGGGAATGATACCTCGTGAAAGCTACATAAATACATATATTTAAGCTTATGTTTACTTCTACTTTGTGTGTCTAAATACACCATCAAATTATTTCCTTGACAGTTAAGATATAAGGGTAAGGTCTACCACCATCTCAAAGCTTGCAAAACTAATATAAGACCAATCTGTTCTAGGTTGTTTCTCCCTAGAAACAGACCAGGATGCTTGGCAATAGTAGGCCAATCCAAGAACATTTTGGGATCATTTCAAATGAGGTCAGGATTGGAAATAATTACAATGATCTTTGCCAAATCCCTCTAAGCAACTATTGATAGTGGACTTGTTACAGAAATATACAAACAGAAATTGTATTTTTAACAGGCAGAGATGGAGAAAGTTGCCACAGATTCCAAGGTCAAAATCCTATGATCTTGTTTTGAAAGACGATGTCTGAATTCATTACCCAACATAACACATGACAGTGAATCAACTTTACAATTAAAATGAAGTATTTGGATGAAACATTTTCTTCACATAAATAACTAAAATTCAGTATTCCAGCCTACATAATTTGAACGTGTTTCTGTTCATACATGGAATGACTTTTTGTTTTGAAGACCAACAAATGATGTAAAAACAATAATAAAGTTAACAGTACTGTATTGTCACTGTGAATGCCTAATTACAACAATTCAGATTGTATCAGAGTTTTTCTGCTGTTCCACTCTAAAGATGACAATAGTTTCATATTTAAAACTATAGTTGTTTTAAAGACTTTTCCATTAAGCTGATGATTTAACTGCGGTAAAGACAGTACAAACTCAACTCACTTTCTCCACATATTCAAAAACTAAGTATAATTTTCCTCTTCTTCTGAAGGCTTCCTTCAGCTCCACTATGTTCTCCTGTTTTAAAGTGCGAAGCATTTTAAGCTCTCGTAAAGTGGTTTCTTTGACTTCTTCATTTTCTAGAGTGCAAAAGTGAGAAAGTAAAATTCATTAAAAAAAAGAGTAATAAATTGTTATATTTCTTTTGATTAAAATCTCTGTATCTGGGTTGTATGAAGACTTTTTTTTTCTTTAATTTTTTTAAACACTGCAGGCTCTCTGCACTGCCTGGATGTTTCTGCACCAGAAGAGAGGTATCTGATGACCGTTCAGTTATTACATAACCTTCATAGTACACGCTTCATAACTACTGTGGTTTCCAGTGGAAAAAAAAGCTGTTTAGTAAGAAGCAATAATCTGCATTTCTCTCTTTTCAAAGAGCACAATGTACATTAAAAAACATGTATGTATATGTACAGGCATATCTTCCACCTCACGTATACCTATCACGTGCATGAAGCCCTGGCAAGGTTATGTTTTCAGCAGAAACATTGGAATGACCATTTCTGAACAGCCTTGACTAGATCTGTTTGATTCTTAAATGATTTTATTCTCTAAAATCTATGAGAAATTAAGACAGAAGAATCATTTTAAATGTCCGAACAAAGCTTTTAATGGAAATTCAGCAATGCAGACCACTGTAGTAGTCACAGAGGGCAGGCAGTAGAGAAAACACAGATACAATTAATCTATGAATCTTTGATTCGGAGTTAAGAAATTGAACTATTATTCTGATAATTTAGCTGCTAAAAAGTGTTTTACTAAAGCTTTGTAGAGTGCTTATCATGTTTATCATTGAGGATAGCACCAACAAAATGTGAAATACAATAGAGTATATTAGCTTTTGTTCTTCATTTAGTCAAATGAAATCCATTAATGCAATTGCCCATGCACACTTAAAAGCCAGGTTTTTAATTTCTTAGTGCTGATACCCACAACAGAAGACTATTAAATGGCATATGATTGCATGAATTCAGAACTAAATCCCACCTGCACATCACATACTCTAAAGACACAGGAATAAGACACAAGGAAGAGAAATTGCTTTTCCAAGAAAGCAAAAGGCAAAAATGGTTTTGCAGAGGAGAGTATAACACAGGTCATGTCAATGCATACAATCATCATCAGAAAACAGAAAAAATACTGAATTGTAGCAAGAAGAGAGAAAGAAGTAAAATACTATCACCACAAACGTTTTTAGTAAAAAATATGTATAATTTAGAGTAATCTGAATCATTTCATTTTAAAACGGAGTGCTCAGTGCTGGCTTGCATCAGCCTGATTGCATTTCTTCTTCTATAACCAGACACTTTCTAGAGCATTTAGCATGCATATGTCAAACAGCAGTAATTCAGTGAAACAAAAATGGCAATAGAAATAATTACTGTATATTCAGATTTGTAATGAACTACCATATTAGCAAGACAGATGTGAAATGGGCTGAATCAAATCCATCAAAGGAAGTTCTGTCACATTTCCAGAAACTTGTAAACAGCTACAACTCTGAAAAGCAGTCATCAATCACGTAAACCAACAGAAAGCAAAAGCTAATGGCAATGTTGTATATTTTGTTTTCATTTGTATACTGTCTTATATCATAATCCTGTTTGTGGCTTAATGCTGGAGATTCGTTGCCTTTGATATGTACTGAATAGACATACTGGGCTCCAGCTAGTGATTCTGAAGTACCTTCATGACCTGGTCAAGATGACCACTACAATTAAATACTTATCAGCATTTTTTAATAGAGATTTAAAACAGATTTCTGAACAGCAAGGCTAAAAGATCAGCTACATCCTCCAGGCATCTAGCAAAATAACTGCAATGAAAGACTAAAATACAGAAAAATCAGTAAAATACGGATAATCTGAAAATTACAGATAAATCTCAATTTGCTGCACCTAACTGACTCTGAAAATTACATTATTATTTTGTAACCAACAACAGCACCAGGGCCATCCACAATTCTATAATAACACCAAAAAAAGTGTAGTTTGCTAAAATAAAGTTGCTGCTGTTTCTTTAAACCACATAATTAGACTGTTCAGTTTTCACCTACAGCCTCAGTATATGGCAGATCACAGCTACATCATCACCTCAGACCTGGATTACTCTTCATATTACTTCATACTTGGCCTCTCCTGTTTGTCTCTCGTGTGTCTGCAAGGGATTCATAGTGTTGATGTGTGCAAGGCAGACAGTGCTGTGAAAGTGGAAAAGAAGCAAGTTCCCTTGTAGAAAGTGAAGCCTGCTGAAGGGAGAGCAGAACTGCTGCCTCCTCACTTAGCCAGTTGGCTAAGTTGGTCCCCAATAGCTCCCCAACTCCTCCGTGCACCACAGAGTTTTAAGTGACCTCTCTCTGTCTCCTTCATTTACCCCTTCGAGACCACCAACATTTAAGATCCCTTCGCCTAAATGAGGAGTGATAAAGCTCAAGAACTCCGCAAGCCAGTGCTACAAGAGAAGTTTTTGCTGTCATCTGATCACATCTAGTCTCCAAGTGATAGGTCATACTACCATGAATGGTACCACAATTCAAGCAATATCAAGTGGAAGGTACCAAGAAGGAAAGGTAGGTCTTTAGTTTGAATGCATAATGCAGTTCCTAAGTAGTACCTTGAACATTTAGAGAGCTAATAAATCATAACCATTTTAAAACTGTGTATTGATATATGAGACTTCTTATTTTAACTGGAAAGATATTAGCAGAGCAGTTCTTGACACGAAAGACTGAGAGCAGAAAAGGTTACCTTCACTGTCTTTGAATTTCTTGATAGCCACAATTTCATGTGTCTCCTGTAAAACAAAAGGGAAGAAAGTGAAATTAGCAAGATCTGGTCAGTCTTTTTTTCCTGCTGGTTTCCCTCTGCTCCCCAAGCATAGGGAAAAAAGAAAAGAAAAAAAAAAAAAAAAGCATCCTGGGAAATATGGCAATGGAAACCATTGTTGATTTGGTAAATGTCTCAGTGATCAAGCCAAAGGCAATGCAAAATTCCATGCAGCAGACATGCTACACTTTAGAATTCCAGTACAGAAAAAAAGAAGTTCGATGTCAGAAATTCATCTTTAAATACCTTGTAGCAGGTATGAATTACATTTTCACTGACTTTTGACACTTAGTTATTCTGAAAGCTGAACAATTTTTATCTGCTCAAAGTAGGAGTGTGAGTGGCTATCCCTGTGAACTGAAATGAGCGCATCTATCACTGGGCCAAAATGATTGTCTGTTCATATGATCATGCAGCACCTGAATTTTAGTAATATGATGGAGAAGCTTTAAGGTCACCGAGTATGGGAATGTGAAAAGATAGGCAGTAGACTGCTTCAGTTATTTGATAAGTCAGATCTACATTACACATCTTCTCCAACTTGTAACAATATTCCACTATTAACAGCATACAGAGGCTGGATTGAAGACAAGCAATGAGAAAGTTAAGCCCTTTTAGAATGTCTGATGACACACATGGTGGACAGAATAAACATCTATTTTATTTTTGATTTCAAATTGCTACAACATATGAACCTGTAAAATACCTGATCTCATTTAAAATAACACCTGGAAAAACTACTGTAGTTACCAAACAGAGCATCTAGATGAAAATTAATACTAATCCAAATTTAAACACCTTGGGAAAAAAAATGGGATTTACCACTCTCTTAATCTCAAATGAAAAGTACACTGATAGGAGGTGATCAGTTCTCAGAGCTCTTCTGTTCTGCATCCAGAGATCTCTCTTCTGGGTTTCCACACAGTGTTGTACTGCCTGATATCTCCTGCTACCAGAAACAAGCTAAAAGAGTTCCCTGATTCAGAAGCATTTTTTTTTTTAAATTTTATTTACAGGATACACATCCCTATTTTTTCATGGTGTCTACAAAATAAAGATGATGTGACATTGCTTTTCCAAAACAGTAAAGTAATGCATCTTTACTATCTTCTAGAAAATCACTGATGTTAACAGTGGGAGTATTCAAGCCAAAAGATGTTGCTCAACATAACTGGACATCAGAACAAAAACCAGGCTTCTCTGGAAAAAGAAACATCCTACCTAACTACATGCTGTTCTTGAAATATGACAGAAAAGAGTCTCCTAACAAGAAAAGCGTCTGTGTCTAATTTATCTCAAAGATTTTTGTGACTGATTTTTTTTTTTCTTTTGTATATCAAGGAAAATTCTGACACAAAGTACAATTACACAAAAAGATCACTGAAAAACAGATAAGTTCATGTCCTTCAGAAAGTGACACCACTCAGCTATAATTCTATAACCTCATCCTATACTGAAAGCATCAATTAAAATCAACGAATGTGAGTAGAGGCTGTGATAATACTGACTGCACACCCTGGAGTAGCAGCACGTTACTGCCATTCCTCAACCAGTGCTGCAAGTGCATCAATTCAGGGCTGTATGCTGATATACCAAAGCAAATGGTGATGTGGCAAGTTCTGTGATTGACTTATGGTTCCAGTCTGCACAGATACAAAGCTCCAAGGCCAAAATTTTGCTAGAAGAAGTGAAGTCAATCACATTCTCTTCTCATGAATACTATTTACATTTTGTAAAAACAATTGAGAAGCAAAAACATCTGTGAACTGATCGGTGAACTGTCACCCAGTCATAACAACATCCACACAGTATTACATAATCTTGTATACATCTAAAATACATTGGGAATTTCCCTCAAGAAGCATTGATCAGTTTTTATCTTTCTGCCATTCAACAAGACCTGGACAGGGTGGAAAGGGAGAGAAAAAACCTTATGAGGTTCAACAAGGGCAAGTGCAGAGTACTACATCTGGGGAAGAGTAACTGCATGTATCAGTACAGGTTAGGGTCTGACTTGCTGGAAAGAAGCACTGCAGAGAAAGGCCTGGGTGTCCCTGTAGACAGCAGGGTGACCACAAACCAGCAATGTGGCCTTGTGGTCAAGAAGGCCAATGGTATCCTGGGATGCATTAAAAAGAATGTGGCCAGCAGGTTGAGTGAGGTGATCTCCCCTCTCTTCTCTACCTTGGTGAGGCCACATCTGGAGTGCTGTGTCCAGTTCTGGGCTCCTCACTTCAAGAAATACAGAACTTCTGGAGAGAGCCCAGTGGAGGGCCACAGAGATGATGAGGGGCCTGGAGCATCTCCTGTATGAGGAAAGGCTGAGACCTGGGGCTGTTCAGCCTGAAGAAGAGAAGGCTGAGAGAGGATATTATCAATGCTTATAAATACCCAAAGGGTGGGAGTCAAGCAGATGGGGCCAGGCTCTTGCCTGTGGAGCCCAATGACAGAACAAGGAGCAGGGGACACAAACTGGAATAAATGACGTTCCATTTGAACACAAGGAAGAACTTCTTTACTGTGAGGGTGACGGTGCCCAGGAACAGACTGCCCAGAGAGGTGGTGGAGTCTCCTCTGGAGATATTCAAAACTCATCTGGACGTTTTCCTGTAACTTACTGTAGGGAACCAGCTTTATTAGACTCAATGACTTTCAGAGATTCTTTCCAACCACTGCAGTTCCCCCTTGAGAAAATGTCTCTCTCCAATTTTTCAGTTTAAAAGGAAATTATATCCTAATTCAAAAAGTCTTGTTTATTTTTAGGAAGAGACAGATCTCTTGGTAAATAATGACAGAACAGTCTGTCTGAGCTTTCATAATACCTTTACTGAAGAACTGATCAGAATTTCTCCAACACATACATATGAGAGTTTACCTGATAAGAAACATCTAGAATGACCACAAATCCATTTCCTATCTTCTGAAAGCAAAGTATTATTTACTAACCAGTTAACTGCAGGAGAAGACTCTTAACAGAATAGGAATTTATGTTCTTAACATGCTCCTTTTTGAAGTAAATGGTAGAAAAGAAAAAAAAATGAGGAATAGAGGATACTTAAACCAACCTGGATCCACTAGAAAACTTCAAAGTAGGGACAGTTACAAAAGCTCAGCTATTCCATTGAGGGAGTAAGCACAAAAAGAAAGACTGAAGCCTTTAGCTAGCAGTTTGTCAGAAAACAGTCTTAAATATGTGCAAGGGTGGAAAGAGACTTCCTATTTCCTTAAATGCAAGCAGATTGAAACAGTTTCTTTTGATTTCTGTATCTATGATTTTCATAAGCAGTTACAAGAAAGGTGTTCTCAGATTGGATATTATGAGTAAATGCTTGTGTTGCATTTAAGGAAATAATAAACAGCAACTATTTCTCATCCAAGAAAAAGACAAACACGTAAACTGAATGAGCAGCTTATATACAATCCATAGGCTTGTGGATTGTGGATCCCTTTGACCTGCCTCATACCTCTCAGGAATGCTGACAGATTTTATATTTTGCACTAGGTTGCATTTTATATTTTTAAAAATGTTGAAATCTTCTGATTTATGCCTTTTTCTCCTTTACTTTCCACAAAAGTCAGGACTAATCTCAGCCTTGCAGGCACAGCAGAGGTGCATGAAGCTATTCAGACTAAAGATGCAGGCACAAATGAAGGAAGCCTGGGGAGTTGAGCTCTATCAACTGATGCCAGCCCCGTGCAAATTCTCCCCGCATTCTGCTGAATGCTGGGATTTCATAAACGTTGGGAATTAACAGTTTCTTTAACCCAAGGTTATCATGTTAGAATGTTAAGAGTCCCACAGCCCTAAAATGCTTCTTTGAAAATAACACGTGAAGAAAGTGTTTTCTGCTGACTACTAGACTGATGATAATGGTTAGCATTGAAACTTTCATTCTTCCATACAGTTTTTGGTAAGGCTTCTCCAGGCAAGATTCCTCCCCCACCCCCCATAAAAAATTATACAAGAATGTAATGAAATGGATGTAAAAGACAGAACAGCTTTTAAATATTTTAAATACCGCTATTATTTTGGCTTCTCATGGAAAACCAGCATTACTGCAACTGTCTTTGTTTTAAATAATCTGGGCTTCATTTCATCCTGTTGTACTACTACAGTAACATTAATCCCTATCATTTTACAATTTGACACCATTGTTTAATTTCAACCACAGATATAAAATAGAATTAAGAAATAATGAAGTAGCCATATTTTCTGATACTGAAAAATCACTACTCCTTCCAGTTTCAAATCACAATCTTCTTCCAATTCTATTTCACTTATTTTCCTTATTTTCATTTAAACCTAAAAATTGGGAAATAAAAATAAAGCTATTTAATACATGGTATAATAGCGCATTGGACAGCTACCAGTATGCTTAATCACTTTTTATAGCTTAATTTTGATGCTTGAAATACAAGTGACAATGAAGTAGAAAAAACAGAAAGACAACTTGTGCTTTATGATACTGATGTTCCTCTTTTATGAGACTGCTGCTGCCATAAATGCAGAGACTAGCAAGATGCACGTAGCTAAACCATTTTCTGAACTGTTTGTATTAATAATGTAACACTCCTTCCCTGGGTACCTGGTAAACCAAGACAAGTAAAGCTTATGGGAAGTACTTCTGTGTTTTAAACATGCATCAATATATTACAGTCTTATCTGACTCTTCCATTTTTTTAATTTCAAATCTGAGCATCAAAACAGCATGATTTACTAAACTTCAGAAAGCACAATTCAGACTTCAACTCAGAAATCTCAACTTTTGCAGCTGATACAATCTATTTCCTTCTGCCAGAAACCTTTAGCACTTCCTTTTTTTTTTTTTTCCTCTAATCTGTCACTTTGACAATTTGTTTTTGGCTAGACCTTGTTGTGACTATTCTTATCAACAGACAGGTGCTTTTTTCCTATCGTGTAAGAAAAAAAAAAAAGAAAAAAAATCAATCATAAAATAACCCAAGTCGGAAGGGACCCACAAGGATCATGGAGTCCAACCCCTGGCTCCACTCAGCACCACCCAAAATCGAAACCAACGTCTGAGAGTTTAGAACTCCAGCACTCGGGGCCGTGCCCACAGCCCTGTGCATCCCGTTCCATGCCCACCACCCTGTGGTGCAGCCCCTTTCCCTGAGCCCCAGCTGCCCTCCCCTGACACAGCTCCATGCCGTTCCCTCGGGCCCTGTCGCTGTCACACAGAGCAGAGCTCAGCGCTGCCCCTCCGCTCCCTGTGAGGAGCTGCAGCCGCCATCAGGCCTCCCCTCAGCTCCTCTGCTCTGCGCTGAGCCAACCTCAGCTCCTCCTCGTATGTGTTGACCTCTAAAAAAAAGCCCCACTTTAAACCTGGACAGACTTGTCAAGCAGGTTTCTTCGACCGAAACTCTTCAGGTGGAACTTGGTTTCAGATTAATACATCTAAATTCTGCACGTGAGTTAGGTGTTCAAGCTACTATTACAGTCAGCAGAGCTGGAGATCCCTGAGCTACCATTAGCTCCAGAAATTACCGTGTTCCCCTAACAACAACATTTAAGAACCCCTAGATATCTGCAGCACTCCCATGGTGTTGGCAGAAATGGCAGAGAATTTATAGAGATGCATACCTCCTCAAGCAGAAAGCAGAGGTTACTAAGGCACACTACCCCAGGTATCACTAATAGCAGTAGAAGCTTGTGCTTAGGCAACTCAAGTACACCTTTCACCCCCCACATGAATATTAAACATTACCATCATAGCATCCCCCCCTTTTTTTTTTCTTTCTTTCCTTTTAAATTGTCTTTATCTCAGGCCCACGAGATGCATGGAAATCACATTTGGATTTTCCAGTCATAAGTAAAAACAGATTTTTAGAAACATTTTTGTGCTGTTGTTTTTATTTTTAAACTAAATAAAAAAGAAATTAATTCACAATTGTCTCCATTTATTATTGATATTTAAGTTTTGAATTGAAATCTGCTTTTTCCCATTCTGGGCATGCAAAGTAGTATAACACTGTCTTGTCCATGCAATTTAATATGTAAAGAGTAAACGTTTTGCCTGGTAAACTGGCCACAACTCACTGTATTTTTTGCTATCCAACAATTTGTCTACAGTAACTTCGAGTTTCCCATTCCAAGTCCTTCATATGATATCTCCTTTTTCTCCCAAGTAGTAATAAGGGTCAGAAATACTACTTTCATTTTTCAGAATTTTAGTAATAGTATTTAGTATTTAGATTGTTCCTTAGGGAAGGGATGATTGAACAGGAAACAGCACAACACCTGTATTTTATAGCCTTTGTTCCTTGGTTACTTTTTTGATTAAGATAACTATATACATACTATAATATGGAAGGGGGGGAAGGGGGAGGAGGGAATTATTTTTCCCCAACAATGTATTTTTGTAAATGCTGTAACATTTTTGCTCTTTCACGTTTTCCCTCCTGCCATCAGACTCATTTTTGCTGACAACCCTGTGCTCTCAAAGCCATGTTCTAGGCTAATATTATAACAGGGAAGCTCTCTATAGGTGCCAGTTGCTTCTCTTTTCTTATCATCAATTTTTAGTTAGTTTTAGCATCATAATAGAGAAGAATTATTTTCCTGACTTGCCACCAACCACTTCTCACTTCTGACACTTTACCAAACTGATGGTTGTTCTACATAAAGCAACACTTTCCTTCTTCCCTTTTGATTTAGTAGATTTTTTTTTTATTTTAATGTTTGTTTCAGTCTACATATTGAAATAGGTTTTACTGGGCACCTTTACTTCTCAAACTTTCTGCATTCAGGTTTGTAAAGAAAGGCAGACTTTTCTTCTCCAAGATCAGACAGACAGCACATTCTTTGGCCAACAAATTCTTGTTTCTTAACAATACTGACATTTTGCTCTGCCAAGCATTTAAAACTGCATTCCTTTTAGAGACCTTCTCTTCGTTACAGAACAGTATTAAGGATTAAAATCCAGTTCAAACTTCTTAAAAAGGAAAGCTGGTGAAATTCAAACCTCAAATATACACTGTTCTGTTCATTGTTGCAGAAGTCAGAGGAACAGCACAACTGCCTCTAAACAAGTTGTATGGTCATTTAAATGTACATGAGGAAATAAAGGAAACTGCCCCCGATGAAGACTTCTGTTACTACTGAAGAAATGAAGAAGGAAGTGCTATTTTCATGAAGATGTGTGGGTAAAATGCATTCCTACCTCTGTGCTATATATCTGAAACTTTAGCTTTGGACCTAAATTGAGAAAATGTTTGTGGACTTATTTCAGGTAGTTTCTGCAACATCTGAGGACTCATAACTAGATCAGTGTATTTTCTCAAAAAGGTGAAAAAAAGTTTAGCCATCACATGAGCTCCAAGAACACTCAATAAAAACAGCTATTAGAAAAGTTACTCATACTGATAAGAGTATCTCATACATCTCTCCTTTAGGTCTCATACAAACATACATGCACTTTTGAGTCAGGGAAAAAAAGTATCACGTAGACTCCATGTTCACAGTGAAAGTTTGCCCAAATATAACAAAATAACTCTTGGGAAAAGGGAAAGGAAGTGTGTCTTGGTCTCTTTATTGCCCCAAAGACTGGAAACAACAGATGGAGAGAAAAGGGGGAAGAAAAGTAAAGAATTAAGTACTGAGGATCAGAGAATATAGCAACTTAAGAGACTAGGAAGAGAAGGAAGAGAAATGCAGATTGAAAACATTAAAAGACAGAACCAGGAAAAAGAAACAGGATTCAGAAATTAGCATTAAGAACAGCATAACAAATAAGAATATGAATCTGTGAATACCTACAGTTTTAGTGGAACCCAACTCTACTGAAAGCAAAGAAATGATGAGAATTCAAGAATAGCTGCAAACCCACTGAAACCATCTATGAGTCTCATTCCACAGAGTCCTGATATGCACAGCGAATGAAGGCAACAGGCTACCAGCAACACCATATCAAATACTAGAAGCTGACAGCTGTGTGACAATTGCGTGGGTATCCATATGGTGTTAGATGATGAATTTTGTATTTAAGAAGTCTAAAAAATTATGTGCAAAAAAGCTTATCACAGTAAGCAAGGAAGAATCTGAGGGGGAAAGGTAATGTTCTTTTATTAGAACTACTGGTTTAAGCAAAAAAAAAAAAAAAACAAACCCAAAACCTGAAGACTTTCTTCAGGTCCAAAATAGAAGCTGCAATCTCCAAAACTAAATTTAAACTGAGAACAAGTATGTTCTGTATTTAAAGAGACTAAATACATCTAGAGCAAACGTCAAACAATTCCTAAGGTAGAGCTGATCTTGTTTACCTCTAGGCAACTAAGAGTTATATATCCAATGTGCATTGTCAAAGCTTTTCCAGAGCTAGTAAAAGAGGGAGAGAGCCAGAAAGTTACCAACTTAACCCATTTTCATACAGTATGAGGTGCTTTTTGGAGGTTCATTTATACAAACTAAGGAGTTCAGTTATGTAAGACTCATGCGCTAAAACAATAGGTGGGATTAATTCCACTCATTTGACTTTGTCTTTGGATGCCTTATTTTCCCACTTGCACAAACTTGCATACAAACCAGTTTTTAAAAGTATATTTTAGAAATAAAGAAATAGTGACCAACATTAGGAACCTCAGATGTATTACCACCACCGTGTCAGCATTCTTTGAGTTTCACCGCTATATTGGTAGCATCATAGTCCACTGGATTGCACAAGCAAGAAATACAAATAAAGTATTCCCAACTGTGCTACTGAAGTAAGAACAGCTCCATTGCCAATGCAACTGTGCAGCATCAATTCTCACTTCCCACAAAGCAATCTGGCACAGCTAGCAGCAAGACCGGGATTTCTGAAGCTCACCCAGCTTCTTTAATTTGCACATTTGACAACAAAGTACATGTTCTCCAATGAGTATATGCATAAAGCTATAAATACCTCCAACAGAAGCTCTGCATTTCCTTTTCCCACTATAATTGAAGGTACTACCTGAGATCAATAAAGCCTTAAATAACATTCAGAAAAGGCTCTGTTAGAAGCAGCTGCTTTTCTTATGTTTCAGATGTTTCAGATAAGATACTTGAATAAACCTTTAAGATTTAGGTGAAACGTTGTCTAAAAAATAAATAAGGATTCAGAAAGCATATTATATATTGATGGCCTAGATCTATATTTCTCTGAATACCAAAGCACTTGAATTATTTTAAATGGACATGGAAGAAAAAAGCATAATTGAAAAGCTTTTAGATTCTTCGTGGAGTAAAATTTTCCAGTCTTTTACTTAACGAAATTATCTGTTAATATTTAAAAGCAATGCTGCTGCTTTAGTTTGAATATGGAGGAACAAATATTGAAAAAAAACCAAACGTGAGCTATAATAAACAAAAAAGTTCAGAGCTTCATTGCTTTACTTGGTCTAACCTGGACATGTAAAACACAGCTTCTTCAGATAAATGTTGCCTTCTGTCCTTTGTATGCTGATATAATGCTGATATAGTAGCAAGCATTCTGCTGGTAGAGAGCATAAGCAACAATCCCAGCAGCAGTTTGTTAACTGCCATTCATGCCAGTACTAACTCTGATTTGATTTCATTATGCCACAATTCTAGATGTGAGATTTTTTATGTAGCCTTAAAACAACACAACAACAAAAAATTGTATTTTCAACGCTCTGGGCATAGCAAATATTATAAAAGAACATTATCAATGAACAGAATCACTGCTATTCATATCTCATTCTGGAGACACAGGTGCTTTTATTTGTGAGAATAAAAAGGATCAGCCTAACTGTATGCTAACTAATGCATATAAAAATCTATTCAGGCAGCAACAGAAAGAATGGGCTGGCAATGGTTTCTAAAACTGACCAGAAGAAATCGCTTGCTCTAGCTTATTAACTGAACAAATGTGCATGTGTGTGCACGTGCATTTGCATATGGCTCTGTACATGTACATGTGAAACTGAAGGGATGTTGGTTGAGCAACAAAAGAATCTTTGCCAACATAAACAAACTGTCAATTTCACTAACATCCATGGCAACACAAAGTAAGAAATATTAGAGGCAGTCCGGTCTCCCCTCATTTGATTCTCTGATACTGGATTCACCTGGGAGATTTGGTGATCTGAGGGACTTGGATGAAGGATGTTGAAGGATGCTACATCCCAGAATTTCCAAACAGGTTTTTACATAGTTATTTTAAGCCCACTAAAATAATAGATTTTGTTTTGCATCACTTGAGCCTTCATAACTAGCAAAGTTTCTGCTGATTCCCATTAGCACCCCACTTAATTTTGATTCTTCCTCACAACGGCAACATTTATAACATCAGAAGCACGACAGACTTAGAAAGTTAGAGCAGGTTCAGAACCCAGGTTGCAGTTCCACTAGTTACTATCTTGTGTACATTCTTTAACACCATTCTTCACTAGCTGATGCCTTGAGGGAAAAAAAAAAATACACCCCATTCAGCTGAATTCTTTACAGTCACAGGAAATTTGATCCTGCAGAAGAAGCTAGTCAGTTGTACTCTGCAGATGGCACTGCCTGGAACATATTTCTGAGCACAACCATGGCACTACTCCATCTCTGTTGGAAATGTTAATTGATTTCAATAAGATAGCTTGCCTCTGGATCAAGAAGTATACTGTCAGAAAAGGAGGTGGGTGTATAATCAAACAACCAAGTTTTTCTTTGATCCTAGAATTTCACCTTTATCTCTGCTCATGACTACATTTACGAAACCTCAGTTACATTGGAAAGCTTTACAATTAAAAAATATATATATTTTTATATCAAAAAAATAAACTGATAATGACAGTAACATTGTTCAGTCAAAGTTAAGTATACAGAAACTGCTTCACAATTTTCAGTACACTGGTATTCATGGTAATCTGTTATTGGAAATGTATATAGCAATATCCTTAATATGTCTTATAAAGAGACTATTTGTGGACTGGAAGACCAGTAGATACAGCAACATGCAAATGAAGCTCTCTCTCTCAAAGCATTTTATGGTCAACTGATTTTATGGACAACTTACTTCAATAAAGGCAGCACAAGTTCATGGTTTGAAAATGAGACAACTAAGACAACTACACAAACTAATATTCACATGTAGGAAGAAATGGCAGCTGTTTTATCAGAGTCCGTAAGGTACAGACAACAATAAAACAAAGAGCAGTGTTGGTATCTGTTTCCAACCAGAAGTTACCTGTGCTATTTGGAAACAATGACTCACGTTGCTATACATCTTGAAACAATTACAATAGAATTCCAAAAAATAAGAGATTTTTCATCAAGTGTGAAGTTAAGCCACCACATTCTAAGTTATTAAAATGCCTTTGTATGAAGATGGGTTTCACTTAGCAGTGCAAGCTAGAAGTAATTCAGGGCTAATATAATGAAAATACAAAGTCTATAAATCAAAACGTATGGGTTTTTTTTTGTTTTCGTTTCCTATAGTAAAAAGAAGCTTCAATAAACATCCTTTAAAACAGAGAAGCTGGCTTTTGATAAAGAATAGTCCAACTATTTGCAAGAAGCAGAGGCATTGAACTTTATCATCCACATACAGCTAAATGCAATTCACTTTTTGAATGAGAAATTAATACTGCTGTACCTTAAAAAAAAAAAAAGTATTTCTAGCCAAAGAAAATAATTTTTAGCCAAAAAGAATAGAAAATTTTCTGCAGATTTTAGAAGGGTATTCCATCAATTAGGAGTTACACAAAACTGAGTAATTAGGTAAAACTACTTTAACCAGGACATGCAAAAGGACAGCTTACTATTTAAAAATATACTGTAATCCTTTCTGATGAAAAATAGATGTGCCAAGAAAAGCCTGTAGCAAGATAAAGTGAAATACTAGGCAAGCTCCTATTTCTGTTAATGTTTTACCTTCACTACCGTGTGTTCCCTAGTCTAAAAAGGAAGCTTTAGATTCATAGGAACAATTAAGAAAACAAGTTAATATAATTAGAGTATTCAAGACATTCATTTAGTACTGTGACATTTTAGGTCAACTTGGCTTCCACAAGTGATTTTGAAAGCCAGCTAGATGATACAAATCCATTCACTTTCATCATGGTACATTTAATAACGATCATCTCAAAAACTGAACTGTGCTCTTATCAGACTTTAAAGTACAGAGATCAGTGATTAACCTAGCACTCGTAGAGCTGCTCATATGTACCACAGAATTTTATTTTTTAAGTCTGTAAGAGTCCTTCACAAACAAAACAACTGACCTAAAATTGAAAAAATTCATTTTCTTTTCAACAATTACGCTATACAGTACTTTGCAATTTGATGACAAGAATAAACTGTAATCCCATATTCAGGCAACTTCACAGTACTACAGATGTAGCTCTAGAATTAGCCATGTTGTCCCTTCTCCTACATATTAATTTTCATTAGCTACAAATTACCTAGCCTACAGCACTAGTTTCCTAATGATCCAAGACCCTAAATCAGGTCTCAAATCCTCACCAGTTTCAATTTCATATGTAGTTTTGAAGAAATACTTCTCAGATTCTTTAGTTTTCAGTGCAACATTTTCATTTTTTTGCAAAAAAGAATAACTTGCACTGATAATTTTGCTTTGTGCGTTCATCACATGTACTTAAAATCAAGTTTTTACTTACAGGTGCTTCAAAATGAGATATAATGCTACAAGCTGTTTGCAATTAAAATTACAAGGGGAAGCCACAGAACATACTGCTGCAGGTCTGAACACAATTCCTGTACTAATCAAAATGTAATTATATCATCCATTTGCAAATGTGAGTATGCTCTACCAGAAGCTGGTCTATTTATTTATTCCAAGGAAAACTGTCACCTGTGGCATCAGCAGTAATTTTTCACTTAAAAAACAGCACCCATAGGAGGAATTCATGCAGCCCATTATGCACAAGTCCACCAGAAAGATCTGCAGCTTCGTTAAAAAAAAAAACAGAAGAAAAAGCAGAGATGTCAGGTTAATTAACAACCACTACACCGACAAAAGCTGGAACTGAAATAAAAAAAAAAAAAAAAAATCCTCTTCTCTTTTTCATTGTAACAAATCACTTTTTTTTTTTGACTGAAATCAGGAGCTACCAGTAACACATCCCATATATCCTTCCCAAGGTAAGATGTACTGTTCATCCTATTTTTAACTCTCATTTATATGCCACTTGCCCTTCAGTTCCCTTCATAATTAGAGGATGATCACATTTGCTTCCCCCCTCTCCCTTCTTGTTTTGAAAGTCTTCAGTAGCATCCAGTTCCTCTGCACTCAGATTTGCACTTTATGAATGCCACTAACCAATGCTACCACGTCCAAGCCCACTGAAGCCATCCCAACTTGTGGCACTGACACTCTCTCACTGCTTTAAATTCAACACTCCTGAATAAACTTTAAAAAAAAAATCTTTATATCTCCTCCTACGTCATGTTAGTTTCTCTTTTCCAGAAGCTCTCATCTTTCCCCCACACCTCCCCATGTCTAAAAAAAAAAAAAGAGGGAACGCCAATTGTGAATACTGCCTACTGCCCAACATCTGAGCAGGGCTCATAACATGACAAGTACAAAGGTAGAGATAAAGGAATAGAGTATCATACAAGGGACCTTTCATATGGCAGCTTGGGCTGTTTTAAAGACACAGAGGAAAAAATTTTTACTGTGAGGGTGGTGAGACACTGGAACAGGTTGCCCAGTGAGGTTGTGGATGCCCCTTCTCTGGAAACATTCAAGGCCAGGCTGGATGGGACTTCAAGCAACCTGATCTAGAGGGAGGTGTCCCTGCCTATAACAGGGGATTGAAACTAGATGATCTTAAAGGTCCCTTCCTACCCAAACCATTCTATGATTCTGTGTGAAGGCAGCACGTTCTCATAGGAATGTCTACAGCTCTTCTCCAGGCTGACCAACAAGCAGTGTGCTGCCCCGCTAACATACTCTGCTAACATACTTACCATCCATGGGTGCCACTTCTGCATTCTTTTCCATGCCTAGCAGTTAGCTGTCTTTTTAAACCAGAGAATCTCAGCAATTTCTACTCTCCGTTCTGGATAGCTATCTGATATTTGTAGTGACAGTATCTACACAAATCTTTCACTTACGTTAAGAAAAAAAAAAGTACCAGGTCTTCACAGCATCAACATTTAAAGTGTACCATATGCTGTTAATTTGATTGTTCTCCTCTGCCACAGAGAACTGACAGGACTATGCAAAAGCTGACGTTCACATATAGACAATGCCACAATGCATCAATTTTCACTACCACATTTGCATCCAACCTGCACAGCAAGCAGTTAAAGAAGTGTGCTGTATAACATTCATCTACAAGTATAGGAAATTAACAACTGAAATGAATTAGTGCTTACCAAGCTTGCCTCTCGCTGCATTCGAGTGAATGCCATGGAAGCTGAGAATGGAAGTCCATAAAAGAGATACTACATGACTAATATTTCAAAACAGAATTCTATACGGAATTCAGAAGGGTTTTCTTACCTAATATTGAAGCTGAAGCAAAGAGCTGATATGATTTGCAGCAGTACAGCTTGTCTAATAGTTCTATTTTCCTCACATAGAACTTGAAACAACAGATTTCAAGCCTGGCTACTACAACATTTACAACTGGCACACACCATTTACTTCAGAAGGCTGATGTTTTCACATTTGCTGTGTGTTCCAAGCAATTCCCACACAAAGAACATCTGATTATGCTCTAGCCTAAGGAACAATATTAAGGGCAATAATCCTCCACACGCGCACTACCATTACTGAAAGAAACGATATAGCGCACAGAGATTTGTGCTTTACCACAACTGAAACCAATCAGCCTGATACAGAGCCAAAACATTTGATTAGCAGTGAAAATTAGCAGTGTTCTTTTTAAAGACACACAAAATCAAAGACAAAGATCAGCATAATTTTTGAGGATTTCACAGAGGCAGAGCAAAATACCACATTCTCCCACTGTTACTGCTGCTACCTCAGACCTAAATCAGTAGGATTTGGCCCTGCTCTTTTCACTTGTTGGTAGGTGAAGGACAGCTGTTTGTAAATTGATGGCACGTAAAAAAAATGTACGGACAAAATGCTTTATACAGCATTCCAAGATAACAGTTGATATTTTAAAACAATATGCATGGTCAAATAGAAGACTTAACACGTGGGATTTAGGCATGGGATAAGGCAATGAGAAAAGAACACTGCAGGCATAATCTGTGCTAGGGTATTCCAATAATGACTTGCCAATAGCACGGTACAAATTAGAGGCTGTGAATATTGTGGGAGTTATCACAGTACACCTGTCCTGTTCTTTTATTCTTCCCCTCAGTATCTGTTGTTTACCTCTAACAAAGCCACTTTTTGAGAAGCTGAGCAAGCAAACACATCCAATTCAAAATGAAAACTCTTGTGTAGATAAGGGTAATAAGTAAGAAAATGCTATGCATTAGTCTGCTTCCAGCTTTACTCTGAAAGACAAAAACATGTTCAAAAATGCTCCTGACTTAATTCAGACTTTGCTGAAAACATTTTAATTTTGAAAGTCAATTATACATGAAGAAATATTTAAAACATGCTTTGAATTGATTCATAATTATTAACACATAATGCTAAATGCACTACAAGGTTATCTTTTATTACTTACCACTTCAGTGTGTTTTTCATAATTTTTTTACTGTGGTAACTTCACATTTACCTTCAAATCATTCATAAAAGCACTGCATAGCCATATTTTCCCTAGTATCCTTCTATGTCAAAACCAGATACAAATCTCTCTCCTTAGCTCCCTTACGTTTGCTTTGAGGTCTGTTGATCAGTCAGTTCTCAAATCCATGCAACTTTAGAAACCAGCATTTACCCAGAACTTTGATTAGAGTCTGGTACAGTTCTCACTCACATAAGCAGACTGTCACATACGCAATTCCCCCAACTCTACTTCAACTCAATATTTTGAAGGAAGAAATCTGGTTCGTCTGACAAGACCCATTTCCCACCATTATACATATGGCTTTTTGTTCTCGACTTGTAAGCAACTTTTTCCACAGCTAAGCACTGGAGTGGTATGAACTTGATATCTGCTGTCTGGATATAGTTTCTGAACACGGGTACAGCCTTTTAGAATTATCATAGTATTATAAAAAATATGGTGAAATAAGAACACCAAGGACCAGAAACTTTTTAAATGAGCACAGTTAATATTCTGGAGTTAGAATACCAGACAGTAGTAGAACCTTCTCTAGCTGAGTAGCCGAAACCTGAGCCTTGAAAGATAGATCTAAAGCGAGACAGTCAGTAACTTCAATATACTCAAGATAAATGCAGCTTTTTTTCATGAACACTTACCATTTAATTCTGACACCAAAAGGGGAACTCACCAACATAAGAACAGTCAGCTGACTTCCAGTAAGAAGTAAGAATGTTAAAAACATCAGCAGACACATGAGTTAGAGAAGGGATTCTAGTATCTAATTCAGAATGTAATGATTTATTATAAACATCAGATTCACCCCAACCTTCCTATGGGCAGGAAGTACTCTCTTTCCCTCTGTGAAAATGACTAGATCTCATACCTGTACACAAATATCAAGGGAAACAAACAGGAGGAACTCCTGTCAACTCCTGTTTCTACAACTGTGCCCTATCTGAACTGTTACCCTAGTACTTATTACCCTACTGACATCACTCATTAAGATTTCACATTGTGGCAGAACAGCCTGCATGACTGAAATGGTGCCATGAACAGGTACACAGACAACTTCAGGAAGGGCAAGCTTAAAAAGCAAGGAGATTCTTGGAAAGGAGAGGCTTGAAGACATGGATGTTTGCTTTGAAATGGATAACAAGAAAGCCTGAAGTTTTTGCTTGAAGGCTGGAGGACAGAACACCAGTGCCATTAGGGTGGACATCTGCTTCAAAACACTCACTCAAAGCAGAACAGGTGAAACTTTTTAAAGGAAGCCTTACAAAAAGAGTCCAGTTTTTGTGGAAGACAGAGTACTGCAGTGTCTGCTGAAAGGGCAAAATATCATGACAACCAGGAGAGTTCTGGAAGATGCAGAAAACAATTTCCTGACAATTGCTCAATGAGCCAATACAAATTGAAGGCTGATGACAGCTTGAGAAACAGTGACAACGTGTAGTTATCCGGCCCAAAGACCACCATACATTTTGGGTCTGTGTCACAGTTAACCTGAGTAGGTCCATGTCTGTGCTGTGCATAGCTCAGCAGGTGCAGCTCAATCTTAAGATCTCTGTTTATTTGCATAAATCCCATGGTTGAAGGATAAACTCAGCCAGATCTCTGTACCAAAGGAGCCTGCAGCTCCAACTCAGTACTACTGATAACAAAATTTGCATGGCTTTGCCTTTATGTAAAAGCACAGCAAGAAGCTGTCACACAAATATCCGTTCTGTTTGACAGTGGAAATTAACAGAGTTGTTTTCTTCTAAGAAAATCCTATAGTAGCTCAAGTTATGACAATGGTGTAACCCCTTCTGTTGGCACAGCGTGCTGCACCCTGATCAGATGTTGCTGCATTTATACAGTTTGCCTTTCTCACTGAGATTATAATGGATCAGCAACTCTTGATACAAAACCCCATGATCTGAGATGTTGGAAGAACTAAACAAGACAAATAGTAGAATTACAATCCTGATCCTGCAAAAGAACACATTTACCCTCTGCTTAAAGCCAGCATTAAGGGGTAAAGGAATCTACGAGAGCTAGCTGTTCTTCAAGGAAGGCTTTCTTGTAGTACAGGACCAGCCCATTTCCATGCAAAATGCTGGGAAAACTGTCTGAATTGGTGGTGTGGTTTAACACAGCATGCAGCACCGATAAGCAGGAAATTAATTCCTGATGGAGCTCAAACACAAAGAAGCAGTGCACAGAGCAAGGAAGTAGAAAGTGGCTACCTGAAGAAAAACAAAGAAACTCTGCTTCAACGTGCTGCATGAGTTATATTTCAAAAGCCAAAGCTCACATCACTTGAAAAACTGTAAACGGCAAAGTAAAGGGTTTTTACAGCTATGCAACAGCAAAAGGGAAAACCAAGGAAACTGACTCTGCTGTTCAGTAGTGACAAAAGACATGGAAAAGGTTGAGGTGCTCAGGTGAAGTCTAGTGGTTAAAAAAAAAACAACAGCAGCCATGTTTATATGATGTAATGAGTATATTGCACTTTTCTTAAAAAGATCTGTAAATATTTCTTTCAGGTATTCAGACATGAAATTTATCTAAAGACAATGAAAGAGTATTAGTGAGGGCTCAAAAAAGACTAAATTAAATATCAGGTTAAGAGGAAAATGCCTTCAGGTATTAAACCTACTGAAAAGGTTCTACATTATTCTTTATTGCAGTGAAGTAGCTGCATTATTCTATAAAGTAAGGTTTCTTTTGTTTTTAAATACAGAAATTCAGTGATGTTTTTTTCTTTAAGAAAAAATGTCTAAAAATATCTAAATACATTAAAGAACAACCAGAACCAGATGCACGAAGGACCAGGAAAACATCTTATCAGGCAGGAGATGTTGTGCATACAAGAACTGGCATTACATTTCTAAATCATTAAACTGCATCCCCTCAGGCTCCAAAGACTCTGGTAACACAGCACAGGGCAAGAGTACGAACAAACCAGGGAGACATGATGAAATCCCACTATGCTTTTAGGGAATTCACTTCATCTAAAAGCTACATCCAAATGCACAGAGGAATGCAACTTCCCCGTTGCATACTTTTAGCGCTTTTTTTCCCCCATTTCTGCAAGCTCCAAAGTAGAAGACCATCAGCAACATAATTTCTTATTTATATAATGATCAGTTTCAGGTATCGAAGTGTTTCACGCTCACTTCTGATGATGCAATCTATTCCTTACTTACATATTTCTCACAGAGTTGCATCTGGGTACTAGTCAAACATTCAAGTGAATATTGGTAAAACCTTGGTTAGATAAAACAAAACAGTATGCATGTTCTGCAGACAGGAAGTAAAGCAGAGATCAGATCAATACCTTCAAACCAGACATCCCATATTAAGAAAACATCTATGATTTGACTACCTATAATTTTGAATCCTTCTTTTCCAGTCTGACCCCATGGCAAGCTGTCTCACTAATGAAGACCAGTGTTACCACCTTGTCTATCTCGACTCTGTTTCCACTCTTTCCAGTTATCCAATGATACATTAACCTCATTTCTACAGACTCCTCCTTACTTGCAGCTCCAGTTTTCAACTTTTCTCCCTACAGTGTATCTCACAGTGCATCTACACATTCACTTTTCACACCAACATCTCAGTTGTTTTTTTCCCCTTGCTCTCCATTTCTCAGCGTGCTCATCTTTGGACACCACATCATTGCAAGACTCAGTTGTACAGTAAATATTTGTTCAATTATTTGCCCATTAAATAAAACCATTTTAAACACGAACCAAGTCTCTTTCCCTTAGCTTTGATCTCTGACACAGCTGAACTGCTAAAATTGCTTTTCTTCTCAGAAAAGACAAGATCTAGCAAATTAGCCAAGACAGCCCACTTTATTATGTCTTGTGAAAATAAAATGTATTTCCAGTGTTTTCAAAAGTAACACCAGTGTATTTCCTTATGAAATGGCCTCTAATTAAAAAAAACCTCAGAACATTCACAGAACATCAGATCCCTGCTTAATTCTTAACATTTATATTAGTTTCACATTGAAAAAAAAAAAAAAACACCAGAAAAACAAGTTACCTTTACAGAGAAGCAGCAATAAAGAATTTGCAATAGAAATATGCTATATAATTACATAAATGTAGTCATTCTAGAGGAGGTACTCTTGTTTTCCTGATAACATTCTGCTAGCAAAGAAAAAAAAATCATGAAATAATGACAAGGTATTTACCCCTTAGCACATTCCCTCCAATTTAAATCCATATACAAACACCACTGAAATGTACTGGTACAAAAAGCTACCTATTTACTGAAGCACTACTGGATTATATATCACAAAATGTTTCAATTAAGGACCCACTCCTCTTTTGATGCAAATTTTACCTTCTATCTAATACAATGGAAATAAGTTGACTTAAAATCGGTTCTTGCATGTTAGCACTGTTTGTAAAGATGAATATAAACAATTTTGTACTTGAATTGTTAAACAGAATTGTTAGCTTTGTGCAAAAAGAAAAGCAGTGCGTGCTGAGGGAACATGACCGAAGGTGGCTTGGTTACTGCAGCACCTTCTAGTTTTTACACCATTTCTGGACCACCCTTGTGGAGCTGAAAAAGGCTGCATAATGCACTCAAAGCAGACATATCACGTGGAAGAATCATTTACTAAAATTCAGTACTTTTAGGTACAGCCAGTCAGCCATCAAACAGTGAACACAAAAAACACACCCTTGCATTTGCAGATAATTCTGCTAAGGCTGCATGAAAGTCAAAGAAATTCAGTGTCCTTCCACTGGCTGTAGGAAAAAACACCTTCCACTGCTGAAGGAAAGCCATCCCTCTCCTGTCATTTGTTACACTGCAAGGTATTCTTACAGGAACTCAGATAACTCAGACAAGCCTGCCACTACACTACAATCTTAGAGTACCAAACTCTTTCAGATTAGGCCACTGTCAATGGCACAAAGAGCTGGAAATTCGCTCATCAGTGCAGGAAATCCTAGAATCTTCTTGTGTCCACCGTCCATAAAGGGGCCTGCCTAGTATAAACTGCATTGTCACCACCCAGATCTTTTACAATACATTTCCAGTGTTATTACTGTAATTATCTCAAAGTATAAAATTTAACAAAGCCATTCTTGAAAGGGATCAAGTCTCCCCCAAGGCTTCATCCTTTCAACAGTGCTTCATCCTAAAATAGAGTCTCCCCAGATTCTACGTTTTTCCATTTTTAAAGGGAATCTACATGTCTCTGGCCAGTGCTTAAAATACTGCAAAAGTAAGAGATAACAAGTAACACAAAATCCAGGAGAGAAAATAATGTAGGGAACTACTAACTAGCTTTGTTATTATGCATGGGCACAATATCTCCAAGAGGATGTGTGCTCAAGTCTCATTTGTATCTTGAAACAATGCGTCCAGAGCTAAGGCTGTCAGAAGGTTTGCAAAAAGAAAATATACTATTTAATGTTTTTACTCTCTTACCTGCCTCACTAGCCCTCATTTTCACCACCCTTTCATTTGTCAAAATAATGCATATTTACCTGCACAGATCATGTGACAAGTTAAAATATATGCAAGGAATTAAACCAGAGGTTCTTCTGCTGAAATTATTTGAAGTATCATATTGCCATTTTTCATACTCATTTTCAAGTCACCTGTATCACATCCAAAAGCGAGAGCAACATTTACCATTCACAGTTTAATCACATATTTGTATTATTTTTTGATAACTACACTTTATATATTGCTAGGAAAGAAAGTAACAAGAGATCTACTCTGGTTTTACTAGAAGGTAAGAAACGACTATCTTATCATGTGGTATTCTGTAAATTTCAGATATTTGTGTTAAAAAAAAAAAGCTACAATTACCTCCAAAAAACTGTTCCAACAGTGCTATATAACAAGGTTTACCTACAAAGTGCAAGCTCCAAATTCTCAGTATAATAGTGTAAGTCATTCCAAATATAGCAACATGTCCTGTGCAAAAGGACTTCTGTGTATTTGCTAAAAGCCACAACAGGAACATAGGTCTTCTTCAGAGCATTAATATTTTCTAGAACAAAGTATGAACTACATAAAAATAACTTTTACGTATTCTTGAGTCACTACATTCTATGATTCTGAAGTGCCTTACTTTCCTGAAATAAAAGATACTTTACTGTGACTGTATTACAGCTCTGAAGACGGCAGACTAGGTCTGCGCTGATGAGCAGAAAGTACAGACATAACCACTCTTCATAACACCATCATTTCCATTTTATGTTACAAAAAAAAAAAAAGTTTGTTTGGTTTTCAAAGGGTTTTCAGGGCAAGGGGTGTTACTTCTTCCTCTTAACAATAAGCATAGAGTCAGTGCCTTCTTACTGTATTTTATTTGTCCACCACCACAAATGGTGGAAATTCCACAAGAAAGATAAATACTTATATGGAAGTATTGGGCAATTAATTTGATATTCAAATTGAGACTGACAGAGAGTAAATTGCACTCCAAATTAGCTTATTTATTTTCAAAAGAGGCTTTCTTAGTGGAAATTAGTGAAAAGTTAGTAATACTTCATATTTCAGACAAACACTACAAAAAACCCTTGGGTTTTCGCACTAGATGCAGCTGCTTCCTTTGACAGTATTGCAATTAAGCCTGACTGCAAAGAAAAGCCCTGCTCAATTACAACATATCTAAAACATAACAACACCTCAGTTGTCAAGATAAGTCATTGTATTACCCAAATACCAACATTTATCTCTAATTTAAAGCAATTTACTCACCTTGTGTCTGCATTTAAGTACAACACCATAGGCTCCTGAAACAAATCAGAAAAAAAGCATCAAGATAAGAGTACAGTTATCTCCAGGCTGCAGAATATTGTTCCCAATATCATCCTAAACTTGCACATATAGGCACCTTTACTAAATTTTTGTGTAGTGAAAACTGAAAACACTTCAAAGTAAATGGGTTTTAAAACAACATTGAAGTTGTTTTTAAATATACAAACAGAAGTTTGACAGCTGGCATCTATCCTGTATCATTTAAGAAATTAATACAGTCAATTTCAACAAAGCTGGCCCCTCCTTTTCTTACCTCCCCTCCCACCCCTGCCATTTCCCAAACTTTTCCTTTCAAAGATTGCAATTGGAAGGAATTAAGGAACAACAATTTATTCTCTGCAAGATACGATACAAGCAGCATTCTGTAAATGAAAACTTCTTACCATCAAGAAGACTAAGTAAAATCTAATAAATAAATAAACAGATTATATAAAGTATACTACTTACCTTCACCTACAACCCCAAGGATCTCAAATTTATTCATCACATTACCAATGTTAGGAATCTTCATCAAGACAAATTCTTCCTACAGAGAAAGCCACAAAACATGGCACAATGGGGAGCGTCCAGAGAGCCTGCAAAAGCCAGATGTGGAAAGGCTCTCAGGAAAAAAAGTTTCCACTTTGATCAACTGGACTTCTCACGCCCTTCCTAATTTCTAGGCAGTCAGTGGCTTCCTGAGGGGAGAAAGGAGGAAATAACATAATTAGCAACTTGTTTTCTTTCGGTGAAAATAAAAACGCACCGCAGTTGATAGACACACCACACCAGTATTGTACAACATAATGGTAGCAGCCAATGTACTTCCACTTTTCGCACTCAATACAACCTAGTGGCATGTATATGGATTGAATGTACACCTGAGTACAGCTGCCTTTGTAATCCTATACCGTGTCTATTAATAACTAATGCACCTCGCATGCATTTCTACAAGACACAAGCAAACAAAACATTGATAGGAACTACTTCAGTGAGCAACAATACACCTTTAATTACAGATGTTCTCACTTCAGTTTATGTTGACAGCTATGTATAAAAACAAGTTGTATTTAGCCACTTTACTATTCTCTGCAAAAGCAAAAGGATAATGCACGAAGGACACCACACAGTAAGCATTCTGCAATTACTTCCTACAAGCGTTTAAAAAATAAAAAAGGAAATTTGTTAGACTGACTAGTGATCAGCCTTAGAAAACTGTTTCTTTTATCAGCTTATTTAATAGAGATATAATAAGTAAAAAACTTTCAAAGGTTTCTTTGCCCATGATTTTAAACATGAAAGAAGTAATCTGTCAAACCAAGCGAATATATACCGGAAAAAGAAAGTTTTTGCTGCCTTCATGTTAGGCTCCCATCTTTTCTCCTATATAACCTTAGAATACTAACACAACTTCTAGGTTTGGTTTTAATAATTCAGACGGCTTTCCCTCTCCCTAATAGTAAGGCATACATCCTATGCACTAAAATAGGGAAAAAGCTGAAATAGTTTCACCGTGAAAAGGGAAAATGAGATATCCACAGTCCAGCGATCTGAGAACAGGAGTACTCATGCGATGGCACAACAGAGCCAAATTAATTTAATTAACTTACGTGTAACGGGCAAGCATGAACTAATGACACTGGGTTTGGCTCACCCAGACAGGATGTCTCATTGTTATGTTAGCATAAGCTAAGGGTGCTGGCCAGAAGCCCTGCACTAAGTCAACTATAATAAAGGAAGGACTACTCAAGAGCGGAGGGAAATCAACAGTGCTAACCTCAGCAAGACACAGGGAGATGGTTTTGAAGTTGCTTTTGAAATAATTAAGATCCCCAGAGTTAGCCAAGCCCTAGCATTTTGAGAACAAACTCTGAAAGTAAAGTAGTGACCTCTAGAGCAAAAAGGACAGCTGTTTGGTTTTTTAAAAAGTTATCCAGTCCTTAATGGATTATTTCAGTGTCTGATTTACTGCTTTAATTTTTCTTCCCTTGCATATTCTACAAAAGATCTGTTCCTCTTCAGATGCAAGTTCCTCTTTCCTCATTCATGATTTCAGAAATGTTCATCAACTACATAAAGCTACACAAGCCTACAGCTTGCAATCCACACATTTACTTTCTTTTTGAAAAGTCTTCTGCATGTGTCTTCAGTAGGGATGCTAGGTTTTGTTTCTTGGGAATGGAGGTTAGATGCACCAGCACCAGCCAGCCTTTCGTTCCCAAGCTCAGCAATGCATAAACCCTCTTCCCCCACCAATTTCCTCCCAGTCAGTTTCCCCTCAGGGATAAGCACAGCCCTCAGGAGTTAGGCTGCTTCTTACAAGTGCTCCTGGCTTCAGGTCACCAGGGGCACCGTCATGCAGGCCCCTAAAGGTAAGGGCTTGCCAATTCGCTTATCAGTGCTCACATGCCATTAGTGACACACTTGGACTGTCCCAGATAAACACATAATCTGATTTCTCAAATCACACATCGTGACAGACAGCAAAGATGACAAAAACGTACATAGAGGGGAACTCCCAAAAGAAAACCGTGCAGCTCCAGCAGTCCTGTGCACAGCTCTGCTGGAAGCACTTGACCAAAGCCTCATCCTGAGTGACCAGGACAGCCGATGAAAAGATGAGGCACAGCAGCAGTGCGAATTCACACCCTAACACTTGATGCCACAGCTCTGTCCCACCTCATGTGAGCACCATTTCTCCTACCTTTCTCCCTCATGGCAGCAGTAGATCCAGACTGGCTGGGCCCACCTGGTCCCAGCTTTGTTCTACAGCCTGACCAAAGGTCAGAAGCCATACTCAGCCCATTTTCTCTCATAGAAAGAACTCCAGCTGCTTTGAGACAAGGCTTATGCACCCTGACTTGCTGGAGATCTTTGCCACCAAAAGCTCTCGAATGACTGAAAATAACTGCATCACCCACACTGAATTAAAAGAGTATTTTAGGGAGAGGTGGTCTCAGTGCTACCACAGCATTCTGCAAAATCCAGAGCCAAGTCAGCAAAGCCAAACACCCTGAAACGAATGAGCACAAGCCAGTTTTATGTAATGCAGAACTAAATTAAAGCAACAGAAAAAAAAAAAACCTAGCTCTTCAGTATCTTTTCTCTGCATGACTACTACAGAATCACTGCAAAGTATTCAATTTAATTCTCAGGGCCTCAATTCCAAGAAATGCTGCTGATTTCATAACCATCAATAACTAGAAGGAAAAAATGCATTTCAAACAGCTTGATCTTTATAAACTTTGCGAGAAATAAAATCTCTTCAAGAAATATACAGTTAGATTCTAAAGTATTCTTAATAAACTCTATCTAGACCAAAAAGCAGAACTTTCACTCAGTTGAAGTCAGTTGGACACCTCTAACACATGTCAAAGCCATCCATGAGCTTTTACACAAGCTTCTTGCCAACATGCAAATGCCTCTCTTGCTCTCCTAAAACAAAAAGTAAACTTAATCTTTTTATTTACTATTTTTACCCACTATGAAGATACAACCAAGATTCTCTGGAGGGTTAGGTACACCTTCATCTGTTCACCAGCAAAACAAGGGGTCAGATAAACAAGTGCAGAACAACTCAGAGCAGGGAAGTATCTGCCTCTGACAGTCATGCATTCAATGCACACCCTGGCACGTCTTCTGTCAGACTGGTGCACGCATGAAAGGAAGCACTACCTGTATCTATTAGTCACACTGCATCACAGCTACACCAGCTCTTCCCTCTCCTCCCCATTATAGGTGCAGTTCTATTTCTTAGGATTTTCCAGGAAAAACATAATTAAAGTTATAAACATCATAACAAGTGGTACAGCAGAATATACAAGGTATGCACTTCAGAAAACTCAGAAAAGAGAAACTTTTCTGGAGTTATTAACATAGAATAATGAATCAGGAGTGCTATAATATATCCACCACAGATTACAAAGAATAAATTCAGTTTAAAAGAAAAAAAAACTGAAGAAGAGATTAAAAGCAACAAGATCCTGTAATTAAGCAAGTGAGATATTTTTAATGCTTTAAGTTTCAATCTATCCTCCTCTGCATGGAAAAGAACAGCTGGTAAAAATAAATGCAAAATTAAGAAGACTGTCAAAGTTGGAACAAATTATGTAAAAGCAAAATGCCAGAAGTTGCTTGCACCAGCTCAGAGGTTTCAAAGTTCACCTCCAGCAAGTTTTTATTGACACTGCTACCACCATAAGAACTTGACTTCACTGGTGGTGGTTTTAAATGGTTGTTGATATACTGAAAACTATCAACACATCCAGATGGGCTACATATTAATGGAAATCATTCTCACATAACTGGCCAGAAAAGCAAACTCTTGACCTCTGTGGCCTTTGACACGGTCCCCCATAAGATCCTTCTTTCTAAGTTGGAAAGATAAGGATTTGAAAGGTGGACTGTTAGATGGATGAGGAACTGCTTGTGAGATTATATCCAGAGAGTGATGGTCATGATGGTCAACGGCTTTGTGTTCTGGAGATCAGTGATAAGTGGTGTCCTTCAGGGATCAGTACTGGGACCAGTGCTCTTTAACATCTTCATCAATGACACTGACAGTGGGGTTGAGTGCACACTCAGCAAGTTTGCTGAGGGCACCAAGCTGTGGGGTGCAGTCAACACACCTGAGAGATGGGATGTCATCCAGATACACCTGGACAGGCTGAAGGAGTGGGCCCAGGTGAAGCTCATGAGGTTCAACAAAGCCGAGTGAAAGGTCTCGCACGTGGGTTGTGGCAACCCCCACTATCAATGCAAGCTGCAGGACAATAGGATTGAGCACAGCACTGCTGAAACAGACCTGGCCATGCTGCAGGATGGCAAACTGGCTACAAGCTAGCAGTGTGCCCTGGCAGCCCAGAAAGCCAACCGTATTCTAGACTGAATCAAAAGAAGTGTGGCCAGCAGGGTGAGGGAGGTGATCCTGCCCCTCTACTCTGCACTGGTGAGACCTCACCTGGTGTAGTGTGTCCAGATGTAGGGTCCTCAGTACAGGAGAGACACAGACCTGTTGGAGCGTGTCCAGGGGAGGGCCACAAAAATGATCCAAGGGATGGAACACCTTCCTTATAAAAACAGGCTGAGAGAGCTGGGGCTGCTCAGCCTGGAGAAGAAAAGGCTCCAGGGAGTCTTTTCAGTGTCTAAAAGAGGGCTGTAAGAAAGGATACAGACTCTTCAGGAGGAACTGTTGTGATAAGACAGGGAGAAGAGATTTAGATTGGATAGAAGGAAGAAGTTTCTTGGGTTTGTTTTTTTGTTTGTTTGTTTTTAAATTTACAGTAAGGGTGGTGAAGCACTGGCACAGACTGCCCAGAGAGGCAGCGGGTGCCCCATCCCTGGTGACACTTCAAGGTCAGGCTGTATGGGGCTCTGAGCACCCGTGTAGATGTCCCTGTTTGTTGTAGGGGTTTGGACTAGATGGTCTTCCAACTCAAGGATCCTTTCCAACTAAACCATTCTACGATTCTAAGGCAGAAATCTGGTGAAGATAAATAATAGGAACCTGGTCACAGTTACCATCCTACAGCAAGTGCTAAACTGGAAAAGAGGTTGAATCTGCTCCAGACTATTAAAGATTTGGTTAACTTTCTAAAAGAAAATGGGTTAGAGACCAGAATACCAATTGTGACCAACTGTTTCATCTTGTTCTTCCTTCTGTATGCAAGTACAGATTCAAATATTAGCTCAGCTCACCCTGAGTATGAGTAGAATTCAATTCTGAGTTAAAAATGCAAGATTTACATGCTTCTCTCATAGCTATGGCTAACTTGAAAAGAGTGGGTTCTTCACAGAATGCTTCTAGGACTACAGTAACAAATAAGCAGAGCAATTATAGGAGTACTGATCTAAAAGCAGATCCCATGAATTGTAGCTGAAGGATAGGAAAGATTTTGCTTCCACTTTAGGCTTCTTATGATTGGCAAGAAGCCTAACAAATATGTATGTTGTGGGTATGACAACTTCTTACATGCTTCGTTACCTGTCCTTACACATGCTGGGCATTTTTCACTCTACCTGTACCATATCTGAATAGGAAAGACGTGTTCAGGTGGTAATGCTCAGCAGAAGCTGCTACAGTTCAAGTCTTTGCTGCTACAAGCTAAAATTTCATTTGGCATAAGGTGTCTAACACCTAAGCATTTATTCAAACAGAAACATCCAACATTTAGACAAGGAGGGATGGAGAGGGAGGGACAATAAATGTATTTAACATAAAGATCTCAGAATATGCTTCTTCGGAAGAAGTTAAAGCTTCCTAATCTAGCACAGTATTTGTAAGTGGTCTCATTCAAAGCTGATTCTTTTATTTTCATCTTTTCTTTTCTCCTCTCGGCACTCCAGTCTCCGGTAATATTCTACACTCATTCATCACGTTCCACATATTCAGCTCCATAATATCTTTGATGATCTGCCATGGACTTCAAACCCCCAGGCTATAAAATAATATTACTGGCATCACTTTTTCCATCTTTTATAATTACTCAGAAAAGATACTATTTTTGAAGCGTTACTTACTAGGACTCACTTTCTGACTTTATTCCTATATTTGCATTTGAAGCTCATGTTTAGAAAAAAGAAAGAAAAAAATACTGAGTGTAAAAGCCTCACTCCTTAACAAGTATATATGAAAAAAAAGGAACACTTCAGACAAAATCTTGAGCAAAGAGAGCTCCTTCCCAAGAAAAGTATAATATATTACCTTTAAAGAAACATGTTAGAAGCACTGAGCAGCCATTCCATTGAAGAACTGATCTAAGTCTGAGTTCAGCAGCATATTTGTGGGAGGAAAGGACCCTGAGCTCTTCCATCACACTGCCTGGTCCCCCTTTTCCCTGATAGCCTACTGGTAAGAAGTGCAGTGCCCTATACGTTCCTCTCTCTGATGACAGCAATCACCAATTCTGCACCAGCAGTACTACAACACCATGCTGCCATCAGACAGAAACACCAGATGTAAAAGACCAGGCCACTCCAATTAATTCCCCCCCAAAGCCCTGCTGACTGAATCAGCCACCACGTCGCCTACAAGCACACACACAGCATGCCAGTGATTTAAAGCGGCTGCCTCATAACGTGACAAAACTGAAATTCTTTCAACTTTACCAAATTCCTCCTCCTAATAGCTCCTACTAGCCTGAAGTTTTGTCATCATTGTTCTCCAAATAACTCCTGCTCACACTCAAAAATGAGATGTTTCTCTCTGTACTGGTTTGCGCTGGGATGGCTTTTTTTGGTAAGAGAACAGAAAAGTAAAGGTAAATGTAAAAACACTTCCAAATACCAAATGGGTGCCGAAACTAAATTCTGTGGGTTTTCTGATGCAGATCAAAATAACCACCATGACTATATTTCCTTGTAAGCTTCAAAACATATCATTAAATACAGATTACTGGTTCACTATCTAAAGTAAGAAGAAAAACCTTAAGAAGTCATTTTTTTTCATTTAAAAAGGGATGCTGAGCATATGGAAAAAAGAAAGGAATGAGGGGGGAAGCCCCCAGAATTTCCATTCTGAATTAACAAGAAAGTACCATATAGGCTAAAGAACTGAATTCCCTGTAACTACTGCAAAATCATTCATCATTTCTTCTTAATGTGTTTTCCAGGCAAGTCAGAGGCATTCTATTTAAATAACACTGATCCAACTTCTACAGTATTAACCATGCAAAGAATGCCATCAGAAGTATTCAAGAGAGAACAAAAGGAAGTCACACAATGATTAAATGTCTAGCACCTACATACAGGTCACATCATTAGAAAGTCACATCAGCACCTAAGCACACATGCATGAAACAACTCAAAGGCTTTTCACTATGAATTCTTTTTTGAAAAGTCATTATAATGGATTAGGCTATGCAGTGGGCAAACTATAAAGTGTTTGCTGGTGGTGGTTTGTGTCATTGGTTGGTTTTTTGTTGCTGTTGTTTTTTTTTTTCCCCTCACTCCTCCAAGAAGCAATTTCTGGCTGTATCAACCTGAAATGATTTGTTTCAAAGGGGAAAAATCCCAACCAACAACAAAAGCATTTCTCAGAAACTGCACTGAATTTAAAGATATTGCTGCTAATTCAGTATGTTTGAAAGGCCATTACAATAAATTTGCTCCAAGTCTGCAGATTTCAGAGAGAAGAGTACAATACGGACAAGATTTTATTGTTAGTTTTAACATGAGAGAATTTGTATTATGATGTCTGTTCTCACAGCATAGACCACACTTCTAAAAGAAGAATGAGTCATGTGCCACTCCGAGTTGGAAAATAAGTGCCTGTTAAGTATACACAGCTGAATAAATCAATTAAGTGAAACCCAAGTCAAGAAAGCTTTACAAAGTGGTTCAGACTGCATTAAGACCTTATGACCAGCATAACTGCAGAAAATGAAGTAAGAAAAAAACCCTCTGTATTCCAAACGAAGTAGAACACTCCAAATTCCTCTCATAAACTTCTTTTAAGAAGAGGATAAAAACTTGGCTCTTCTGGAATACAGCTTCTGGAGGATGTCATAGAAGCAGCAATGCACCAGATACAAAGGGCAGTTCTAATGAGGACACCGAGTTTCACCAAACTGAAAGCCCTGAAATAAACTTGGCATCCAGCACACATCTACTGCAGAAAACGTACAGTGCCAAACAGCCCACAGGGCCATTCTGAGAGATGCCCTCACGCTGAACCACCCCAAAAACACTCAGAGGTCAGGGGATTTCATTCTGCTCTGCAACATTACTGACAGCTACCCAGAAAACACAGATGGTGACCAAGTCAGTTTGCAAAAAATACGAACGGCTTTCCAGTGGAACAGAAATACAGATCCAAAACCAAGCTAAAATATGTGATCTCATCTAAAAAGCAGCAAAAAGCAGCTTGGAAATAGGGTGAGATAAAAGCAGTGAAAACTATGATATTGGCACAGGCTGCCCAGGGAGGTGGTGGAGTCACTGTCCCTGGAAGTGTTCAAAAAAATGCATGGATGTGGCACTGAGGGATGTGGTCAGTAGGCACGGTGTGATGCGCTGGTGGTTAGAAAAGATCTCTGAGATCATCTAGTCCTACCTTACTGATTCTGTGATTAACTTGTACACAAAATCAAATTCTGATCTCCACCGCTCTTAGCTGCACTAGTTCATGGATAGTAACGAAGAGCTCCCTCTGTACACACACAGGTTAGTTCTCCTAAGAGGAAGCAGACAGAAGAACTGCGTTCAGTAAAGATGAAAGGCAACTGAGGAACCAGCACCTCAGCACTCAGTACAATTACAAAGGCTGACTGACTGCTATCCTGGACAACTTACTCAGAGTTTGAGGTGGATCACATCAAAGCTGAATGCGAACCCAGCAACCAAGCTTGGAGTGCTGGAGGGACTGGCTCCCTTAAGAAAATCACAAAAATTCACAGAATACTTCTCCATGCATACGCCTCCTGGGTATTTGAGCTACAGGAGAAAAATTGCTTGCCATTTCAAATCTCAGTACCTCTAATCCTAGAGCAGCACAGAAAAGATTTTGATTATTATTTTATTTCTCAAACTTAAAGCACTCCAAAACCCCTATTATGAAAATGTGACTACAAGATTTTGCATTAAAAAGTTCACCTTTCCTCTCCTGTTCTTTTCAGCTCTTAGATGAATTCTTGGATCTTGTCTTTAATTAGACGCTAAACTCAGATATGGATTTTTTTTTGGCTACACTGAATGCCTCTGGGTATTGTTATAAAATAAGTTATAAGAATACCATCTTTGAAACCGCACTGCAACATCAGTTCCTTGCATGTAGAGAGCTGCTGTGGGAAAATAGGAGCCTTGTGGTAAATGCAGTTCTCACCAGATGACTCAGGAAAACTTCTAAAACAGTAGGAAGCAATTTGATTCATCTCTAGAAATAGGATGTGGTCATTTTTCTTTTCTTAAGTAATAAACAATGCCATTTTGACGTCAGGCTACATAATTACTTAAAAAATAATATCAAGTAGTAGCCTTTTTGTAACTTTCAAGTTCAGCATACTGGTTGCCATTTAATAGTTATCGTGCAATCTGAAACTTGAAATAACTTTTCATTCTTTTAACTACTCTCATAACAAAAGGTATGAATGTTCACACAAACTTCCTTAACACAAGCGTAGCTTGTACTTACTCTCCATACCCAGCCACCAGCATCAAAATACTGGCAAAATACATTACTCAAAAGCTGTGCTTGACTAGTGTTTTTGTGAAAAAGTCAGGTATTTATAATAAAAACCTCATGTAAGAACGGTACAGCCCTAGCTGTTCTGGCTGAAATGTCTCTAAACTACATGCAGGATTTTTCCACTGAAAGTCACAGAATCATAGAACAGCCTGGGTTGAAAAGGACCACAATGATCATCTATTTTCAATACCCCCTGCTATATGCAGGGTCGCCAACCCCCAGACCAGGCTGCCCAGAGCCACATCCAGCCTGGATGAGCTCTTGAACTACTTCGCTACAAAAAAAATGGAAGACTACTATTTACAGATAAGTAAGTTACCATAGCTTCTTCAAATGAAGAATCACCTAGATCAGAAGGTTAAACATTGATGGAAAACAAAATTTAAACATTATTAGGAAACTGCAGGTGCATGGCCTTTCTCCCAGGCAGGCTGCTTCACACGTTGTAATGGAACTTCTCCCTGGTATCCTGATGGCTTCTTATGTTGGGAATCTCCATGACAGCAATAACATGTGTGGATATGTTGTTGACACAAAAGAGCAGCTGCATCTAAACGTTAAGTGTTGGCAGGCCTACCGAAGGAAAAAAAATAAAACAAAAGCTCATAGTTCTTATTTTCATCCTTGATGCATCTGTCTTTGAGTCTTCCAAGTTTAATTACAGATGAAGGATGGAAGGGAAAAAAAAAAAGAGGGAATGTGATGCCTGCAGCAAAGGGCAAGAATGGTGGGTGAGGGAAGGAGGGAAGGGAAACTACTCCAGAGAGTCATGGAAGACAACAGCAAAAGGCTGGCATACCAGGAAGTTCCTGGATGAAAGAAAAAAACACAAATCTAAGGAAAAGATGCTTCAGGCGTGACCAGAGAGTTCATAATGAGATTTGCATGATCACCCTGTAAGAAAATGTAGACTTACAGCACCCAAAGTCACTATCTGCATATAACTCACTGTTTCTTGTTTATCTAGCTTTTGTACAGTTTTGTAACATTAAGGGAAATAAACAAGTAATTTCAGAGATCTGGACAGAACAGTTTACTCTCAGAAAGTCACTGTTATTTATTTTCAGTGAAAGGAAGGACAAATAAAAAAAGGTAAGAAAACCAAAGTTGAAAACAGTACAAGGCATGCTGCTTGTCTCAGAGGATCAGGAGGACCTTCCCAAAGCCCAGTGAAACTCAATGCAGAGTGTTGCTGCTGAGCTTTTGTGGTGCAAGACAACACAACGGCTATTACTTGTGTACAGCAAGCAGCAGGCTGTCAGAGCCAAGGACGTATAGTCACCAAAACATAAGTTGAAAAATTGGTCATCAAGAAACTAAAACTGACTAGTAGTGTATCAGTACACCTCACTAACTGTTATTGGCAGTAATCACAGCGTGCCAGAATGCTGGCCCATGTTTAATGCACAGAACCAAAAAACCTCTCCCCGCCAAGTGAGAAAACACAGAACCACAGTGGAAAGAAGTAATATGGCACAGTTAGAGCTATCATTCTCTTTGTGCCTTTCTAATGTTGCAAGAGTAACCTCTGGCTTCCCCTGTTGCCCAAATAGACTGTGGGATGTGATATTTACTTGGACAAAAAAATCAGAAATAAGTCTTGTAATGTTGTTTGAATTATATCACTTGGTGGCTGAAACTGCACACTAACCCTATCAAAATGCATGTTCAACACCTATGCCTCTTGTGGTGTTGGACACTATTTCCTATTCCCATCCACTTGCACCTCTGACAAGCACACAGACCCCACTAAATGCCAGTTTATGGAGCTCAGCACTTACTGCTCAATTTATACTTCCATAATGCACTGGAGATTTTTCCACACACGTACCAGTGAACAGAACTGAAAGACAATGAAGCAATGTAAGAATGTCCACTTCAGCCAGAATTTCAAACGCTGATATTTCAAACACTGAGCATTTTATACTCACCTCCATTTTCCAACTGATCAAAATACTTAGTTTAGAACAACTCCATCTCCCTGTTCACATGCTCAGATTTTTTAAAAGGCAAAATACAGTCAAGAATTTGCACTAGTGTTTTGCAACACACTGTAGCTGAAGCATTTTTTCCACTGCTAGATATTTACTAGACCACAGCAACTCTCTTAGCACTTTTAAAGCTTCAAACACACCTTCTGTTGAACGCTATGAGTCAGTTTTAATGACAGTGTTATGTTCTGCTGCTTTGCAGCTTATGCAAGAGAATGAATTTGCATTAAGTACCCAACTTTAGAAGCCACCCTCTCTTCTCCATTGTTAGTGCTGAATAATAGTAAAAAATAGGCTATAGTCCCTGCATGCTTTCTTATTGTTTTACAAGAATAAATCTAACTAGCTGCCTGCGATGAAAGTTGTATATAAAATTTGTTACTGCTACCTTATAGATACATATTAATCTCTTTTTTTCCTACGCAGTAAAGTATAAAGACATTTTTTATACTTCATAAAATTTCAAAATTGTTAGCTGTGTTACCTGATGGGTGCTACTCTTCTCCCTCATCCCTCTCGCAAGAGAATTACAGTTCATTAACAGTTGACTACACAAAGTGAAGGTGAAGTGAATTAATTCACACATTATTTCATTAATTCAAGGAGAAGAAAAAAAGAGGGAGTAAAAATGATCAGCTAATTTATAGATTAACTTTTGAAGAGACTGTCACTGCTCTCATTGTACGAGTATGTAACAGAGTTTTCTTTCTCAAGACATTCAGTAAGAAAATCTTCATCACAGAATGGCCTGGGTTGAAAAGGACCACAATGATCATCTAGTTTCAACCCCCTGCTATGTGCAGGGTTGCCAACCAGTAGACCAGGCTGCTCAGAGCCACATCCAGCCTGGCCTTGAATGCCATAAAATGTTATGATGCAACAGTTCTTGCCATCACGGGTCTTATAGTCCAAACTGGCCATTCTAAATACACCATTGTTTCATTTCCTATAACCCATTATTTAAAACACCAAGCCCCTACCACTCAAGAACAGGGAATTACATTTGTATTAGGGAACCTTCCTGACTGAAAACATGGCTGCACTCAGCTCAGCTTGACAGAACAACGTGTTGGCCAGTTTGTTCCTAGAAATACACAATTGGCAGGTTTCATAACTGGTCCGCATGCAAACCATGCCCAAAAGTTCTTACGCAGACATTCATCAGAAGCTACAAAGACATACAGAGTTAATGGTTGTCTTTTTCCTTCCCTTTAATCTCTACATGTACAGACACACAGTGAGACGTGTACGTTAGAACTTCAGGCCTTCAGCTAAATGGTCATCTTTATTTTCTTCTTGAAAATTAGCATGAATAAATTGGATTCCTTTATTCTCTCCACCTTCTGGGAATGAACATCTAAGCCTCCTCAAATAAAAAAACCTTGCTCTATTTTTAATGGTTTTAGTCAGATGGCAAGTTGTTCCAACATTCAGTTCATATGAAGCTGAATGGAGAAAGAGTCTGACGAACTTCTCCATGGCAGGAACACCTGCTATAAAAGGCCACAGGTCAGAGTACGTGTTACATTTTCATCACAGAAAACACATCAAAGCAGAAGCGGAGAGACAACAGACTGGAGGACTGATACAACTACTCCTGAGAGCTCTACATACACAGCCCCAGTAAAACAAAGCAATGCTTGGACTGAAGGAACTCAAGTGTTTAAAACCTATGCATTTAGCCAACAATGCAACAAAGGAACTACACCCGCACGAGGGCAGGAGAGGTATGTGGTCGTACCACTGTCTGCTAGAACTGGAGTAGCAGGTAGAAGATTCATACAACATATCTGAGGACAATATTCACTTTAATGAAGACTAAAGAAAAGTCATGCATCTCCAGAGCTGTAAGAGGCAATTTCTCAAAATATGAAGTCTGTCATTATTGCCTTGAGATGTGAAAGCAGACTACCTCGCCATTTCAATTAATTTGCAATTAAAAACTGACTTTTCAGATGCAAAATCTAATACTGCTCTCATCTTGCTTGGGGGTGTGAGGAGGAGGTATCGACATTTTTTCTTTCCTTATGTAAAAGCAAGCCTTCTCCTGTCTTGTTCTTCCCTTAGAAGAACTTCTCCTTATAGTGCTTGAATCTACTCCAATAATAAGATCTTAATTCATTCCAGAAATATATTCTAGTTCTATGAAACTTTATTAATGAGAAGGAAGGCAGAGGTCAGAAATCCATCAGCACACTTTCCAACTATTAGAGGCTTGTTTCTTTGCCAACTAAGAACGTAAATAAAATAACTTTGTACCCTTAGCTCCAGTGGTGGTAAAATGCAAGGAGCTTATTTCTAATTCAGTCCATAAGCGAGCAGCAGATAAGTACTGCTAGAAACAGAGCATGAGCCATGGTTTGTTTCAGGCACTCCAAAAGACTCCCATAGCGTACATTAACACATACATCACACAAGAAAAAGGTTAGCAAAGCATTTAATCCAAGGTTCACAGATACACTGCAGACAAAAGCAAGTATTCCAAGTCTATGGAAAGAAGTATCCTTCTATGTAAGGATATGTTAAGTCACATTCAGTATGTAGTTTTATTAGTAATGCAAAACATGAAATATCATTATGAGGAATACAAGTATTTGTATCCAAAAAACCCAAAGCAACGGGATCTTGAAATGCTCAATTCCAGAAGTCTTTGGGAAGTATTTATCTGCTTCACTCATCACTTTCTACACATGCTGTGCCATCAAAAAGAGTTTGCATCCTTTCCTTCTATAGAAGACAAAGGAAATCCCCTCCCCAAACACATTACACACAGGCAATTGTTCAGAAATTTTTCTTTACTTCCTCAAACATACTGAAATAATATCTACTATAAACATTTTTTAAAAGAGAAATAGTACATGATTCTGTTTCAAGCATTCAATTAGAGGAGCAAACTTCCAAACTTCCAGAATTTGAGACAAATTTTAAATAAAATACAAAGATTATTTTAGTTATTAGAAAGATACTGTTAAATGCCCATTAGGCCAATGTAATTCCTAGAAAATCCCTGAGCTAATTTAATTGATGCCCTTTTGGCAGCTCTTTGTCCGATTTAAATGTATTCAGCCTAGTTTATGTAAACAATTTGATAGTTTTGAAAACACTGTGTCAGTTTGAATTTGGAAAGAAAAACATGCTTTTCATATATCAACTCTGATCATTTTCAAACCTAATTAGTTCAGAGTCTTGTATTTGTAAATTTACACTAAACTAAAATGAAGATTTTCCCCAAAAAACATTTATATAGTAATTAGTCTGAAGAAGGAGAATCTCCTACTAAAAGTCAATTCTGCCCAGTACCGAAAACGTACTTTCCAGGAACATTACGTAAACTATGTAGGAAAAGCCCATAAGCCAAAGGCACCACAGGCACAGCAGCAGCCAGTGGTGAGCCCTTTCATTTCCAGGCACACAGCCCCAGCATTTTCCATACCCTCCAGTGGGCTGCTCGCTGCCATGAACAGGACCCCCCAACCACACACCCCAGGTCATGCTCATCTCCAGGCACGTTTACTCCTCACTCACAATAAAAGCTCTCAACATGACCTGTTTTTCTTTTGGATTTAACCCATCATTTGGAGGCGTAATAAATGCATTTCATTCTCAGAAAGTACCTTCTCGTGAAGCGTGCAATACAAGCTGCATAAGTCACCAGACTGCTGAGAAGGGAAGAACAAGCACAGCCGTGTCACTGGAGACTTGAGCAACTATCAAACACCACACAGAAATGAAGGCAGAGCCTTGACAAGCCTCAATTAAAACAACCAATTAACTTTCAGAGGAAACTCAAAACAACAGGAAATAAAGGCACAAGGCTCCAGTCTTCTCCACTGCCTTTCCCCAGGGTCTCAGTCCCAAGCTCCTACTGGAGATCTAACCTCCTTACCAAAAAGATCTGTTACCATGTGGAGAAACAGCTTCAGAAGCCTTGCTCACAGGTACCATACAATTGCAATTATGGGGTTTTTTTTTGGGTGTTTTGCACTAGACATTACCTGAGCACTGCTTAGATGGCCTTAGAAAAGGCCATCTTTTTTCATTCACATGAATATTAGCATAGCCCTTTTCAGCTCACAGGTATAAGCACTACACCACTGCCCTACACAGATGCAGCGTGAAGAATATCTGCATCCAGCCTCGGCACAGATGACAGCAGGGAAAATTACAGCAAGAGCCCGAGCTTTCAAGACACTGCACAATCCAATCATGTCATTGCATGATAGCAATCAGCACTGCAGTAGCACTGCAACTTGCGTCTTCCCCAACAGTGAGCCAGGAAAGCCTTCCTGGTTCTGTGTGTATGTAGACACAAGACAAGGTAAACCAGCAGTGAGATCACACCAGAGAGACACAAAACAGAGCTCCAACAGGGAGCCTGACCTGAAAACAGGGGATAGCTACGAGTTTTTACATCTGGAAGGAAGGAAATCAAAGTTTGCTAAAGGTTTGGCTTCCAGAAGAGCTACACCTACGCAGAGCTTCTCTTTCAGTGACTAACTTGGAACAGAGTACTTCTCAACACTCCAATTTTTTGGCCTTGGTTTGTAAGCCAGCTACACCCAAACATACAACCTTAATTCAAAATTATCCTGTTTATAGCGTATAATTTAATTCATGGTAGAAGCACTCACCAATTTCCTCACCACCTATAACTGAAGCTGCAAGTATCAACTTTCACGTAATGAACTCTTGACACCACCAAGAGTGTACTGACTGACAGAAGAAGCAAAAAAGCAAGGAGCTCTAGATAGAAACGCACCACTTGCCTCATACACACATCATGTGTTTACACACAGACGCATGGTATAGTATAACACTGTTATGGGAATAATAACCAAAGAAAACGTACAGAACCATTTGTCTTTGAGAACGTGTGAACGACTTACTAACAACCACAAGCAGCCTGGGAAAACAAACTGGTTTCTAGAAATGAGCCACAGAGCTGTGAGGACTGGGCTGACTGAAAGACCCAGGTTGCAAGAGTCCTAAGGAGATACCTGGTTCCCTTTTGCTCCAAGTACGACAAAGACATTTAACCAAGTTGCTCAGAGCTTTGCTCACGACTCAGGGTCTGCAGAGTGCTTCTGTCAAGCAAGATAAGCTGGAACAACCCAATCACAAGGTGCTCTGACTGCAGTATCTCAAGCAGAAGAACAACTCTGTGGCGCCTTTAGTGCTAAATACATAACAACAAAAGCAATAACAACAAAAAAATCCACACAAAACCCAAAATGCATCAACAAATTTAAGAGGGCAAGCAGAAACAGGCAAATTATTTAAGTCTCAAGGGAGACTGTATTGCACACACTAAAGTTTGTGGGTTTTTGCTAGTTTGGGTTTTGTGTGCCTCTTTTTTTAATCACTGGAGCGATCTCCCAGTATAACACAAGCTTATTACAGAATGCCTATGGTAAGTAAACCAAAGTCTAACAAACTACTGCTAAGTTTCACTCCATCTCCTTTTAAAAGATTCTCAAAGGCACCCAATTACTGTCCAAGTATCTCTAATGGCAAATAAAGGTTTCTTTCTCTGCAGAGAACTCCAATGGAATCCCATCTATTTCCTCCGGTGTCCTACTGGCTGATCAGCTTCCTTTTTGCTCTTGGGTAAGACTTCACTGATAGAGTGGGAAACCTTCCAAGCCTGCAAGTCAGAATGCAGGAAGGAAAGCCACTTGACAATTCTCCAAAGCATTGTTTTAAAAACCCTATGCTTACTTGTTTCTCCTGCTTAAGTGAGTTCCATACCTAAACAAGTTACAGAAGGAGATGCTAGCGCCTAGACAAGTTGAGTAATCACAGCTGATCAAACGAGACTGATAAGAATACCTGAGGAAGTCCCTCAAATTGCTAGCAAGCTTTCCACAGATGGCTCAGCTCGATCTGTCTGAATAAGCCACAACAGGGGAGGACTACTGGCAATTCTGCAGTCAAGTTTTTAAAGCCCGTGCTTTCTCCAGTTTCAAGAGAAATAACTGCTATTACTATTTTCACATCGTTCACACCAGGAAAACATAAACCAATTAAGGTAAAAACATTTTGTCTACTTAAAAAGAAAACTAAGAAACGTGCTCCCAACTAACTTCCTCAGCAGCTAAAGCGATGACTGTAAGGAGTGAACACCGCCAGTAAGATTTGATTGGTACAGTAAGCTAAAGGCATTGACAGTTTCTCTTCTATAAAACAGACTTTGCAAGACATATGGCACTTATTTTTAGATGTTAGTCATACAATTCTACTACAGATTTTATTTTTCTTGAAAAATAACACGGCATTTCACATCAAAGTGCTTCACTGATTGATTTTATAAAGCTTAATGTTTTATCTCAATTTATTACAAAAGGCTTCTTCAAACCATTAACAAACTGCGTGTGAGATGTAGACAGTCTGCACAGAGGTATATCCAGCACACCTTCTGAAATGAAAAAATGCCATGAAATCCAATACCAAAAATCAAACGCAGAAGGAAAAAACTGCCACACAAAAACTTTTTTTTTTTTTTAATTGTTATCTTTTCAATCAAATCTCACCAACAACCTCATCATACACAAGACCACAGCAACAGATAATAGGATACGGATTGCTGCAATCTGTCTAGTGCCAGCAAAACAGCACAGATTACATCTGCACTTCAGTACATCCTTGTTGACTGCATCTACACAAGAAGTGTCCCAGCACTTCCCGACTTTTTAACTATTCTAATAGTTTTTAAAGACAATTACTGGGAGAACATTGGTTACTCACCTCAGATTTCAGATTATCTGTTTTGATTCGGATTTACACATTATTTATTCGATTATTTCAAAGACCTATAGGCATCTGACCACTCAAATTAAAGGTAATGGAAGTTTAACAAAATATCCTAGTATTATTTTCCAAGCTTTTGAGTAGGCATTTGAATTATCTAAGCATTATAGAAGCACTACAGGCATTTTTGTGTGTGCTTATAGAAGGCCACAGAATTGAAAAATCAAACCTACTAAAAACGAGTGTCCAAAATATTAAGGAGACAACTATAAAAATTTTTAGGACACAATCAGATACTCAAATCTGGCTGCAACTGATCCCTGCCAAACTACCAGCCAAACCAAACATATCCCCCACCCCTACAGTTCCGGGCTTGAAAATCTGTTCCTCCGGTTCAACGTTTTTGCATTTATTACCTTCTATAAAATATTTATATTTTCAATGATGGAAAGAATCCCCGGACTTACTGGGCTTTCTTCTCAAAATTTGATGGTATTTTCAAAAACTTTTGCAATAAAGCTACTACAGGGGCTCCAAGTCCCTTTTTTATTTTTATTTTTGTAATCCATGTGATTTTACACAATGAAGTCAAACAAAAGGCCCTCCCTCTCCTCTAATGAAGTTTTGCTCTCCCTTCAGGCTACTGTCACAGAAGGTCAAGGCGATATTCAGGAATAGCTCTGCCATCTGGATCCCACAATGCCAGATTAATTATGCTCTTTGGACATTTGCACAGTGACTCTCATTCAGACAGACCAAAGACTCAGAGAACTCTGCCACCACTTTCTTGTGACAGATGACAGTCTCACCTTCACGTCACCAAAGACAGTTCACAGATCAAGATATCCAGAACACAAGGGTACTCTCACACGTTCTCCTAATCTGAGCTGCATTAGCATTTAGTATTTCAACACCACCAATTTTTACTCAACTCTTCTAACTCTGCAACTAATGGAAGTAACTCCAAGGTTCTACATGGCTGCTATGGAGCAGTACCATGACGACTACAACAGTAAGAACAACACTACTTTGCCATTAAAAAGAAAATGATTAAGAACTGAACGTTTGTGTGACCATACAATATTGATTAGCTTGAACAAAGACCAAGAAAGTCGTAAGTACTTCTGAAAAGCAGTAGCTGAACCACAACGCATGTGCTGGCCATGGCACATACTTAAAGCTGAGTGAATCACACTGTTTAATTAAACGCCTACAGATACCAAACATAGATCATTCAGGTACAGTGATAAGGTAACTGGAGCAAGCAACAAGAAGCCTAACAATTAATCAGCATGCCAGAAAATCTATACAAGAATAGATGTCTAAAATGAATCTATTGTGAAGAGTCTATATCCACTCTTCCCTTCCTCATGTAAGGGAGGACACTTCTCTTGTACAGGAGGTAGAATATTCTTAAGTTCAACATTAAAAGCTTGCTTGAGGATATAAATACACTGAAGCACTGTGATTCACCCAGAGGAAATAGGTACACTTTGTTTGCTTAAAAAGCCTACAGAAGTCAAAAAGTGGAAGCTTATCTTTTCGGCATCCATGGTGAGTCACTCAAGAAGCTGCACTGCAACTCCCACCAATGCACAATTAAAATAATAATAATAATAATACAAACAAGCTATTAAAGGACCAAATTTCCTGAAAATCAACTAAGAAAAATTGGACTGTCTTCACTGCCCATTAGTTACCCATCTCCACTAGTGAACAAACACCACAAATAAGCCACTTCCATGGCTAGAAAGTTTCTGGAACCATACCAAATGCTGATAGTATACAGTCATCCAGACACTCAGAGTCAATAAGAAAGTGAAGAACTTCAATTTCCTGACAGTGTTTGAATATACCATCAATACCCTTTCTTTACTATTTTCTTCACTCCGCACAACAAGTAGTTATTCAATATTTCATTTTTATTAATTACTGTTGAGGTCAGGTCTATGACCATACCATTACTGAAAAGCAAATAAAGACAACTATAGATTAAAAAAAAAAAAAAAACACCTTTTCATTTTTTCCCCCCCTCAACATTTTCCTACGCTTATAAGTATATAAGTAGTTTATCTATCCACATATCATAGAATCCCCAAGGTTGGAAAAGACCTCCAAAATCATCTTGTCCAACCATCCACCTCCCACTAACTACTATTTCCTCACTAGATCATGTCCCTCAGTACCACATCTAAACATTTCTTGAACACCTCCAGGGACTTTACCATCCCCCTTGCAGCCTGTTCCAGTGCCACTGCATCACCACTCTTTCCAAGAAGTTGTTTTTCCCAATACTCAGCCAGATCCCCCCTTGGTGCAACCTGAAGCCATTCCCTCTCATCCTATCACTGTTACCTGGGAGAGGAGGCCAACCTCCACCTCACCACAACCTCCCTTCAGGCAGTTGTAGAGAGCAATAAGGTCTCCCCTGAGCCTCCTCTTCTCCAGACACAAAAATCCCAGTTCCCTCAGCTGCTCCCCATTAGACTTGTGCTTCAGACCCCTCACAGCTTCAGTGCCCTTCTCTGGACACGCTCCAGTGTCTCAACATCTTTCTTGCAGTGAGGGGCCCAATACTGAACACAGCACTCACGGGGCAGCCCCACCAGAGCTGAGTACAAAGGGAAGAGCACTTCCCTGCCCCTGCTGGCAACACCATTTCTTATATAAATCATACGCACACTTCCACGTAGGTTCCACAGGTTGTGGCACAGACTTGAAGAGCAGATCTAACCATTTTGCATCACGCCTGCATATATAGTTCAAAGGCAAGTCAAAATCTCAGACTGCACCAGACATCCTCACCATTCATGTAACTATTGCTCCCACTGAAAAGCGAGCTCTAACAAGAAGCTTGTCAGTGGTGCTCTGTACCAGGACAAAAGCCAACTGCACAAACTGGAACAGAAGGAGACTCCTTCTGAACACCAGGCAGCACTTCGTGAGGATGACAGAACATCGGCCCAGGTTGCCCAGAAGCTGTGGAGTCTCCTCCCTGGAGATCTCCAAGAGCTGCTTGGATGTGGCCTGGCACCATACTCTGGGTGTGCTGACCTAATGGACACAGAGGTGCCTGGCAGTCTCAGCCACCTAGAAGTCCTGCAAAGAAAAGGCACTAAAAAAGGAGAAAACAGACTTTGGCACTGGCTAAACTTCATAGCTGGGGGAGTCTGAACAGCTTCCCTTCTAAATCTGTTATTCCAGACTCCAATGACTACCCTTTTCTCCCAACTTTGTTCTCTTCTACACTGTTCCCAACAATCTGTCTACTTTGTCATCAAATTTCTTCTCCTTCCATCCTCACACAGTCATCCTACACCTTGAGCCATCTCCAAATCAAGTTACAACAGTATTCTACTCTCCTCCGTCTTTTTTCTTTCTTGGATTCAGACAACTGCTAAATTCCCAGCAGCAATAAGCACATCCAAACTGACAGGTGGTTTTTATTATTTTTTTTTCCTTATGAAAAATGTATGAAACTTGGTCACATTTTTAACCGTATTTGTGAAAATGAACAAGAGCAGAACCATGAGGTGATCCTTCCATTCCATAGTAAATATTGTAAAAGCACTGAAAGTGTTTAAAAGAAACCTCTTAATTTTTTTCTCCTGAAGTAGCTTCTTTCCCAGCTCACTGCTTTGGCTTGAATAAAATAAAGGAGCCAGAACTAAACCACATTCAATGTCATAAAATAATCAGGCTGGGGCAGTCATCCAGAGAGGGTGGAAGGGAAAAACCAAAGTAGTCAGCCAAACACATTTGGCAGAACTTACCAATTTAAAAACTGAGTCTTGAGGGGAAAGCATATCAAACCTTGATTATAGACAGTAGCTACAGACCATTCTACTTATTTCAAAACTAAACACATAGAACTGGTAACACTCTACAACTTTCAATGTCTTCTTTTGTGTTTTTGGCAAAGAGACTTTTTTTTTTTTAAACACTGTTAGAAACTTCCATACATCTTAACATGTATTCTAAACTAATGCAGCTCTCATTTCATCTGCAGAGCAGTATACAACATATCACTAGTGTTACCATAGCCATTCATCAAATCCACAAATCTTACATTGACAAGCATAGTACCCATGAAGGCTTTGTTCCATTAACAGCAGAGATCTGAGACAAAGGAAAATGAACAGATTCCACAAAATGTGCAGTTTGGAACTGGTGGCTCCCTTCCTCCTACAGCATGAGATTTATTTGTCACTAAGATACCAAGAGAATGCTTTACAGAATCATAGCATGGCCAGGGTTGGAAGGCACCTCAAGGATCACGAATATCCAACCCCCCACCACAGGCAGGGCCACCAACCTCCCCATTTAATACTAGACCAGGCTGCCCAGAGCCCCATCCAATCTGGCCTTGAACACCTCCAGGGACGGGGCATCCACAACCTCTCTGGGCAGCCTGTTCCAGCACCTCACCATTCTCTCTGTAAAGAACTTCCCCCTGACATCCAACTTAAATCTTTTATCTTTCAGCTTAAAACTACTTCCCCTTGTCCTGCCATTATTTACCCTTGTAAAGAGTTGACTCCCCTCCTGTCTGTAGGCTCCCTTTAGGTACTGAAAGGCTGCAATGAGGTCACCCCGCAGCCTTCTTTTCTCCAGGCTGAACAAGCCCAGCTCCCTCAGCCTGTCTTCGCAGGGGAGGTGCTCCAGCACCTGATCATCTTTGTGGCTCTCCTCTGGATATGCTTTGATCTTTAAAATAAAAGTGCCCTCAACATGATTGTAAGGACTGCAAATCATAAACAGTAGCGAACTCTTTAAACAACTTTAAAAAACTTAAAAAAAACCCACACGTATCTGCACTAACAGACAAATAGTATGTGTTTGTTTCAGGGGGTTGCTTTTTAAATTCCTGAAACTGTCTCCTACTCTGCCTTAAAACGACATCAGTGGGTATGAGTTACCCACTGCATTTCCTTCCTGCATAACAATGCTCCTGAAGAAGATTTTTAGAGAGACGCATCAAAAGGTCAAATCAAGAGAACAGTTGGTGCAGCATCATGGCTACATCAGCTTCTGCCAAATCTCATGAAGGAGAAAGACCTGCAGTCAGAAGCAGATGAGTTGCTGCTGGTGCATCAGGAGAGGCTAAAATCAAGGAGAACGGGAACAAAACAAGAGCTCAATATAAAAGAAAAAGAAAAAACAGGGCAGGGGATAACAAGTCTTCTATATGCACGTACTCTGGCTACTGAAGTAAAGGCAATTATCCATGGGAAGCATTTCAGATCACGCTTAGAGCGTGGGGGAACCACTCCCTTCTGAAGTGCCGCAATTCATTATTGCATGGGTATAATTTATTTTTTTAAAACAACCACAAAACTTAGATTGGCAAACTGATACAGACTTCTAATAAACGTAGATGTAATTTAAGTTGAACACTGCCAGTTACTTACACACATACAGTAGTACATTTTCAGGACTACCCAGGGAGACTGCAAGTTTCATTAGTGAAAACAGCATTTTCTACATTAGTACCTGGGATAGAAAGGCCCCAAACTCTTGCCTTTTGCATCAGCTTTTATCACAACTTCTTGTCAACCTTGTCAGAGAGCTCAGTTAATATCAATGCCTTTTTCCTCTATAGGAAAAAGAAAACTTTCTCCTCAGGCTGCAGAGCTGTATAAGGTTCCAATGTTGTTTTTATTAATTGGACATTCAGCACAATCTTACCAGAGCCATCAAAACTCATTTCTGGGTGATGCTAAGCTGTCATCTCAATACCATGGACAGCATTAACAAATTTTGCTTCTCGGATTAACACTCAAGATTAATAAAAACATGACATGAGCCAGCAGTGTGCACTTGCAGCCCAGAAGTCCAACTGCATCCTAGGCTGTGTCAGGAGAAAAGCAGCCAGCAGAGAGAGAGGTGACAGCACCCCTCTGCTCTGCCCTTGTGAGGTCCCATCTGAAGTACTGTCTAGGCTGGGGCCCCTGATATAGGAAGAATGCAGAGTTGATGTGGTGGGTCCAGAGGAGGTCCACAAAGATGCTCTGAGGCTGGAGCACCTCTCTTGTGAAGAAAGGCTGAGAGCGCTGTGCTTGTTCTGCTCAGGGAGACCTCACTGTAGCGTCCCACTACTTGAAGGGAGCTGGAGGAGGCTGACTTTTTACACAGGTAGATAGTGACGGGACAAGGAGGAATTCTTTTAGTTTAAAAGAGGGGAGATTTAGGTTAGATGTTAGGATGAAAGTCTTCACCCAGACTTTCTCACCCAGCTGCCCGGAGAAGCTGTGATGCCCAATCCCTGGAGGTGCTCAAGGCAGGTTGGATGGGGCCCTGGGCAGCCTGAGCTGGTGGGGGCAGCCCTGTCCAAGGCAGGGGTTGGGGCTGGGTGGGCCAAGCTGTTCTATTGTTCTACATATACTGATAATCTGATTTATATATCTGCCCAAGAAAATGTGGTTCACTGTTCATTTACCATATTTATTTCTAATAAGGCTTAACATCAGTCACTGTTTCTACATCAACAGTATGGACAATCTAATAATATCATTATAGTAAACAAATATATAACAAGGAAAAAAAAATCGGTTGTGCAAACGATTTCTTAATAAAATTTCTAACTTGTGTTTTTAAAACTTGAAATTATCAGATTCAATTTCGGAACTACTTTCGTGTTCCTGTGATTAGGGAAACGTTACACAACCAATTAAAGAATAGTATTTGAGACTAGCAACCTCAGCAGTTTATATATAGATCATGGAACCTGTTCTGCTGTGCTGCAGAACTGTAGGAACAAATGGAAGCCTTGGAGAAAAGGAAAAGATATTTGATGATATACACTGATTAATTAGCAGCAAAACTGTTTTTCATACAAATTTCACGTAAAATCCCAAGTTTCATCCGTATCACAAATGGTATTGCAGTGCATATCTATCAGTTCTCATCTCCTTGGGTCCCTACAATTTGGTAGGCAAATCACGAGGCAGAGCATGCTGAGCCTGCCTTCCACCCAATTATTTGTTAGTAGAAGACTGCAGCAATCATATACTTCCATACGCTGCTTTGCCCCAAAAAGCAAAATAAAAAGCCACAAACAAAAAACCCACACCAACCAGGGATCCCAATAACCCCTAATCTTCTTGAGAGTTAACTACAAACTATTTCACTCTGGCACAATGTTGACCTTTAAAACCCAGTACTTTATAATAGCTTATCAGCTCACTGATGCCAGTGCTGTAAGCATGTGTTTTACAGGCTAAACAATGAACTTCTGAGAGAAGACACTGAGATGTTACCAATTCAGATATAGTTAATTATAAGAAACCAAATCGCTTACAAGGCTTACATCTCTAGCAGAGGTGCTGAGCCCATCTGCACAGAACAGTAACAATATAACAGCTTAACACAAACACGGTTGCATATTAGGTGTTCCACAAAAACTGTGATCCCCACAGCACAGCAACTGATCCACCCAAGTCCCTGCTTCTACATAATACAGTAAGGACCTACCCTGAATGAAAGCCCTATCCATGTGATCCAGTTTCACACATCTCTAACCTCCTGGTTTAGGGATTACAGAGAATAAAACTGCAATAACAGACGGATATTTGAACAGATTCATAGTTCCATAGTATACTGAGCATTTTTAATCCATACTATCCCGCAACCACAGCAATCACTTCAAATACAACATGGTTTGTAGTGGCAAACAATGCCTTGCAAGTCAGCCTCAGTATTAACACGTGAAATGCAATAGCAGCAAAAAGTATTTATTCACAGTGCTCCCTCACCTACCTGATCACCCTTGTAATCTCATGACAAATAACAGTGCTTGCTCATGACCAAGTTCTTTAAAAACCTCACACTTCTGATAACAAAAATCCACAAGAAAAGCAACAAAACAGTCCATGTGCTCTCATCATCACTACATCAGTAAGATTTGATGCTCCTCTTGTCATTTTGCTAATTCAGAAGCTTAATCCACAAACACTGAAAACAGAGTTTACCAATGAATTATAGAGGAACTGCTTGAAATAATTAACCATCTGCAGGTTGAATGTGTATTTGTGGGACTGAAAAGGATATCGTTGTGTCTTGTGATCAGATTATAAGCTGCTGAGCAACACTGTCTACGACTGCATAAGCAACATCTGTGAACCACTGATGGTTGCCAAAAAAAAAGTGCTCAGACATCCTCCTCAGTCATTCATAGCGCTTTCACAAGCAAAACAAATAGGGCTCACCTCTCAAGATGGAGATCAGCATTTCTGTCTCCTTTAAATCTGAAAGCCAAAAGAAAAGTAACAACCAGTTCAGTGACATCTAGATGCAGATAATTTCAAGGTCATTTGATGAGAGCTATGAGAATTTATGAAGCATTAGCATCCTATTTTCACAGGTACGATTAAATGAATTTTGAACATCCACTTTTGAAAAGCTCTTCTTCATAAATACCTGTAAACGTATTCATGAAGTTTTTTTAAAAAACACAAAACTGTTCCAAGAAATTCAGAATTCAAAACTTTGAATCAAAAACCAGAGAAGCAGTAGAAACTGCAGTGGTTCCCGGCTGTATCATTCTGTTGGTACTTGAGGAATGCCAGCTTTCACACAGGCTTCATGCACCAACAGGCCTTGCTACCCCCCATGTCTACATCAGGGTACCAACGAACCTGGTCACTTAAGTTCATGTTAGCCCTTTCTATAGCCTCAGTCCATGGTTAACTCCTATATTTTCGCTTCTCCATACTTCCTTCCCTCCACTCCTGTCCACACTTCTTTGAGACAGCTGGCAGCTCCCTACAGTTGGCCACTGCCCCTTCTGACTTGTCTCAGCCAAGAGGGTTCTTAAACACAGCACTGCTTGTCTCATCTCAGACAGCCAAAGGTGAATTAGCTGTTTTTCAATGTAAACATTCTCCAGAATTATCATGTGATGTTTTCAAAGGTAAAAATAAACCACCACCAACACACAACACACAGCTTTCCATCTTTACTCCTCACTTCTCCTATATTAAAGAGAACAATTTATGTTGTGTAACACAGAGCAGTTGTTACTCCTGTGCATGCTACAACAAAAAGTACTTTTGGCAAGCATTCACAAACGGCTGGGAATTTCAGGGCTGGAACAGCAATGAGTTTTTGTCTTGAAATACAGTTCCATCAAAATTCCACAACCAAAATGCTAAGACAACAAAACTAACAGATTACTCACTTAATGATCCTTATTAAAGGCCCATGGGAACAGAATCATTTGACTGGGCTAACTTCCTATATTGGAAGAAGAAACAGGAGCTACACCATCTTCTTTTAGAACTGTGAAAAAAAAAAAAGATACAAGATGAACTTAGAACAAGGGGGGAAAAGACCTCCAAGATCATCTTGCCCAACCATCCACCTCTCACTACTATTTCCCCACTAATCACGTCCCTCAATGCCACAATGACATGTTTCTTAAACACCTCCAGGGACAGTAACTCCACTGCCTCACTGGGCAGCCTGTGCCACTGCCACAACCACTCCTTCCAAGAAGTTGTTTTTCCTAATATCCAATCCAATCCTGAAGTCATTCCCCCTCCTCCTATCACTGTTATCTGGGAGAAAAATCAATCCCCACCTTACCACAACCTCCTTTCAGGAACTGTAGAGAGCAATAATGTCTCCCCTGAGCCTCCTCTTCTGCAGACTTAACAATTCCAGTTCCTTCAGCTGCTCCCCATAAGGCCTTTGCCCCAGACCCCTCACCAGTTTAGTTGCCCTTCTCTGGACACGCTCCAGTGCCTTGATGTCTTTCCTGCAGTGAGGGGCCCAAAACTGAACACAGCACTCGAGGTGCGGCCTCACCAGAGCTGAGAAGAAAGCGATGAGCACCTCCCTGCTCCTGCTGGCAACACCATTTCTTATATGAACCATCCTTTTCAACCCAAGCCATTCTATGATTCTATGAAAAAGCCATGAGAAAACAATATGGAGTAGAAGTCAGAGAACACTGTGCCATCATCACCAGAGATGTAACTTATAAAAACAGATTAAAACAAGACCTCTTTTTCTCAGAGTTCCTCAAGTTTAAGTAGCCTCAACCTTTTTCATCCTGTTCACAATAGGATACGATCTACTTATGGCATCATCTGAGTGCTGATGAAAGGACTCTAAGTGCACACAGCTTCTACAGTCCTCAGACAATAGAAAAATCATGCTAAGGCAGATGCTCTCCACCAGTAAGAATATCCACACAAGATCACCTGCCCATAGTATATTAGTCTGTCCAAGCCACTTTAGTACTGAAGGTCAATGTAGTATGTAGTATCCTCACAATGCAGCATGTGAGAAACCTCCCATGAGCTAAGCAATTTCAGCTGTGAATCCTTATCTAGAATTGCTTGAGGATTCTTTTTTGAAGGCAGATGCAGTACAGGTTAGACAATGAAGATGATTTTTGCTCAATTTTGAGTTCGTTGTCCTTACACAGAAATTGCTGGGTGATACTTTTAAAAACTAGCAGACTAAGGCTGTTGATTATAGAAGTTACTGCAGGATTTAAGAGCTACTAGCCTAAGCCTGTGGTTAAAAAAAAAAAAAAAGTATAAATTTATGGAATGTAAGCTAAAAGCCACAGTGCCTTAGCTAACCAGTAGTCGCAACAGCTAATTCAAAATGATTGAGTAACAATTACATGCTCAAAACACCTCTTTCTTAAAATATTGAATTCGTTGTCCAGATGCCACAGAACACATTGGTTGTTTCAAAAACCTATAGATAACTTCACACTGATGTCAAGAGAAAAGGCCAGGACTCCTAAGAAACCAGCAAAGAGCTGTAGGATCCCCTACCTGCAGCAGCTCGTGTGAAGCACAGAGCTACTGGAACACTGGTGCAACCCAGTTTCAGATTGCTTCCACTCAACACTGAAAATTCTTTCAAGTATTGTCTGCAAGAACACAGGGACCTAGAAATTTCACAAGTTATTAAGTTATAGCTATAGTCATAGTTTATCTGTGTTCTCCTGCCTGCATGTAGTCATAAGTGATTATTCTTGTATTACCACAGTCAGCGCTGTTAAGTGCAGCAGTTCAGCTACACTGATGAATTAGAACTTTTGCCCCAAAAATGAAGCTGAGCAAGGAGGGTGGAAAGGGAAAACAGCACACTTATCACAATTTACTAACAGAATTCACATTCTTACTCTCAACTATTCCAAAATTCAACAGATTTCAATGCTCTCTGATTTAGGTTTTCTAACAGAAAACTGAACATCCCTCATCTGCTTAAGCCTTCAAAAAATGCTTCTGCCACTTCAGTTTTGTTAGATTTGTAATATGGAATCAGCACTCTCTTGACCTTTGCCCTGTGAAATAAATTGTTATGCTGCTCCTTTAATGTATTTCCATCCATTACTGCATGGATGGCATCACATCTGCAATAGAACCCAACACTCACCACCAAGTAACCAATTGATGCCTTGTAAAAAAGGGCTGATCTGAAATAATAAACACATTTTCCTTACTCTGTCTTGTATCTGAACAGGTATTAGACAGACCCAGTTGTACCACAGCACTTGTAAAATACTGAAGGCAGAAGGCACTGCCATGTGATCTTATGCTGTAAGGCAGGCCCTGTAAGTAATAACTGAAGTTTTATTCTCAGGTCAGCACCAGACACCAAGGGTTCATACATGTATGAATCCCAATTAGGAAGTTCAGCTTTTCAAAAAACCAGAGTTAAATATGTTAAAGGCTGCTATTTAATGATTTCACAATGCAGCAAGCTGTTAGTGACAGATAAATTCAGCAGAACAGAAGTAGAACTCCCATACGCAGAACATCATTAGCAACATCAAATTTGCTACACCTAAGAGCCACTAACAGAGCCCAGTATGCCATATCAATTTTATCTACAAATATCAGTCTTCCAGAGGTGAGTTTCTGCACACTTAAAATGTACAAAAGATCAATAAATAATTGTCTCACCTGAAGCTGGAAAGCATCAGTTTTTCAAGTTAATTTGGTATAGACTTTCTGCACCAAACATTTACTGTTTCAAGACCTCAACAGGAGATGAGCAATTGCTTGTGCATCCCTTGTTATAAATCTAGATTACAAGTATATGTGTGTATATGTAGATATACATGCCATAATTATTATGCTTTTCCTTTTCTCTATCTCATTTTTTCCCTCATTTCTCCTCTCCATCTCACTGAGATGGGGACAGTGAATGAACAGCCACGTGACGCTCAGTGATCTGCTGGGTTAAACCACAATGCATCACCATATCTTAAAGAACTTGCACGCTGTAAAAGATTTCTTCTTTTAAGAACGTCAGCTTGCCTTTATAAAACACACACAGTATCTTTGTAAGCAGATTCTGTCAGAAAGCGATCTTCTAACTCAATCCTGACTATTACAAAAATTCAGTACAGTTCTAATTATTAAAGGCAGCCATTCAACCTCACATGAAAACAGACTAGAGCACGTTTACACATGCATTTTTTGCCCTACTGACAAAGAATGCACACACAGCACAGAGCACTCACCTGGCACCTAAGAATGAAGTTCCTACATTTTATTGCTACAACAAACACAGAAGTGTTGAGTTTGAAATTTCAGCAGGATTCTTCCAATCAAAACATCTTCCTCCTGCTTAACTGACCGTAACATTTGCAGAAGTCACAGACAACTGTAAGCTTCTACGGTTTCAAGGAACAGAATAACCCATACTGGAAAATTCGAGACCAAAAATAAAGCTGTCTGCATAACTGTATAAAGGCAGATCTCACTACAGATCTATTTTCCACTGATGAAAAAGCAAATTCGCTTGCTGTTCCTTATTACAATATTTGTAGGGCATTTCATAGATGTATTACAGCATTAAGAACTCTTTCCTCTCACCCCCATTCTCATAAGCAGTGCTTCCCTCTTGCTGCTTCCACATTCTATCACCTCATTAGTTAATTATTGCTTAAACTCAAACATACACTACCTGCATATGTTATAATGGAGACTTTGTTTTACTTTCTCATACACAAGAATACAACTAAACTATAAAGCCAGAAAGGTAAAATTTATGCAACTATGACTTAATTACTGTCAGGCTCTTAGCCTTCAGGAGAAGTACATCATCAAGACCATAGTGGGTTTTTTGTGTCCCAATTAGAACACCACCATTAAATGTATGACAAATAAACGTGTTAGGAAGCAGAACAACTCCTACAAGATAACTGACTTTCCTTCTACTTCTACACACCATGTGAAGGACAGCTCAAACTCTGAGGTGCTCACAACAGTCCAAAGCAAACACCTTGCTTCTCACAGGAAGAGATGGTGAGCAACTGCTACACATCTGCACGCTGACAAAAGACACGCTCAGCATCCTCACAACATTGCACTGTTGTAATCTAACGTCTGGATGAACATAAAAGCTCCTGAACAGTGCATGGACTCAGGATTCCAACTGTAATTCAGCGTGCTGTTGGGGCTACTCTTTTGCAAACCACGAGAATCCAGGTGATAAGTGACCTAATCCTCTTTGCTATGAAATCTTGTTTCTACTGTTCACAACATTTGATTATTAAATGCCTACTGCAAACAGAGCTGTCAGAAAAGAATTCAAAGTTCATCAAAAGGCATCACAATGTCAAGGGTAAAGTCTTAACAACAGCATCTCACATTAAAATCATTGTTGCTAGAAGTTAAAACAACCCACATACACTTAGTAGAATCACTGAATCATAGACTGGCCTGGGTAGAAAAGGACCACAATGATCATCTAGATTCAACAAATAAGTACAGTTGCTCCAATTAAATCTCAGCACAATGCAGCAATCTTCATTAAAATCCATTGGTAAGCAACTTGCCATTCATTTGAGCATTTCTTGTTTTCCAACAAGAAATGAGACTCTGCAAGATTCCACGAAACTGCAAGAGTGAGCAAAAATACAGAACAACTCCAGAAGTACACTACTCACAGGCAAAAACTCTGAAGCACCTTCCTAACCTTAAATACAAGCAGACAAAACACACAAGGGTAATTCCAAGAGCTTGTAAGGAGAAATGACAACTAACACTGAAAAGTGATCCCAGCAAACTTCAGAACCTCATCTTAAAAGCAGTGTACAACACAAGGACCCCTTCTTGCTGTTCTGGTTTCTATTCAGTCATCTCAAATGCTCTGAGTCAAGAACTTGACAATCTCTGTAATTTCAGGAAAAAAATTGAAGGTAGCCCCAAACAACTTCCCATACACAGAAATAGCAACAAAGACTCTCCTGGGTCTCCTCAGAACACCCAACCACAGGCCAATGACAAAGCTGCAAAATTCACCTAAAATGCCTTCCCAGTATCATCCACCAGCAAAACTTATGTTTCATCTGAGCTTTATTTTCAGGTTTCTTAAGTAGAATGGGTGAAAGAAAGACTTCTGCTGTTAGCATCTTCCAGCTCTGACTGAGAGACATTACGTTGTGCCTCAACTGCAAGGAACACAGTGCAGAAACAGCTTATAGCATTACTATATAATAAGAGGTATGCGAATTGCAGCTGTTCATTTTGCAGAGGGACCACCTTATTACATTCTTTAACTAAAATAATCATTACAAGGAAATGTCAAAGAACACCTTGACCATTCTTCCACCTTAAACCGCATAAACAGCAGTGTAACAATAGTGTGCATGAAAGAACAAAGGCAGCACTCTGACCATGGTCGAACAGAGGCAAGCAAAGGTGGAAACCACATTACAAGAGTCCAGACAGGTTGCAGATTCTACCAAAAGGGACAGGAAGGCAGGCTATACATTTTGATTTTCTCAGATTTTGCTCCAATTCATATCCATCCAACCTCTTAAACCAGAGAAACAAAACAAAGCAATTAAATAATCCTATACAAATATATAGTTTCAGTTCATACTCAGCACAAATTCTAATACCACACAGATTTTTTATAATCACACCCATTTTTCCACTCTTTTTGAAGTTTTACTCTGCTTAATATCTTTGAGCAATATGTTACAGTCACTTATAGGTAACCAAGCAGTGCACACCAAGCACCACAAAAGCAGAGGGCAATTTAAAAATACATACTGTAATCATTCTGCATATAATTTTCATAGAACTAGCTGTAAACAAAAAGCTCAAACTTCTTGTTTGTAAAAATGGGCTCTCAACAGTGCTGATATAGGAACTTTTATCAGATAGTAAATGCAGCCAACAGTTTCCTTATTTTCTTGGTGATTTAACCGATCTGGTTCGTGCTATTCAAGGACCAAGTTCTTGACTCTAATCCTTCAGTTCTGAGGCGACTTTCTGGGCCAGAAGGATGTATGGAATAACACTTTATTTCAAGTATGACGTGTTGACAGTATTTCAGAAGCTCAGCATAAGGGTTAGTCAATGGCTGCACAGTGTCTTACTCTGCTGGAATTCTGTCCAGTTGTTACCTTGGCTCGTATTCCACTCTTCTAACACTGCGATCACAGCTGTACCCTCCATCACACCAGCACCGGTGCAGGCACAGTGTTCTCTCAGCTCATTGCTGACAGCCTATCTTGAAATCAATTTGCAAATTTATTTTGTGTTTCTCTTTCAGGAAAATGACATTTGTCTCAGCTGCTGTCATGTAATCACACCACACCAGCTTCAGTCTTTTTTTCACCCCAGTGATTTGTTTTAGCTCTTAATGAAACGGCAGCGTTATTTTCCTCAGGTGGAATTATTATTAACTCATTAAGATGCTTTATAATAACTATAAAGCTGACAAGCCCAACGTAGATCATTTTTGCTCCATATTGTTAAGGAAGAATGCTTGAAAAAGAATATTCACTTCATTTAATTACGTAAAGAGGAAGACGACTTACAAAGCCTTACAAAAGCCTTATTTTTAACTAGCTTCTTCACCTTTTAACATGGTATTGATCTTACTGCAGCAGAAAACATTCTTCAAAGTGATTTTAAAAGTCTCTTTTCGTACTGTAGCATTCCACGTACCATTTGGAACATTTGTCTTCAGTTCATGCATTTTGTTTAAAGAGAAAAAACATCCATATAAGATATGGCTTTTGTCAAAAAGCGCTTTCAATTCCCCAGAAAACAACTGAGAGAAAATGAGCTGTTTCCATGATACCTTCATTTCCGTTTCTTAAACATTCCATATGAAAGACAGAAAAGATTTATTCTTGTATTAAAATTATCCAGCATTTTCCAGCATTAATTCTGGAGACAATAACAAAACAATCCTAAGACTGCCTAACTGTAATTAAATGAGACCACTTCTATATATATATATTTTTTAACTAAAGGACATTTTAATTCATGTTAAGACTACAGCATATTTTCAACCCTGATATTCCATCTTAAAGCAGGCATTAGAGGAAATTCTCAAGCCTAGAACTCTTATTTGCCCAGCACTGTTTGCAGTTCTGCCATTAGCATCACAGAATGTAAACGTTATCACATTCTGCACTAACGGTGATATTATTTCTGCTTTCATTTGCAAAGTACATCTAGACAAAAGCATTTGCATACTACTGATGTTATAGATTAAAATAAATTTTAGCTTTTGACATTTTTCTTCTGGATTTAGCTTCTAAGTTAAAGCATACTACGATGCCACTTCTGCTGTAGCATCACAATGAAAATCTGTTCCACACAAGTACCAGGCATTGACAGACATTAAGCAATTCACATCACATTCAAATGTTTTTTTGTTTGTTTGTTTGTTTGGGGTTTTTTTTGGCAAAGAATCTTTATCTCTGGTCTGCCATACAATAAGAATATGACTTCAACCATCAGTTTCTTTTAATCTGTCCTGCCGTTCCCCAGTAAAACCGTACAGTCTAACAGACAAGGAAAAGCAAGTTAGAAAAAATTTGCTATCCATCTCAGACAAGTAATTGATTCTAGAGGTCCATTTTCATGTTCATCTATCATTTCGCCTTAAATAAAATCCAATTACTTCAGCTTCACAGGTGGACTGGAAAGGATAAAGAGAGCTCATAAATTAACATCACCCAAATATATGTGCTACACACAGAGCCATCAAGTCCCACACGTTGAACATTAAATTCAATCTGCAGCTCCCTAGTTAAAACCTTTATCATGATACATCCCCTCACACATTGGCAGAGTGGCACAGGTACTGCTGAGCACCACATAATCCAATACATGGGCCTTACAGCAAGCTCAGGCAGCTTCCCGTCCAGCAGGAGAGGAGATCCACGCCCCGTGGCAATCAAAACTGCGTGCTGGAGTGTGAGGCTGAGAAGCCTTGAGTACGAGGCATGGGCTCTTTGACAGGATCCAGTGCACAGTGCTCACACATCAGGACTCCAGAGCTGACGAGACACCTGTAAGCACGCTCAGCAAGAAGAGGCCATTTCTCTCTCTGCTTTCATTCCACTCCTGCAACACAGCCTCCGAAATCCAATTCTCAGCAGCATATTTTGAACTTTAAGGTCAGGAAAAATACCATTTTCTCTTTTACTGGTTATACTCATAAATTTTCTATTGCTTACATTTGGTAACTTACACGTACAGCATGAACTCCACAAATTTGTACAGCTACTTCCACAGGCACTAATTAGGATGCGAGTCCCATTACACTACCTCTACCCAGATGGTTTTGCAGTACAAGCCTACATTCATTATTTTCAAGCATTACATGCCCTACACCATCCACCTATATAGTGCAAGTCATTCCCCACATCTGGTGATCTCTATAGCTGTTGAGTTGGTAATGGTGCACAGGGTGCTGCAAAACCCTGAGCTTTTTAGAGGGGGCTTCTTCTGTAGCTATGCTGTCCTTCACAAGGCAAGGAGAGTTCACCAATTAAATGACCATAACCAGGAAGCAAGCAAAAAGTGCTATTAAATCCCAAGCACCATCAGAAAACTCTTAAAAAAAAAAGGCTGATAGTCACAAAGTGAAAACTACTGTTCTCATAGTTCTGCAAAAAATCAGAATATTTCAAAGTGTTTGTAAGAAGTGCCATTTTAAAAGTTATACAGTTGTTGATGTTAAAATTGGAAAATATGTTCAGTGAAATCATTTATTCATATTTTTTTGTAGTTGAACCACCTTTTCCCACTAGCTTTGGAGCTCCATGTAGTCCAATTATTTAGAAGGACAGCGCGGTTCCTTTTTGCCAATTTCTTTGAAGAAGAGCAAGTTGAGGAGCCTGGTCTGCCATTTCATTTTCATTGAAAACACCCAACAATAGCTCTAACGTTATTTTAAGTGAATATAACTGGAACAGTCACACAAAAGGTCACCCATTTTACTGGTGTGGAAAAATACAGGATAGGCTTCCCGGTCTCGCAGGGTTGTTCAGTACTTTGTACAATCAAAGTCGAGTAGACTTTGGCCTTAATACAAATATTTCCCTATCTCCCCTCACCGAGACACTTTTGCAACACAATTTTAGCCACTGTTATTTTAGAATAATTTGTATAAATGAATTTTATTTACCCCACAAGAAAAACAACAAAAAAGATACCAAACATCTCTCAGTCTCTGAATTTACAGATAAAGCAATCCTGAATTTCAAATAAATTAATTACAAGTACACATGCAGGGTTGTTTTTTTTCCAATTTGAGCCAGCAGAAACAACTAAAAACCAACTATGTTGACAGAAGTAAAGGAAGTAAGGTCATGTTTCTCAACTATGCTTTTCATTCACAGGGCTTCAGGCAACTAAAACATCAATACGTACAGAATTAGTGAAACATTTAATGAGCTCCCAAAAATAGGAGCAGCTATTTGATTAGGAAAATAAAGTCAAGGTTCGCCTTCTGAAAATACTGCTTTGTTATTATTACTGTGTGTATCCCATGCTGGCATCTTCACACTGAAATTTGTTTTTATTTATAACTGTGTTAAAAGTAGTTTCTAAAGAAAGTCGAGCAACCAATTTGGTGTCTGTACGTGCCATTTCAGCCCTCCATGTTTTCCAAGAAACAGTTCAGTGATTCCAACTCATATCACTGTGCTATTGGACCTCTCTTACCCACCCCTGTTCTACAAATGAGGTTCTAAGTTTGAAAAGCACATCTTGGCTGCCACTCTTCCACTTGCATCAAGTTCATACCCTATAAAACCAGGGACAGAAATATGCATAACCTCTTACCCACATACATCAGATGACGTTCCACCTACAGTTCTCTCCTTACTCCTGCTCTTCATGGTAGATTTGAACTGAGCACCCTTCCCACAGTTCCTTTAAACATAAGAAACTCTTTACAGACTTGCATTACGCTCCTACATAAGCTACATCAGGCGATGTCAAACAGATCTTCCACAGCTCTTAATCCCACATCCACCCACGAGTATACCCTTACTTGCTTTCTAGAATAACATCCCCAAATTATTATCAACTTCACAACGTTTCCGCTTTCCTTACTACCTTCACCTTGCCCAGCAGTTTGGCAAAAAGCAGCAAGTAACATAAGGACACGTTACTAGAATCTGAGTGCAGACCCACACAGTCCCACCCACACAGTGATCCCCATTTCTTGTCCCATCTTTAACCACTCGCCTCTTCCCATCAGACCTGCATGGCTCACCAGAGCTGGAGAACACTGCCCCTCTCCCAAAAACTGACCAAGTGGTTCAGAAGTTACTGGCAAGGTGGGAGGATGAGCTGGTGGACAGATGGATGGACAGATGGAGCGACTGCATAAGATGCTCGTCTCAAACCAAATTAAGACTTCCAAGTCCTACCTGTTCCACCAAACACTCCATCAGCACTGGCCGCTTCACTCTTCAAGGTTTTCCATTTTATAAAAGGCAATACCACATGAATTAGTAGCTTCAGTCTAGAAGCTTGCCAGATCAATGCTGCACTGACTGTACATCACGATGTACAGTTATCATGCTCCATAAATAACCATCTTGGAACACAAGCTGTACCCAAACAAGATTTCAAACTTAAGTAGAAAAATAATGTCTGCTTAAAAACATTATAATGGCATGTAATTTAAAACATCCTTTGTACATTACAAATCTCTTTGTAATGCCAAAGAGAAAGGAAAAAAACCCAAATCTTGTGTTGTATCAAATACAGAAAACGTACAGTAGAAAGATTACTACCCATTAAAGGAACTGCAAAGGCGGTTTGCATTTCAGCAGCACAGGACTGTGTGAAGAGATGGAGGAGAAGCTATGCTAGATAAGCAGATGGATCAGGAACGTGTGAAAAGGTCCATAAGGTAGGCTCAAGTTTTTAAAGTATGAAACTTCTCAAGTGAGCATAGACTCAGTGTAGGTGTTTTCATACTAGGCTTAGTTCTGGTGACAGGCTTGTTCAGCGGTGTTTTTTTCTTCTGCGGCTTTTCTTTCTTTTTTTAAATCTTAAAGATGTAGGTAGATAACAGCATTCTGGAATGGGGAACACAGCACGGAATGGTTTAAGCTAGAAGGGACCCTTAAAGACCATCTGGTCCAACTCCCCCACAATGAACAGGGACACCTACAGCCACATCAGGTGCTCACAGCCCCATCCAGCCTGACCTTGATGTTCCCAGCGACAGGGCACCCACCACCACCTCTCTGGGAAACCCGTGCCAATGCTTCACCACCCTTATCACAAAAAACTTCTTTCTAATATCAAGTCTATGTTTCCCCCCTTTTAGTTTGGAACTATTTCTCCTTGTTCTATCACAAGGGACTCTGCTAAAGTAACTGTCAGCTCCAGCCTCATCTTCCAAAAAAGGCTGGAAATATGTTTGCAGAGGTTAAGCAAACAAGCAGTGACAATCTTGTGAACACTACAGATTAACAGCATGGGAGAAAAAAATAGGAGGAGACCGGAATCCAACTTGCAAAGAAAGAAAGATAAAATGCTTGCACCCAACACCATTGCTTATTTTGGGCTGAAATTCTCCCTCCAAGTGCTCTAAAGAAGATAACGCAGCAGTGTCATTAAAGCAAGGAAAGTATAGTGAAAGAAAAAAAGAAGCGTCATAAAGAGAGAAGAAAATCTAAATTTTACACCACTTCATCCTAGTGACATCTCAGGAATGTGAGTATATATACACACACACACACACACACGTACTTTCATTGGTTTTTTAAAGAGAAAACACCACTCTGAGCAGGTCTAACTGGACAGCTCTCTGAGTTCCCTTCCAAAGGGAACTCTTTGTGCAGGCACAATTAGAGAGGTCTTGAAGGAAAAGCATCTTGCAGCACAGAAGGTATTGCCAAAAGAACAGAGAAAGCCACCAGGAATGCCATTCTCTTAACCAACAACAGCTGAAAAAGCACAAAATTGGCTTCTTATAACTTGATGTCAATTCTCACCTCAAAACATACAAAGCAATCAGATTTAAAACGGTGGCAAATGGTTGGGGGGAGGTTTAATTCAATATTTATTTGTGTGTTGTTTTTTTTTTTATTATTTGTTCTATTCAATTCTTCTCTTAGAGAAGAGAAGGTTCCCAGGAGACCTCATTGTGGCCTTTCAGTACTTGAAGGGAGCACACAAACAGGAGGGGGAACAGCTGTTTACAAGGGTGGATAGTGATACAACAAGGGGGAATGGTCTTAAACTGAGACAGGGGAGGTTTAGGTTAGATGTGAGGAGGAATTTTTTCACTCAGAGGGTGGTGATGCACTGGAACAGGTTGCCCAAGGAGGTTGTGGATGCCCCATCCCTGGAGGCATTCAAGGCCAGGCTGGATGTGGCTCTGGGCAGCCTGGTCTGGTGGTTGGTAACCCTGCACATAGCAGGGGGGTTGAAACTAGATGATCATTGTGGTCCTTTTCAACCCAGGCCATTCTACGATTCTATGAATATTTGCTAGAAGATGCACCATCACTTCAGTCAACGCCCATCCTGCAATCAAGAAGGGTAACACTAAAAACAAGTCTACGTTCTCAGATTCACATCTGAAACATTATCTCCTCCTCTGACTGCTGTGACAACTGCTTACTTCTCAATTAATAAACATTTTAACTTTGGAATGAGGAGTATTACACGTAAATTAAACTTACTATTATTGCAGCTGATAACTAACATAAAAAGCAAGTTATGTCACAAATGTGTAGCCATCCCCTATATTCACAGAGTATATTCTAACAATACAGAACATACTTGATAGCTGCCAGCACTAGTCTGCCAACTAGTATGAAAAACATGAATTTGAAATATCAATTAATGTGCAAGATTAAAATCATCTGTCTGCTATATGAGATGTCGTGCATTTTGACAGGCCCAAGATCTCTTCATCTCTAACTGGAGTCACACAGCTGCCCCAAGGCTGCATGCACTTCCACATAAGCAACATCAGTGAAGCTGAGCATACGCTTAACCTATGACATGCGCACAAATATTCAGAGAGCGGGCTTAAGTAACTACCGGGAATAAGCAAAATGCTGCCAAGTGTTGACAGTAAAAAACAGAAGAGGAAACTTGTCTTGGAATTTGTTTTCAGCTACTATCTAGTTTCTACTGAGTGCAGCAGGTTAGCAGGAATTTAGAATGAACGTAATAGCTCTGACGGGGGCTTCAAAGAAGTTGACTCTGTCAAATCCTCATCTTCCAGGCAGTCTGACTTTGCCATTACATTTTCAGATAACAGCTGAGAATATAGCGTATAAAAAATCCCACGGACTCTATAAAACAATCAACCTTTGGAAGACACTGAACAAACTACATTACATTTACTCAGGGAAGACTGAGTGATGTCTTGCTGTGATGAACTTGCAATTAACATGACATGCTACACTACTCTAAATATTCTCACCAGACATGTTGGTTGTAAGAGCTGGCACAGAGCAGTATTCAAATTCCTTCAGCAAGCTGCTGAAGCTTACCCACTCCAGGACTCACACCGGCACACTGCTTCCTCTTTACCAACATCCTGGAAAAATCCACAAGAAAAGGGAGAAAAAAAAAAAAAAAAGAACGCACACACTCAAAATTTTGTTTCAAAGATAAAATACTGGAGTATAAAGTTCCACTTGCAAATACCAGGCGTACAAAGCTCCTACTTAGCAGTTACCTTTGTGGCTTTTAACTAGGTTGACTCTAAGAAGGAGAAGCATTGCCCAGCCTACCACAGCCAGGCCAAACAGAACAATCAGCCCTCCTGAGGTAAGAGAAGGGCGAGGCCACGCATCAGTGCAGTGAGGTGCACTCCAGCAATTATTTCCTACTCCACTCATACGGAACCACACAGCTGAGTAGCTGCTGTCTTCATAAGCACTAAGCTCACTCCAAGCGAACCAAGCGCTCTGCAGAAGTGCAGGTGATCCATCCTGTGCCAGATGGTTACCCTAGATAATTATCAGTGTGCTAGAAACTTAGGGGGGAAAAAATAATAAATCAATTTCAAGATCACAGAAATAACTTCTGTGAGTTTGAAAGCCAAACGTTCCCACTCAAACGTAAGGGTGTTAGATGGGGAGATGAAAGAAAACACAGTTCAAATGAACCAAGCTAAATAAGAATTCTCTACTATAAAAAAAACACTACCATCAGCTTATCTGAATTCTCTAAGAATCCAGAGTGCCTACGATGCCGCAGGGCATCTAAACACTGACATCCACTTATGAAGAATAGAAGTGAAAAAAAAAAAATTGTTCATATTCAAGCTCCAAGAAGTTGTGTTTTCTTGTATTCTGGCTACCTGAATTGATATTTGGTTCCACTGAACCTTACAGCCACATCCTCCCCTTTCCTTCAGTTGCTTGAAGCAGGGTGTTACCATTCACATCTGTATTTCTATAGTCATCTGTAAGAGAAGATTAACAGAGACAGCGATACAACTCACAAAATAATGGAGCTTTGTGTGGCTGGCACAACCACGGTTCAGTTCAGAACTGATTCACATTCTGTTTTTACAGAGGGTAAGTTTGGTGGGGTTTTCATTTGTTTATTTTAAATGTTGCCAAGCAACTATTTTTATGAATGCCATCCTTTTTTCTCCCGAAATCAACATCAGCATAAAGCTATGCTACGGTTGAAAACACACTGGCTGAAGGGTTACATTTCAAGAAGGCTCAGGCAGCTCACACTTGAAGTCCAAGTCTGAAGCCAAGCTAGAACACACTAACATCTCTTCTGAGGTAATGTTAGAAAAATAAATCTACTTGCAGTAATTCTAGAAAGAAACCTTCTAAAAACCTGAAGTCTTCAGCATCACAAATCAGCACTGCAGAAAATCATCATGTTCCATATGCACTTTCTTCATTTGAAGAAGAAATGGAAGACTGAAGCAACAGGCTATTTTAACTCCACAGCAACAACACACAGCTTAAGCATCAGTCCCTGCATGAACACAGAAGCACAGTTCTAACTTGAAAGCCCTGATGGACAAGTTGTTTTGTCAGTTATTTTGCCGAAAGGAAACAGGCATGGAAGTTCTCCACAGGCTTATTCCTACAGGACCCTCATAGTCATGTCAGAAAATGCACAAAAAAACGTGTATATGTAAATATACACTCTGTGTGTATTCACATATGCACACAAAATGTGTATGTGATGTTCCTATAACAGCAAACATTCAACCTGTTATTTTTTTTCATCTTTCACAGTAACGTCAAGATATTTAACAATCATTGCTGCTATGCTAGAATATTTTTTTTAATACAATGACAAAGAAATGTATTAGTACTGCATTCTAAACAAGTGATTTTAGGTTTATGAGGTGGACACACCAGCATTGTGAACATTCATGAGTTCCATCAAGATTTAACATTATGAAAGTGGGCAGACTCAGTGTGAGGGCTGACTTTCCAATAATGATTTCCTCCGTTCACTTACTTATTGTTTTAATGCTCACTTTCATTTATACCACGAAATTAATTCTTACTGCTTCTGATGCAGAAAGCTGGTACTGCTATTCACAAGGAAACCTCTTTCCACCTCGACACTGAGGAACAACAAACAAGTGAGTGAGGAAAAAAGAAGTGGCCTTCTAGTTAGAATACAGAATTTGGAAACAGGGATTAAACTCTTTCCCTCATTACATTACTTTAGTGATAGCAAATCACTGATCGTTCTCATGCCTTGATTTCCTGATGTGAATAATAAGCTAAATATTTAGATTCGTTAGGTTTAGCTCATGGGCAGTGCTAAGATTCTTTTCAAACCTCAAATAGCAGCTCTGAGAAATGCACGCCATCCCAGTGCTGCTCACATGGAGAGCGTGCAGTTCACAACATCTTCGCTCATCTTCCGTGTCAACACGTTGTAAGAGCAGACCCACGTTTGTGCTCTGCTCAGAGTTTGTGCTCAAACAAATCCTCATCAATAACAACTTGCAGCGTGACCAGTTTAATACCTAGGAAGACTGTAGGTTTTTCCTTCCTTTTCCTATGGAAGAGTGCTGTGCGTTCCAGAAAGAACGTTAATTCTTACACGCCAACAGCCTGCGAGAGCGTCCATATATAGTCAGCATTATAAATAGCTGCTTTTATCGTGGAAGTGAACTGGCTTTTCATTATGTATACAGAGAAAGAGTGTTTTCTACATATAGGAATTATTCCTTTGTTCTACCCTGCATTTGCAGCCTTTGCTCATCCCCTTCTCGCCCATCCTGCCCCACACCACAGGAGCAGACACTGCTGGTGTCAGACCTCACTGAACTACAACAGAGCTCCAAGAGGTTTGCAACAGACAAGCTCATATTTTGTATAAATATGCAAAAGACTGCACGGTCCTCAGCAGCCATGCAATTTCAAAAGCTTTCCTGCAGCTATTTCACTAATAAAAAAGACCTATGAAATACTCCAGGGCTTTGTTAGGAATAGAGCTACAGTAAACATTCCTACATTTGAATCTCAAAGTGTGTTTTCTCCCCAGTGTTTTTGAACTAAACTGGAAGGACCTACGAGGTCATTAAAATGGAACTGTGGTTTCTTTGTTTAAACACTTCAAGGTTTGAAAGCCAAGCCACTGACAACAGGGTTAACAACAGGTTTGTTACAACTCTCAGCGTGAAGTCAGACAAAATGAATCAAACCAAATCGCTTGGACACTGAAACAACTGAAAAAAATAAATAAATCAGGATTATATGTCAGCGTCACCAAGGTTGTCAACATTCAATGATACCTGAAATCAGAGGTCATACTGTTTTCTTGTGTTTTTTTTTTTTAAATGTGTATTTTTTAATGCTGCTAGCTGCAGGTCCTGGCACCAGCTGACATTAATTGGAAGCTCCAGTTCCAACTCACTGGTGTAGCACTCGTGCCCTGCAGCACTCGATGGCCACTGCTTTACATTCTCCCTCCCTCACTGCTCTTTTCAGCCACTGTCACATATAACACTGCTTTGCTGCATATCAGAAAGATCTCAAGGGCTAAATATGGCAATGAGCTCTGCCATGCAGTTGTGATTTTACCCCCCCAAATGCTGCAGCTTTAGGTAAATGCTGACAAATAAGGCTGAGCCACTCCATGCAAAAGCCTCTATAGGCGTAGAACAGCAGAATCTCACTGCAAGCACAAAGAGAGGAGATTGCCAAATGAGCAAAATGAGAGAAATCTTGCACACCCACACAACTCCAAGTAGCGTTTAAGTCCACACAATGGAAAAAGCTCATACTCCTACCACCCAGCCCACCTGTTAAAATGGCGCTTTGTGCTCCTACTCCAGGCAGGTAGATCTTATTAAACGCTTGTCTTTTTTTTTTTTTTTTTTTTTTAAAAAACTGCAGCTCAGCAAGAAAACGCACGCACCAAGAACACTGTCGTTGTTTCAAGCAAACACAGAAAACTATGCGAAAGGATGAATTCGATGCCCTTAGGCTGAAACGCGATGAGGGAAAAATGATAGTTCCACACCCTCACGGAGGGCAGAACGCTGTAGGGAGCGGGAATCGCGCTCGCCGAAGCAGCGCCGTCAGGCGGGGCGGCGCGCAGCCGGTGACAGCGGGAGCCGGGGGCGCTCAGCATCCCTCGGCAGCGCGGCGCGGCGACCGACAGGGCACCGCTCACAACTTCCCTCCCGCAGCACCGCAGCACCTCCACACTGCTCGCCACAAGCTCTCCGCACGCCAGCGGGTTTCCCAACCCTCCTCGGCTTCGCGTCCTCCCACAGCCGAAGCGACGAGTCGCGCGGCTCTGCCCTCGCAACTCCCCCCGCCCCGCGCACGGAGGCGGCCCCCAACCGCAGCCCCCAACCGCAGCCCCCAGCCGCTCCCCCCCTCGCGCAGCGCCACTCCGGGGTGCCGCCTGCCGCAGCGACGGCGGCGGGGAGCCCTCGCGCCCAGAGGCGGCCTTCCCGGGGTCTGCCCTCTCCGCCCCAATCCCACCTACCTGAGAGCAGCCGGCATCCGTCCGCGCGGCGGCGCACAGCCGGTGGCACCGCGCGCGCAGCCTGCCTGCCTGCCTGCCTGCCGCCCTCCCTCGGACGAGGGTCCCCGCAGGCTCCCCTTAGTCGAAAGCACAGCCCCAGCCCGGCCGCTACCGCGAGGACCGCGCCCGCGGCCGGAGCCCGGGGGCCGCGAGGAGGGAGGGCTGAGCGCCCGGTGACAGGTGAGGACGGCCCCCGCGCCGCTCCCTACCTCGCGCCGCTCTCCTCGCAGCCAGCGGCTCGCTTACCCTCGACCGCCGCCGCCCCCTCGCTCCGTTCCCCCGCCCTAACGCGGCGTTCAACGCGGCCCCGCTAGCCGCGAGGCCCCGCCCCCCGCCCCGCACTGACGGCTCTCTCCGCCAATAGCGAAGAAGACGGCCGTCCTCGAGCTCCGCCCTCACCTCCTTCGACCAATAGGAGCTATCCGTGGTGCTGCCCCTCCGCCTTCCCGGCAGGCTCGGTTGGCTCGCAGCTGCCGAGCAACGGGCGCGGGGCTGCGGGTGGGGCCGCTGAGGGCGGTGGCCGGGTGAGGCCCCGCTGCGGGCCGGGGTTGGTGCCGCGGGATTGTGCTCGGGGCTCCTCGTTCGGGAGCTTTCGCCTCATAGATGGACGTTTTTTGTTCCCCTCCCCTTTTTCCCTCTCGGCTCAGCCATCAGGAGGATGGAAATATCTCCCGCACTCACAAAGCTGTAATCTCGGCTTGCAGATTGTGCTGCTGGAGCCTGCGGGGCTGTGCTTCCTGCTCTGCTCACGGGAATTAAAAACGTGGGTGAAAAATAAAGCTGCTTCTGGATGCACTGCGTGTCAGATGCATCGCAGCACGGTGCAGCTCTACCGTAATGGATGCTCCATCCCAGCTCCCATTTTCCTGGAGTGCTACAATGGTTGTTTAAATGAAAAAACCCTGTGGAGTCTGCTGGATGCGGTGTGCCATTGGTTGCAAATGGCCAGCCCAGCACTTCCCACATGAGGATACGAACCTCAAAAACATCCACACAGGCATGGCCACCGAGTTTAGGGCACCGTGGTCCTTAAAGACCAGGTTCTTCATCTGCCACCCCACACAGAGCGTATCCCCAGAATTGGGTGGTGAGGTGCTTTGGGTTAGGCGAGGGATGAGGTTCTGAAGTGAATGCTGTCACCTCTGCTCTCGGAGCATCAGCCCACAGCATGGAGTGCTGGAGGGCATGAAGGATGTGGTTAGTGGGCAGGGTGGTGATGGACTGATGGTTGGATGAGATGATTTTAGAGGTCTTTTCCAACCTTAATGATTCTATGGCATCCCCTCCAGGTGCAGCTCCATGGACAGAGGTGTTCAGGAGCGCACCTCATACCTCCCAGAAAGTGGGAGGTATGGAGCGCTCAGTGGAACCCAGCAAGGACAAGTCCAGTAATAAGAATCCCTGAGATGTGGTCAGCTAGGGCATCAGACCCATGGACCATCTACTGGATTTTCCAAATCTCCCACCAGGCCTCCTTGTCAAAGCCTCAGAGATTTGTTATTCAGGAGAAGCCCTGCTGTAGCCTCCTAAAGAGATGATTCGTGGTTCATGGCAGGCAGTCAAACTGATTGTCTGAAACACTTGCTCACAAGTCTGCCAAAATTCCCAGTTTATGGTAAGATCTTCCCACGGTACTGTGTCAGGGGTGTATCACGTCACCCTTAGCTGGAAGAATAACTTGAAGGGAATTTAAGTAGAGATGTGATGCTGTAGTCCGAAGAGTGGTAAATGTGCTACCAGTGTTTGTACTTCTCATACCATCAATGGCTTTTGCAGTCCTCATTTGGTCCCCTCTGACTGTACTGACTGCAAGTCAGAATAGAATCACAGAATCAGAATCATTAAGGTTGGAAAAGCCCTCTAAGGTCACCTAGTCCAACCACCAACCCATCACACCATGCCCACTGACCACAACCCTCAGTGCCACATCCACACAGTTCTCGAACACCTCCAGGGGTGGTGACTCCACCACCTCCCTGGGCAGCCTGTGCCACTGCCTCACCACTCTTTCTGAGAAGAAATATTTTCTGATATCCAGCATGAACCCTCCCTGGTGGAGAGGCATGATCAGTTAAAAATTAATATAAATGACTGGATAATGCTTAAATGCTTAAAAATAACAAAATGAATATCCGGTAACATATGCTTGCAATTAAAATGATTTTTTTTCTATCAGCATCTCTTGTCATTCTAATATGAGGCCAGATTGTAAATGATGTAGTACATCACTTGAATTCCTGTGAGAACACATAGATAGAAACATTACTGTGACAAAATCTGAGCAGAGCACTGGGGATTTTTGTTATAATTTCACAAAAAATATTCTTTTCCTACAGTGTTTCTCACAAGTAACCACAGTTTCACACACTAACATGATGTAGTTACTATTTTTACTGAGATCTGCCTTGTTTTGGACGTTTCTCATAATACACAATGTGACAGAGAAAAGAGAACATTTTATAATAAAATTTAATCTTGATGTTTGGTTTAATAAGGACAGCAGTGCAGAATCTTACCTATCTGATATCAAATATCATAGCCCACTTATCTTCTGGGTTTCTTCAATATTCACAGTAATATTGTTCTCCTTATCTTGTGGTTGTAACAGAAATGTCAAAGTACAACAGATCTTTGTTTATTGTCTTTAAAAGTTTAAGGCAAATATCATTCAGCTAAAAAGATGGAATTTTCCAAGATTAACCCTTGGAAATCAGGCATGGTTGTGGAAGTCAACCCCCTCTTTACCAACACAAGCATCATGTCTAAAAACAGAGATTTTGTTCTGAGAAGATAGGCTAGGCTTTACCAAGTCTAAATCTTTAGATTTGGTATTTATATTAGTCTGGTCTTTAGATTATATGCTGGGGGAAAATTTTCACTCAGAGGATGGTGAGGCGCTGGCACAGCTGCCCAGAGAAGCTGTGGTGCCCCATCCCTGGAGGCGCTCAGGTTGGATGGGGCCCTGGGCAGCTGAGCTGGTGGGGGGCAGCCCTGCCCACGGCAGGGGTTGGGGTTGGGTGGGCTTTGAGGTCCTTACCAGTCCAAGCTGTTCTCTGATTCTATGATTCTGAGTAAATAAATTAAGAAAACATATGTTTTATCGGGTAAGATGAGCATATATGAGTCTGAATACAAGTAAGAATTCAGTTTCATTCAAAACAAGATACCATTTCAGGCCTTTTTCCCATAGAAAAGAATAGCAAATGTCCCAGTTTGGGGCCATCTACGTGTTATTTTTTCAGGGAATCTGAATGGGGTTGTGAAGTGATCCAGGCCAGAGACAAACACGTGAAGAAAGCAGCCAGATTGCCTTGGCTTCCTTTTTTGGTACCCCAGGCGCTAGCTGGCTCTGTGCCAGGTTGGCCCTCCCGTGCAGATGGGAGAAGTCTGATCTGTTCTGCTGGAAACAGCATGAAGTGCCAAGTCTGACATGTGCCTCCTCTAGGAGCCGCATGAGTCAGTACTACTACAGGCATAGCAGCAGCTACAGGGCTGATGGCTGACCAATGTAACGCAGTCTCAGGAGTAACGAGCTGCTCATCCACTGCATCCCTGTAGTGCCACTACAACCAGGTAGGAAAAAATGTGATGTAAGCATCAATGGATGTGGAGGGAGCTGCAGCGTCTGATGCACGGACTCAGATGTGAACGATCCAAATTGTTTATTACAAGTTCTCATATCACTTACATACCTTCACAAGTTTTCTTTTTCTAGCTTTCCCATCCACCCCTACAACTTTCCCATCCACCTTTACATGTCAACAGAGCATTCTACAAAACACTCTTCAACCGTTCACACAGGCGCTTATTCAATCAGAGCCGTGAGACGTTCTCTCTTCTTCTAGAGGTGTCCTTGGTTCTCATGCTGTTTATCTTGCTCCACAGCTTCTGCTCTGAACAGTTTTTCTCATATTCCCACAGGGAGCAGCACAAGAATAGTGAGCATGCACCGTTGTCCACACAGCTTAAATGGGTATAAATATAAATACATGGAGCAAGATCCTAGCAGAGCACTTTAGAAAAGCCTTTAAACAGACAGCCATCAATGGGAGTTTCTCCTAGCTGAAAGGTACAAAAATTAGCACGCAGATAGGAGCAGATATTACATTATTCTCGCTTGCAGTGACATTTCATTACATACAGAAGAAATAAAAACCATGAAGAAGTGAATAGATATTTTTTCTTTCCGAGGGTCTTAAGAGAAAAAAAATGCAACAAAAGGGAATGCTGCTGCCTTTGTTATTACTCTCTACAAACCAGCTGTTGCTTTCCCATGCTCTCAGCTGAGCAAGCAGTAACTTAAAAAGAATTTTACCTCACATGTTCTATATGGCATTGCATATTTAATATGTGCAATAATAGGCTGGCAGCCACAATTCTCAGGTGGCAGAGTTTGCTATAACTGCACTGACATCCTTTCACAAAGATTTTCTTAAAATATACATTTTAAAATGTGTAATTTGCAAGCTCTTGAATGGGATAACATTCATTTTTTAACATTGGGCTCATGAACAAAGAGCAACAGCTTTATTCCTCTCCACACAGGCATTCCCATCCAAGTGCTGCATGCTAACTGTTTACTCCTCCATTCAGTGGGTGCCGCAGCCATCCTCTACCAGTGTGGCAGGTGGTACCCTGCCTGGGATTTGCTTTGGGATTCAGCAGGGATGCTGCCCAGCACTTCCCAGCCAAGCAGAGCCCTTCCAGAAGGCATAAAGTAACACAAGCAATGATGCTGATCTATAAGAAATAGTTTTAGTGTCTTATTTAACAAGACTTATTTAGGCTAATGAAAAGTACCAGTGATCTGGAACTTACCTAATCTGCCTTATGGTTTATAAATAGGTTTACAGTGCTGCTCAGCCACCTGCTGTACACTCCTCCTATGCATTACCACTGCCCTTTCTTCTGGCTTCCTAAGCATATGTGGGTAGATTGCAAGCTTCTGCTTTTACAGAGACAGGGCTCAGCCTAATTATAACCCACAAGATCAGGATGTGACTGTTTTGACTTGCAGAAGCAAAGAGGAATAAATGTGTTGTTGACATTTAATTTGTTTAGATATTCTGAACTCAGTCCACTTTTTCACTGTGATTTATTGAGTTTATGAAAATTCTGATACCTGATGAAATCCTGTGTTTGCAAACCATCGTTTGCACTGAATTTGCTGATGAAATACGGTGACCTTTAACGAAGACACTTCTGTTGTTCTTTTCTGATTCTGAAGTCAGTGTATTTTTATAACTTCTCAATGACAGGAAAATAGTACACAGAATGAAGTTAAATAATATTTCTTTTCAGACTACTGTAATTTAGACAATGTGACATTTCAAAGAACCATGCATATTTATTTCAATAGTAATGACCAGTTACAGTTAATGGATTCCATTCACCCTATTATGCCTTACTGTGTATAATAGGCACCTTCAACATGCACGCAGGTAGCTTTGCCTTTAAGGTGTTTCTTGCCTGAGCATAATGCATAGTTTTATATCAGCATTTGGTTGAAACAGGAAAGGGGAGAGATAGACTGATTGCAGGGTGGCTTTCCCTTGCAGTAGTCTGTGCTTTGAGTTCTGAGGGCAATTTCTGTAAGTCCAGACCCATCGATGGTGCAACCCTTGGCTCATCTTCCAGTAATGGCACACACATACATTATTTCAGCCTCACAAACCACATTATCTTCCCCTTTGCCTTCCACAGGGCTCTGGTGTCTCTACAGTTGAACAGACTCTGTGCAGGATTAGGAATCATGTAGGGCCAAAATAAGATGGTCCCAGACCCCGGAGCCTCGTACTTCAAGAGGTGACACAGTACCAGGAAAAGACGAGGTAGTTCACTTACTAATCTTACCTAAATCTATAGCATGATGGCAGAGGTGAATTTCAAGTAGAGATTTTTAAGGAAAATACCAAAGTGGTTTTGTTGATGTTTAAGAGAAACTCAAGAACACTTGACTGCAGTATTGGAAATAACTTGTGTATGTCTACGTGAAAATTTAATAAGTAGACAAGAGAGGATGTGATGGAGATAGGTCACAAACAGAGTTGAAAAAGAAATCTTCATTTGCATACTATTGATTCTATGAAGACAGGAGGAGACAAAAGAAAGGGCTGTTAGAGGGAGATCTAGAACTTGGGATATCTCTGAATGATAATGCATTATTATTAGCGCAGTGCATGGCAAGGGTAGAGAAACAGATGTTGCAGTAGTCAGTGTTTGGCTTAATGAAAAATTGGATGTGTTTTTAGTATGTAGATGAATTCAAAAAACACTTCTCCTAGAAATGTTAGTCTTGTTAAGATTACAGTGTGGTTTGGCTATGAGAAAAAAGGAGGTGGAAAGTGCAGATAAGTGGCAGGCCAGATATGATTTGTCACAGTGACTGCAAAGAAGATGCAACCAAAGGTGTTGTTTTAAACATACTGTTCTTAGGGTGATGTCCTGGAAGAGCAAATCTGAGCCAATTTATTTGAGACATTCATTTGAATAAAAACAGGCAGGTCTGGGGTGAAGAGATGAATATTCAAAATAATAACTAAATCATCAATGGTAGATCATCATAAATGCCGGAGGCAGGACTTGAAAGACCTCCAAATAGCCTGCAGTGCTAATGGACAGATGCACAGGGAAAGAAACAACAACAACAACAAAGAAAAGAAAATGCAGTCACAGAAACCTAATAAATACAAATGTTCAAAACTGAATTTTTATTTTTGAACTTTTGTTCAGTTCAAAACTGATGAGAGGTAAGAGCAGATTATGTTGTGTCTAAGAGGAGATGTCTAGTTTATAGAGGTTGTTGGTTGAAAGTGGAGATGTAGTAAAATTAGTGAACTTGGATATGAAAATAAGGAGCAGAGCTCCTCCTTTCTCAGTATGTGAGAAAAGGGGATCAGAAAAATAATGTTGGGGGTCTTTTTCTGGGAGCATGAGAACTGAAGGAGAAGTGAAGAGCAGCATGTTCAGGGTCAAAGAACTGAGGCAAATGGAAGAGTTGGAAATGAGAAAGTCTTAATACATAGAAGGAAAGGACATACAGGAAGGGAAGTGATGGAAAGCAGATACTTTCCTGTAGAAGACATCAGTTGAGATCCCAACTGGAGAGCAAAGAAGTTGCAGGAGCAGGAGAAGAGGGAGGATGATTCAGGGTAGCAAAAAGCCTTCTTGAGATGACAGATGTTCTCAAACTGGAGAATGGGAATTAATTAAGAAACTGAAATAACCAAAGATGGTTAAAAAATGTGTAGCGGGGGATCTTATCTCAGAACTAGCTGGTTTGGAGTAGAAGAGAGACAAAAGAATAGAGTGAAGCATGAAGAAGGCTGAAAGTGAGCAATAATCCTTGAGATAGAAAGAGACGGGAAAGAAGAAGTGCAAGGAACAGAAGAGAGACAAAGAAATACTCATGGTATGGAAGTTATCAAAAGAGTGAGTGACAAAGAACAAGGAGAAGAAGACCGTAAGTATGAAGCTGAAAGATACAGGAATGTTTTTAAGAAGGAGGAACACAGAAAACAGAGATCTGAAAATAAAGCTGTTGAAATCAATGCAAGCCAGTAAGCTTTGGTATAGGGTGAGCTGAAGGAAGAAAGCAGCCTGAACACAGATGGGAGACTTGGAGCAATTCAACAAAGGAATTGGATGAGTCTACAAAGACATACGAGGAATATGGTGAAAACAAAAGAATGTTCTGAGCTGAAATCAAAGAGCAAGGCTGAAGAGGGCTGCTGCATGAAGCATGAAAATTAGAGGGAGAAATGGAAAAGGGTCATATGTAATGTTGCTGAAAATGGAAAAAAAAGAAGGATTTAGGTAGGAGGAGCACAGGCAGAGAGAGAGAAAATGTGTGATCACCATGAAATGAAGCTGGGGAGAGAAGCGTGTGAAAAAGAGGAACCTCTGAAAGAGAGAGAAGAGAGACAAACGGATCCAGGCCCTGTTGAGGCTGAAGAAGGCATAGGAAGAAGTCATGGATGACAGGGTAGTTTTACAGAGACAAAGGGAGTGGGAGGAAAGAAGGGTGTGGGTGTGAACCTTGAAGCTGTGAAACAAGTCACAGGTAGAAGCAGCAAGAAGAGAATATGTAACATAAGGCATGAAAATTTTTCCAACTTAGAAGGTAAAAATAATAGTCCTAAATTCTGTTTATCCATCTCAGTAGAATGTGGCTTCGTAGAACAGTCCTTCTAAACATTTTTTTTCTCTTTCCTTTCCAGAGGTCATCTGCAAATAGTTGCTTGGATGTGTGGGCTTTCCTCTGTGGAGGGTGGGGGAAATGAACTGATTCCTGCTTCAGAGTGCTCATTAGGCAGTCAGAGAGGCTGAAAGAAATCGTATTTAATAAAGGGGTAGGTGATTGATTTAGCTGAGGGAAGGCATAGCTGTTAACAATGTCATTCCTAAGCAAAATTAAATCCCTGTTTCATCACGCTAAGCAGATATGGTTGGCTGGTGTACAAACTAATGCTCAACATGGATTTGAACTCAAATGAAACGTAAATGGCTGAGATGAGGTTTATTTCAGCAGTTTGCACAGAAAGGCTTTGACATTCCATGAGAGTGTTGGTTTCTGTCCCAGGGATTTTCTTCAGCTTCTTCTGCAAAGTGGTAGCAGCTGTGATAACTTGTTTCAGCATGAGCTTTGCCTGGAGTCGGATACCTTTTCCTTCTGGATATTGGCCTTGCCACTTCTCCATGTTTCTGTCCAACGTGGTGTTTGGGTATCTGTGGAGAGCATGGCACAAACCTGTTCCCAGAGCTCAGAAAGAAGCTTCTCCAGGTGCAAGCCCAACACCCACTGGTCCCTTCCTGCCTTCCTGACAGGCAACCTCGGCCTCTGCATAATTCAAGCCCTTTGCTTCTACTCTCAGTGCAAGGCTTTGAAAGGGGATCTGTCTCTCTTGGCTGCACCTCTTGCTCCTTGTGTTTAGTTCGCATTCCAGGCATGGTAGATCAAGGCCTTCTCCTACCTTCCATGCCAGAGGAAGGCCAACAGATAGATCCCAGACACAGTGCTTCTGGCAGGCATCATCTCCATCATTATCACCACACCAGAGCCTGAGGCTTTGCAGCCTGCCTCCAGTATCAGCTTTCCCCTTCCTGTTTTTGGGAAAGGGTTTGGCTGTTTGGCTACGGGAGTCCCAAAGGGCCATGGTTCTGGTTTGTTTTCTAGAAATGAGTGAGGAGAGGGTTTTTGTGCCTCCACCTGTGCTCTGGTGCCTCTACTAGCAGCCATGCCTCTTGCTGAAAGCATGCTTTTCATCCTGTAAAACCCTCCTCGATTTCCCATGTTGCTTCTCCTACACATTCTGTTATTTTCACTGTTAGGCTTCAGTCCTTTCTTGTCTGACAAACAGCCATTTCCAAGAATATGTTTAAAATGGTAATTTTCAACTCAGTAAACATTTTACTTTCACATTTCTTCATTGTTGGCTAACATTTGAATATTCCTTCTTTTAAGCAAAACCCCTACACCCTGCTTAAAAACAGCATTTACTTTTGCTATATGAGCGGACAAGCCATCTTAAAAGAAAAGAGATTACATCACAAAAATTAAAAACTAATGTGGCAGACATTTTTCTTTTTTGTTAGAGCCAAAAATGCAGAAAGAAGAGTTCAAATCTTGCTGAGAATGCTTCGTGCACAAGGTTGAGGACTTGATGAGAGACTGGAGACTGCAAGAGAAAGAAGGTAGTCATTTGGGTCCACAGAAGCAAGATGAATGCAGTGCATATGAACTGGTTTTGATTTAGAATGATGATTGTCCCAGATTATCTTTCCTGATGTGAATTCAACTGCAAACAGTTTCACATCTTTGGTCCCAATCAGGAAACAATGGTATTATTTTATTTTATTTTATTTTATTTTATTTTATTTTATTTTATTTTATTTTATTTTATGAGAGCTGATAGTGCTGCTGAAAATGTGAAGGCATAAGGCCTCAGTTCTCCGTAGCAGACCACTCCCTAGTGAAGCTGGTTATCATTCTTTTCCCCAGTCGTGCTAGCCTGTAGCTGGGTGTTATCCTGTGCTGCAGTGACACCTGCTGAAGGAAAGCATAAAACGCCTCTAGAAAGGAAGTGCTGGCTTTACCAGAGCAGTGCAATCATCAAATTAAATCAAAAAAGTGTGTTTTTAAATACGAAGGGGTTCCATCTTTTTCCCCTTCAATACCTCAGAGCTATTATTAAGTTTGTTACTCAGCACCCTTCATTAAAATGTTTCTGGACATTAAGCAAATGCATATGCAACTAATGCATTCTGAGGCTTGTTTTGCATGCAGATATTTTATTCCTGAAAGTCTGTGGTTAGGTTTAATTTGCTTTCCATTTGAAAATGGAAGTAAAGCGATTTTCCTTACTGAAGGAGTAGGGAGACTGGTAACTGCACAAAGTGTTTGGGTAGAGCTGTCTTGGGCTTGGCAGGATGGGAAGAGTTGGGAAAGGCAAGCAGCCTTGTCTTCTCTTTTATTGAGATGAACTTCTTCTATTTGTATTACATGTATGTAAGCCAGTTGGTCCTCTTCATGCTCTTTTCTTGCCAGCAAGCACTTTTCTAGACCAGAAATGAAACTGAGCACAGGTTTTTATTGGCTAATGGCTTAGTTTTACACTTAACTGTTTGTAGAGGAAAGTCTATCTTGTTTGGTGGTGATGGTCTGTGGTCTGCTCAACCATGATGCTTTCATCCCTCTCTTCCAGGAGATCATATCGAAAAAGATGGGAACAGAATTTGGAGGGTCTGTTGCAATAGGACAAAGGGAAATGATTTCAAACTAAAAGAGGGGAGATTTAGGCTGGATATAAGGAAGAAGCTTTTTTCTACAAGGGAGGTGAAGCACTGGCACAGGTTGCCCAGAGAAGTGATGGATGTCCTGTGGAGACATGCAAGATCACGCTGGATGAGGCTCTGAGCACCCTGATCTAGCTGTAGGTGTCCCTGCTCCTTGCAGGGGAGTTTGACTAGATGGCCTTTAAAGGTCCCTTCCAATTCAAACCATTATTTTTCTATTATGGGCTGTAACCTTTCTGCCACCAGCAGCAGTGGGGACAGGTCTCTGACTCAGGACAGGAGCTGTGATACCCACGTGCAAAGAACAGCTCCTTACAGAAGGAATCCTGCCAGCACATACACGTCCCAAGCAAGCAGGGGGATAGGAAAAGCATCATGGTTACTAATCTGAGAATGTTATTGTTTGAAAAAGACTTGAAATACTGATAGAAGGGTTTTATTATTCTGCTCTCTTTGGCTCTTTTTTTCCTTGCCTCCCAGAATGCCATGCTTACAACCTATAATTAAACCAGCTTGCTGCTATTTGCATTTTCATGAAAGGAGCCTCTCTAACGTACCACTCTTAAATCTCCAATTTGATATCTAGTGAAATTTAATTTCAAGGCTTTCCTCTTTGCAGATCATTTAACTCCTAATGGCTTTTTAGTCTAAATCTATCTCTGCTTCTGTCTGAGCCATCTCTCTCTCTCTCTAGCTCTCTGTCTCTCTTTCTCATTACCGGTTCACCTTTAAGCCATTCCAAAGCTATTGGAAAGACAGATTGCAAAGACAGAAGCCTGAATTTTGCTATTATGCTCAACAATTCTGGCAGGAGTCTCTACACATTCCTATTAAAATAATATGCCTGTAGCTGAAAACCCAGTGAGGGAAAAACAGGCTTTGGGCTGTTAATTAGTTAAATAGTTCTATATAGCACTATCTGCACATGGGAGTCACATTTATAGATTTAGTTGAACAGTGGAAGAACAGTGCTTGGTGCTATATTCTTGGAAGAGCTGAATTTGTGGACAAATATAAATTAAAATGCTGTGCATATGCTAAGCGCTGAGTACTTTGTGCAATACAACCAAGCAAGGGATCTCTTAGATAAGTACTAGCTATCAGCAAAGGATGTCTAGCAAGTGGAATTTTCTGTTGATTCTCTCATTCCCTTTCCCATCGTTCCTATTCCTGACAGAAACAGATGGACTTTTATTTTCTCACAATTGCTATGAACTAACAGCTCCTAAATTGGCAGTGAGGAGGTGGAAGGAGGTGAAAAGAAGTATAAACATGCAAACTCTTTCCAACAGTCTGAACAGGAGAATGTTGAAATAAACCCCGTCATACAAAATAGCCGTGACTGCAATGTTTCCAATGGATTCTCTTCTTTATATAATGATCCATAAGCTCTTCAAATAATGTGTGCATGCTAAGCAATAAAACAATGCAGTGGAGCTACTGTTAGTGGCCAGAATTCTCAAACTATCGTAAAACAGAGCAATACTATCATGTTATTTATCTGATCTTGAAATATGCAAAGTTTTTCAGCTTTGAAATTGTTGTTGAAGCATGATCTATACATTCAAGTCATCACTTTTTGGCACTTCCTACATTTGTGAACAACTGTTTTCAAGGATGAAGCACTGGAGAAGTAACATTTCATCAGAAGTCTCTGAGGAACCCCTTGAGAGCTCACTGAGAATGGCAGCCACTGCCATCTAACCAGGCTGATGCATTAGTTTCATAGAGACAGGGTCACATATCCTACTAGTTTTGCGGTTTTGTTACTCTACATTTTTATATTTTTAAATGACAAAAATAGTTTTCTCACTTATGTACATTAACTATATTATATATTTTATGAAGGCTACTCTGAAAGTAATGCCTCCTATTTTATGCTGTTGGCCTACAATGTCAGAGGTGGTTGTTGGTAGTACGGCAGTAGAGGTTGAACCTTCCCATCAATATCCCATTGCATTTTGTTGCTGTGTGACAGATGGCAGCAGAGAGGCAGTCTGACACAATGACATATGTCATGAAAGTGTGTTTGAAGCAAAGGTGTACCACTGAATTCCTCCATGTTGAAAAAAATGGCACTCATTGACACTCATCAGCACTTGTGAATGTTTTTGGAGACCAACCCGTGAATGTGATCACAGCGAGGGGTGGCTGGTGTGTTTCAGCAGTGGTGACAGCAACAGTGGGTCACCTCCAATGATGCAGATTGTTATAAGCATGGCATGCAGGCTCTTGTTCACCAGTGGCAAAAATGCACAGCTCATGGTGGTGACTGTGTTGAAAAATAGTGTTTTGAAGCTGAGAATTTGCTCTACCAAATAGTGTTCTTGTGCTCTTTCTATCTGTTGTCATTTATATGGAGATAAACAGGAGTCATTACTTCTGGAACAATCTACATATATTTTTGTTCACTTCATGTGGCCCAGGCAAGCCAAAAGGTTGAGCACCCATGAACTGGTGTGTGGATGTCTGAGAAGGAAGGCACTTGACTTTCTTATAAGTAAGTTCTGATGCTAATCTGGATGTGATTGACTGACAAGGAGTCATGAGGTCTCTCCCTGCCACACATATCCCTAGAAAGAAGACTTTTTAAGCTGAATCTGTTAACGCATGTCCTATGCAGGCTATATGGAAAGATGCCTCTCAGCACTGCCTCTTCACTGCACCACTACCACTGAGGAAATGATGTATTCCTACATCAGATAAGCTTGGGGCTAGAGTTGGTGCTTGACCCTACCAGTGAATTGCAGAGTGTACTGCACTGCAAAAGTGGACAACAACTGTAAACCAAGAGCCTATAGCAAAGTCCGTGCTTCCACAGTAACCTTGGGGTATTGGAATGTTACCCAAGTGAAGGCGGTTTTCCTTGTTCTGTTTGTCCATCTTTTTAGAAGTCTTATTGAAAATAGACTAAGAAAATAAACTCCCTTTTCTTTTGAGATAACTTCAAATTACAGTCACTATGAGCAAACCTGCAAATGATTTAAAGCTTGTATTATAAAACCTGTAGAAATATATTAAAGGAACTATTCTCATAAGTACATTTTCTATTGCTTGTATTAGAAGTAATAGAATTTTAAGAGTTTTTCTTCACAAAACTTAAATTCTGCCTCCCCCCGCCCCCTTCTTGACATATTCTGAGAACTCACACCAGCTTGAAATTTTCCATGCTATTTCAGTGAACTAAAATATTTAAAACAAAGGAAAAGAGAGTGAAAGGGAAGAACATTTCCTATTTAATATCTCATGAGCCGCATAGTTCTAGCTCAAAGGTGGGAAACATTCAGCCTATACTTCTGCCAAAGTTTGTTGAAGTCAGCAGAAAGAGCCATACTACATAAAGAGTGTTAGAATATTGAGGTGACTGAACAAGTTTTAAAGTACAAGAAAAGCCTGTGGAACAGTAGCTGGCTGCAGTGCAGTATGCAGATGCCCGAGCTGGATTTACAGTCAGTGCAGGAGGCAGCATACATAAGAGCACAGCAGCATGGACTGCTGTCCCAATACACTTTTTCTTTCCCTGTGCTTATTTCAGTCTCTGATGAGGATGTTTGGGATATTCCAGGTTTCTTAGTAATTCTTTGTAATTCCAACTGTTGCCTGTTGTTACTGCCCATAAAACAAGGCAGTACTGCTGAGGCTTCCTCAAGAAAGGAAGAGTGCCACATTTCCTTGAGTGTAGGGTCCTCAGCAACTATATTTCCCTCTTCACACAAGAGAGGAGAGTACTAAGGATGGGATGGCACTCTTTTATTGCATCTTGACCTCTACTACAATTTGGGGTGTATTTTAAGCTCAGTTTTGGCATTGTGACAAGAACCAAGATCATGTTGGTCCTGAGTACTGGTTGTGTGTTGATCTAAGATTAGGAAATTCATTTGGGTGTGATGGACTTTGATTTTGGTACTTCTGATCATGACCAGGTATTTAAAAAAAACAGAGTGTCTGTATTCTTGGTAATGCTCTGTACTGACTGAAACTGTGTTTAGAATTGATTAGCAATGCCAGGTAATAAGGACTGTTGTCTCTGGTCCAACATACATATTCCTTCCTCTTTGCATCCACACATGAATGATTCTAGTGCTGTCAGCTAGATTAGCCCACAGTGTGAAGCAATACTTACAGAAGTGGTCAGCGATTCCTTCTCCTTACTGAGGGAGATGAAATATGGAGGCTGCTGAAGGTTACACACCTTAAGCTTAAGCAGAGTTTCCGGGAAGGTGTCTGTGAAGCATGGGATAAGAGATCTTGAGAATACTAAAAATATTCAGTGAGGTACTTTATGCCAAGCAGACCCTAAAAGTTCTGGGAGAAATGCCAGAGTGATACGTGTAGATTGTTTCAGAGCCATCTTGTCCTTGACTGCAGGAAAACAGAAATGTTGTTGAATCAGGCTATATTTCTAAGGCTAATTTCTTTTTGTCTTGCTTTTCTTCCTTACTAACAGCCCAATTCACATTACTTACACTGCATCCTCATTCGGTCTGCCTTATTATATACAGATGAAGAATATTTGGGCCGAGCTATTCTGAAAACTTCCCGAGCACTCGCTCACATATATCTGCACTGTATTTTGGACTTTTGCACCTGTGCCAAAGAGGCAGTGGCTGTTGACATTTCTGCCTTTTTTGCAGAATGATTCCCTAAAATATAGCTTATTTTATTCTCACAGTTATTGTTCTTTGCCTAAAAAATTAAAAATTACTGCCAGGGTCTATTATGGTTTGAATTACAATCTTTGCTCTTGGTAATGTTGATGAAGTAGAAATGTTTCTAGCGCTGTACATTTCTGTTATTACTGCAATTATTATTATTTCAGTGCTAAAGGTTGGTTTTTTTTTTTTGTTTTTTTTTTTTTTTCTGTTCAGCACAGCCAAGGAAATTTTTATCTTATGCCTGCCATTTTTTTATATTGTTCATTGTAATAGGAAGACATCTTGCTGTTTTACTTCAATGTCTTCCACTGACTGATGTTTCTGAGGCTCTTTCATATCTTTTAATAATCACAGCTACAAATTCAGTGGGGCTCTCATTTCACATTAGCTCCTTGTACTCTGGAAAGATATTACAATAATGTGGAAAAGTTGTCCCAGTCTTCAAAGAAAGTTTGTCCAAAATAAAAGTGTTTAAGATCATTTTTAAAGTTTTTTTTTTTTTTTTCCTGATTTTTGACCCCTGTGAGACCTGAAATAGCCAAATCAAGTATATGTTAAAACATGAAGTATTTTTATTCCGTAATACAAGCAGATTTTTTTTAATGGATTTGTTTATACTAAGACTGATGCTAAACCAAAGGTGGGGTCATCATGATCTGTATGTCAAGGCTGATATTACATGGAAGTTCTTTAGGGGGAAGGGATTTAAATGCAGTGTTATTGGAGGCCATGTTACCATAGCCTTGAGAGTGAGAAAAAATTGGATTTGGATCCTATTTTCTTCCTATATCTTTCTGGAATATATGCATCTTTTTGATGAAACTTAGGAGCTCATGTTCAGTGCAAGCATGGTTAAGTTTTTTTTTTTTTTTAAAAGAAAGAAATTGAAGATATGCAAGGTTAGAATGGTGGCTTCCCAAATCTACAACATGGAAACAGTAGCTTCTTCTGCTTCTGTTCAGTCTGCTGTTTTTTTCTTTCTGGAACTGCATCATCTCAAAAAAGCATGCAGCCTAGCCTTAACACAAAGTGCATACTTTCCCATTTCTTGTATACCTACGGTAGCTTTTTGGAGAAAGGCATTTAATATGCTCCTGCTGTATTATTTCTAGATCATTGCTTCCTTAAGCTACTGAAGCACTGAAAACAAGCACAAAAGGGTCTTCGATTATTTTAAAGGGAAGTACATGAATGCCAGTACTCATATAACTAAATGAAGAAAAACACTGTCATTTTTTTGTGCTATCCCTACACAGTAGTCATTTCTCCAAATGCCTTGAGTATCTTTGGACATCAGTTTATTAAACATGGCTCAGCCAAGAATTCTAAGGCACTACTTTGCAAAGCATGTTTTATTGCAGACTTAAAATCAACAGATTTTGAAAATAAAGGTTCCTGACTTTGTATATGAAAATAAATCAAGTTTACAGTTTCTTTGGCAGTGAGAACTTAGAGAATTTCATCCATATTCAAAAGAAATTTCCTGTGATCGGGAGAGGATAGAGTAGTGACATTTGGATGGGGACAGTGCAAATACATAATTTTTGCCCATCTCATGACCTCAAAACCACTATCCCCAATGCTACAGCGCTCTCTTTGTCCTTCAAGGTATCTCCTCATGGTATCTCCATTGCATCAAAGGAGAAGTCAACCAGATAAATTCCAGCCATGTGCTGTCCTGTAATAGGCTAGTTCTATCTGGAAGCATAAAACATTCTGCAATGTGGGCTCATGCCCACACTGAGAAAAGTCCATTACAGTCTACGTGATTTCTATGGGTTTATCTCCTGGTACAGTCCCCTTGCATGTTGGACTTTACGTACGTATTTAAAAGGCAGCTTTCAGCTAGACATTATGAATTAAGAGGTCAACAGCTAGACATTATGAATTAACAGGTTAATAGCTGCTGCTATGGGTGTGTCTGGTCACTGCATTGCCAAAACTAGCTGATCATGCCTAAAGAAGACAGCAAACAACATGAATATAGCAGTGGTGCCATGACATGCAATGGTTCAATGTGAACACAAGCTGAGGCAGAGAAGCAAACACGTGGAAACACGACAGTTTCTAAATGGATGTGAAAAGGTTTCCATTTATCTTCAAGTGATTTAGGTGGCTATACACATTCAGTTGTGCCATCATCACAGAGCTGATGGCAGGGATTGAGGGGGAGTGGAGCGTTTTGTGGTATCTTTTGAAAATCCAAATTAACAAAATTTTTCATTTTGACAAAGTAGTTGTGAGTAGGATATTAGTAATTTGCTGTTTGTTCACAAGAGCGGTCTTGTAGAAAGCTAATTTTTAGCCTTACAGAGTGAGAAAAAAAAACATACTCAAAGTCTGTCAGTGCAATGGTTTTGCACTATCTAAGCCATCCATGTCTTGTCAGTGTTTTACCACAACTTGTTCGTCACTTGTCACAGTCAGTAGAAAAGATCTTTGTCTCGTGCAAATAAAAAGACATTTGAGTACCTCTAAGTACAGCTTTGAAAGAAAAAAATATTTGCTTGAGACAAACAACTGCTTTGTGACAGAACTATTTCAGGTAAAAAGAATGTAAGAATCTAAGCAATGTGTCTCTGGTATATAAATAAATGCCCTGTAATTGTCTGCTAAAAGTGGAGGTAATGGTGTTGAAACAATAGACTCAGTTGAAAAATGAAATCCTGTAAAGTGATAAATGTGGAAGGTCAGCTGAACTATTTAAAGGTAAATCATTTTTCTTTCCTCAGCTTGTGGCACCTTTAATCTGAGAAAGATGACTTTCAGAAATTAACTCCATGTGTTCCACAGAGGTAGGAAAAGACCTGTATCAGGTATAGGATCACACCTTCCACTTCTTTTAGGAGGAACCCCTTCACTATGCTGTCTCTTTGGGGATTAGACAGTTCCTAGCACAGAAATGCTCAAGCTGTGCTCAGACATGCTCAGCTCCGGCTAAGATGGTTTCAAGCAGATGGCTGGCAAGACTGATGAGATTGACACATTTCTGACCAGCCTGCTGCCATGGGGCTAATACTTCACATTCCTTTCAAGAGGCAGGGGTCCTTTAAACAAGTAAGTAAAAATCCTCTCCCATACACAAAGAAATGCTGGACAGGTGGGCCCAAATCCAGCTGGAGCTTGGGATTGGAGAGTGCTGACCAGTAGACAGAACATTTTACTTTCCATCCATTCCTAGCTCTGATGTCTCCCAGCCTCCTCCAATTCTATATATACTTTACATATATAAAACATTATTTACATTATACAGTATATACATATATCTAATACATACATGTCTATATACTACTGTTGCAATCCCAGGCAGCAGCAGTTTCTTGGTGTAAGGAGTTCCCCACTTCAAATACATCACTCATTAGAGGTGCTCAGGATCCCCACTGCACGTACAGAAATGCTCTGCTTGCAGTGGGAACACCAGCTTCTGGTTATTAATAACCCAGTGCAAGTGCAGAGGGTTTCATTTGAGAAGGCTTTGGCTCAGTCTCTGTGTTCATGGTCTCTTTCACTTGAAAGCAGAAGAATTTCTCCAATAAAACTTCATTTGCAAAGTTATTTTGAGAATAATTTCACATGCAACTGAACATGATGTAACATGAGAATAAAGACATAGACAGCAAAAGAATAAAGATGAGGCTGTTAATGCCAAGTGTGTCAAGAACTTGTACTCACAAAAAAAAAAAAAGAACAACTAAGAAGAAAAATGTTATGTTTGGATAATTTGGATATTTGATCTCTTATTTTTCACACAACTCATTTTCTTTACTTTTCCTTTAGAAATAGGGCTCTCCTTCACTGCCTCCTGTTCAGATGGCATTTTGATCATGACAGTTTTTCATCTTCAAGGAACAAGGGAATTTTTGTACTTTATAAGATCAGAGGCTGATGCAGTCCCACAACTTTTCTCTGACAATGCTAACCCAAATGATTGTTAAAAAAGTTGCAATTGTTGTAGGCAAATAAAAAGAATTTTCCTTCCTCCCTTTAGCAGCTCTCAACTTCAAAAGAAAAGTCTGAAGGGATGCTCCCTATTTAAAATTATCTCTATTATTATCAGTGTAAGATGCTCAGGCCTATTCCTTTGTGATATCCTCTTAACTCTTGATAGCAATGTTATGTTGTGGTAAGGAGTTTCAAGAATGATTCTACTTTAACTCTTCAAATTTTCTGCTATTCAAGTTCAGGGCATGGTTTATGTTTGCATTCTCTGTGTTTCTTTCTTGTTGTTATTGTATTTATATGTTGCTCCTCACTCATCTTATATTAAATAGTCCCATGTATAAGATCTTGCCTTGCACAGAAGAGTCTCTAGAGAATTTCTAATAATTCATTCTCTGTTTTTGCAATAATTTTCTTTGCACTGTTTTGAGATGGAGAGAATAAAACTAACTAGAACAGAGAATATACTTCTGACTTATATAGTGATTGTATATCATTAGTGGCTTTTCTAATGCATATTTGCTAATGATCCTTTTACTTAGGTATTTCCAAACTGTTACAGAATTTGCCTTAGAGACCACCCAGGGACCATATTCGATCCTTTGTAGGTAAATGTTTTAATACCTTAGGCGGAGAAACTTTTGCCAAGAAGTTTCTGTGAATTCTCTCTTTGCTTTGCCTAAGAGTAAATACACATTATTTTAGCAGTTTCACCATTTCTTTCAAAACCCTCTAAGTATAGCCCCAAGGATTTATCCTGCTGTTTTCAGCACCTTTTCCTTCAACACTTCAGTCTTCTTTACTACCTGAGGAAGAACAAAATCTGTGTAGGGTTAATCTAATCATTACTTACTCTTTCTACCCTCCCTCACAACTAAGTTTCACTGTTATTTTCTCATTTTTAACAAAGAAAATTTACATTATCTGTTTTATAAAAATGTTTTATTTGATACCAGGAAAAATCTTGTGACAATTGAAAGCTGGTAAAAGTGGTTGAAATCAATACTTCATTTTTTTCAGCCAATCACTGAAGAAAATTGAAGGTAAGGAGATATATTTATATGAATAAAAAAGGCTATTACCGTTGCTTTTGTAAGAGTACTTTCACTGCAGTACTTTTATTTCTTATGAGCTAACAAACTAAGCATTTTTTCAAAGTAACTAACAGCAATGTTTTGACACTGGTTGGATATTAGGAAGAATTTCTTCTCAAAAAGAGTGGTGAGGCAGTGGCACAGGCTGCCCAGAGAGGTGATGGAGTTACCGTCCCTGGAGGTGTTTGAGAACTGTGTGGATGTGGCACTGAGGGATGTGGTTAGTGGGCACGGTGTGATAGGCGGGTGGTTGGACTACATGATCTTACTGGTTTTTTTCAACCTTAATGACTCTGATTCTATGAAAAGAAAGACCCATTTCCTCTAGGTATTACCGATCTGAGGTTGTCTACTGTATATGCTAGCAGTTACTTTGGGAAGAGTAACTGGCTGTTAGCAGGGAGCTGTGCCTGGCACTGCCACACACGCTGCCACTGTGGGCACATGTCTATTTCTGGGAAAGCTGGATGAATGCAGTATGGGAATGAATAAATGACTGAGATGCTGCAAACATGAAATATCACCTTCCAAGTTCAACACAATCTATTCTATTTACAAAGAACAGCCTTTTAGAGAAGCAGAAGGCACTTGCCTTTCTGAGCTACTAGCAATTTGCCTCTGTCATCACTGCAAAACACAATAGTGACAGATCTCTGACTTGATGGTAGCACCACACAGGATGGCCACTTTAGCATCTCAAGTTTCATTGCACTGACATAGCAATAAGTGCTGTTCACACAAAGCATGGCATTTTACACAAAGAGTGGCATTTTTCTCAGTATCTGTACCTGCAACAGCCTCTCAGAACATACGCAGTCTTGCGCTTCACATCAAGCTGCATGTGGCTTAAACTAAGCTTTGCAGGTGTTACAACCAGCTAAATCTTTGGGTCTTGATGTACTAATTGAAACATACAGCAATTCAGCACAAACGTCTGCCAGAGAAGCAGAGTTTGGGGTGTATTCCTACAGAAAACATTCTTAAATCTGAATTTGGGTCAAGTGCATTACTAAAATATATCTTAGAATCACAGAATCATTAAGGTTGGAAAAGACCTCTAAAATCACCTAGTCCAACCAACCCCCAACCCATCACACCATGCCCATCACCCACATCCCTCAGTGCCACATCCACACGGTTCTTGAACACCCCCAGGGACGGTCACTCCACTACCTCCCTGGGCAGCCTGTGCCACTGCAGCACCACTCTTTCTGAGGAGAAATGTTGCTGCATGGGGACTGGTACGTTAGGGTTAGGTGATTGCAACATTTGCATTTGGCTTCCTTACACAAACCACTAATCTTGAGTACTGTGGTCCAGATGTAAAAGTTTTGTTTCTTGGTGCCACTGCTTTGTTTCAAACCATATATTTACATCCATTCAGTAAAATGGCTTCTCCCATTTTATTCATGTGTTTCAACTGATTAAATATACTTTTGTAAACTGTAATTGTCTTTAGTAAAGAGATTATATTGCTGCTTTTCCTAGATCCAAATAAACAAAAAACAAACAGAAAAACAGTGATAAGTGGATATATTATTTCTCAAAAGATTCACAAAATTTCAATTCAAACACAATGTAATTTCTATAAAAACATCAAAGAAAGAGAGTGGAAAAGGGTACTTAGAACCAGTGAAACCATTTCCATGTACTGAAATCGTTATACTACAGTTTTTCAGCATCAATCAGGACAGAAGAACAACCTGAAACACAGAAAATTCCTAGGGAAGGAAAAACAATTTTCTGCCTTGCCCCTATATAGCGTTTATCTCACCAAGAGGCAGCCTGAAGCTCCAGAGGACCTGAGAGATATCAGAAAAAAGAGCCCTCCATCACCTTAAATTTTATCTTTTTTGGTACTACAAATCTATTACAGGTTTTTGCCCCCAGCATCTTTGGAGTAGGCTATTTTGTTTGTTGTTGTTGTTGTTCGTTTGTTTTACTTTCCCTTTGTCCATGTGTGGGAAACAAGCACCTAATGTGATACGTAACCAAAGAAAGCAAATTTGTTTTCCCTTGCTGGAGCAAATTTACTCACTATCCTTTTGCTGACAAAAGATTACTTGTAGCTCAAGTCTGTCTTATCTGAAATCAGTTCCTCATTGCTTATCCCTCTACAAAGCAAATACTAATTAATACAACAAAAGATTTCTAAAAGCATGACGGCCAAGATCTTGTTCTCATTTACTTCTGAAAGCTTTTTTGCATCTCAGGAAAGTTATTTTCAGGTTTGTAGCCACACAAATGAAAATAACACAGCTCCTTTTCTTTCAGTCTAACCAGCTCCCACATGCATATCTAAACACCTAAGCTAAACATCTAAACTGCTTTAGAAGGCTTGAATTTTTTTTACTTATTATAGTCATAGTGAGTGTTCTTTACACTTGTCATCTGTAATTATTCCTGTTCTTAATCTACCCCATTTAAATAATGTGAAGGAGGTGATGGCATTTCCTACACGCAAGCAGAAAAGAAAAAAGCAAAAAAAGATGTTATTAAAAGAGTGTGTCATTGTCACACTTGAAAGACTTCTGAAGCAGTTCAGAAAAAGGTAAACTTCACTCTCAGGAAAGAACAAAATGTTACCATCCCCTCAGAAAAGCTATCAATAATTTATGCTGAATTCACATAACCAAGAGAAGAAACCAGACCCATTTATGTCTAAATGATGGCTTTCTTTAGGTAAGGAAACTGTGCAACCTTTCAAATATCTGTAATACACCTTACAAAGGGCAACCACCCTGTAACAGCTTGGAGGAGGGAGGACTCAGAAAGCATGAAGACAGTTTCCGATGGATAGAATCACAGAATGGCTTGGGTTGGAAGGGACCTCAACCAACATCCAGTTCTCAGCCCCCTGCTGTGGGCAGGGTTACCAACCACTAAAATTCACCTTCAAATTTTTGCTTTGGGAAGCACTCTTAAATACTTGTCTTACGTTCTTATCTGTATCTGTAAAGCTGTTTGTGCTGTTTTCCCTTTTACCCCTTCTTTTCCCCATTGCATAGTGCTGGCTTAAGAATCTCCTTGTAGTGCATACTCTACAGTTATCTGTTCATCCAAATTGCTCCTTTCTCTCTCTTCAGCCCTACATACTTTCTGCAGACCATCAGACCACTGCTACTGAGCTTCTCCACTGTGTAGAGACAGCTACTTCATGTGGAGTCTCTGATTCTGTTCTCGCATCCTTTTAAGTGGTATGACATTCTCATTGTGGCACTTTGATATTGTCACCTTGTGTACAGTCTGACTGTGACTCATATAACCACAGACTGTTCTCTTCTGCACATAATCGCACATCTGTTTTTTCTTTTTTTCCTTTTTTCCCTACAGAATACCTCATATTTCCCCGTTTCCTATGTGTTCCTATCTGCCTCTATGTTACCACCCACCTCAACCCAGCAGTACCTAATGACACATTCCTTTTTTCATACCTTTTCCCCCAATGTGTGGAAATCCCACTATCCCCCATCACACCATGCCCACTAACCATGTTCCTCAATGCCACATCCATACATTTCTTGAACACCTCCGGGGATGGTGACTCTACCACCTCCCTGGGCAGCCTGTGCCACTTCCTCACCACTCCTTCTGAGAAGAAACATTTCCTAATATCCAACCTGAACTTTCCCTGTGCAGCTTGAAGCCATCACTTCTCACACTATTGCTGGTTACCTTCACAATTGGTCTGTAGTGTTGTAGTTTTGCAGAGTTACTCAACCTAACTTCTCCATTCTGCTTGCTTCCCTCCTGCCTGCGCTCCTGGACTGGTTTGTGACAGCTAGGCTAGTCTTGTACTACACTCCTTATCTTTTCTGTGTGGACAGATAGTTCATTCACAATCTTGAAGCAGTTTCTTTGAGTAACTGCCAGGTTTCAAACATTTTTTCATCTGTGTCAGCTTTCTGGGACATCATACTGAGTTGTTGTAGGGGTTCATTGTAGTCTATCTTCATGAGATATTTTTATTTTGACATCCTTGCTTCTTTTGAAAATGATGTAATTTCCCTGCAAAAACCTGCAAAGCCATGCATACATGTATGTATGTATATACGTATTAAATATGTGTGAAAGCATAAGTATAGCGTATATATAAAAACATGTATGCATGCATGCGTGCATACTATATACTGTAGTATATACATACATAACTCTCTCTGTTTCTAAAGAATAACGAGAATTAAAATATTTCCTGGCTTTTGTGACCAATTAATTCAGATTAAGACCCATAAAAGTAAACAAAGGATGATGGGTGTGCCACCAGCAAACAAGCTCGTCACACTGCTGGCAAATGGAAACAGGCATGACTCCTTACTCATTTTTCTAATAATCCTGTGCAGAAATTGTTGGCTTTGCATCCACTGCCGCTAGTTAGGTGAAAGTGCTATGGATCCCTTTAGCTGCCGAATTACAAGAGAGCTTTAAAAGTTTTATTTTGTTCTGCTGTTTTTACTGGTGACGGTGGGTGATCTTGCACACATTCATTCTCAAGTCTGTTTATTAGCTACCGATTTGCCCAGGTTGCCAAGAAAGCCAATGGCATCCTGGCTTATATCAGAAATAGTGCAGCCAGCAGGAGCGGGGAGGTGATCCCTGTATTCAGCTCTGATGGGGCTGCACCTCAAGTGCTGAGTTCAGTTTTGAGCTCCTCACTACAAGAAAGACTTTGAGGCTCTGGAGCGTGTCCAGAGAAGGGCAATGAAGCTGTGAGGGGTCTGACATAAGTCTTACAGGAAGCAGCTGAGGGAACTGGGATTGTTCAGTCTGGAGGAGGCTCAGGAGAGACCTTATTGCTCTCTACAACTGCCTGATGAGAGGTTGTGGTGAGGTGATGGCCTCTTTTCCCAGGTAACAGCGATAGGACAGGAGGGAGTGGCCTCAGGTTGTGCCAGGAGAGGTTGAGGTTGGGTATTAGGAAAAAATTATTCTCAGAAGAAGTGGTGCTGCAGTGGCACAGGTTGCCCAGGGAGGTGGTGCAGTCACCGTCCATGGAGGTGTTCAAGAACCATGTGGATGTGGCACTGAGGGATGTGGTCAGTGGGCATGGTGTGATGGGTTGGAGGTTGCACTAGATGGCTTTAGAGGATTTTTCCAACCGTAATGATTTTATGGTTCAGTTATGTATTGCTTATTTCTGTCACACTGTCTAAGCACTAAGAATTAAATGGTGAAGATTCATCTTCCTTCTTTCTGAAGAACCACTGACCGCTCTGAGGGCGTTACTTTAAGTGCAGTAGCGACACTAGCACTGGCTGGCTGAATTCGACTTCCACACTGAAGAATTTGGTGCTTTATTTGGTATATATTTGGATTTCTTTTCTTTCCTTCTTCCCTTTCTTTTCCCTTCCCTTCCCCATCAGCACAGCCCGGACCCCCAACCACCCCGCCGGCTCCCCGCAGGTAGGGGTGAGGCCAGGCGGAGGGGGGGCGGTGGGGCCGGGTCGGGCATGCGCGTTGCCCCCGCAACATGGCGGCGGCGTGAAGCGGCCGGCGGCGGGAGCCGCTCGAAGGAGGCGGGGGTGCCTCTGCCCCCGGCTCGGTGAGTGGCGACGGGCAGGACCGCGGGGCGGGAGCGGCGGGGCGTGGAGCCGAGCGGGAGCGGCCACGTCCGTGTCACGGTAACGGCGGCAGGGGTCGGGTGCGCCCGTGCCCGGTGTCCGGCCTCCGGGGCGGGCGATCATTGACAGCGGGGAGCGGGCGGAGGAGGGGGAGCGGCTCCTGGGGAGCGATCCTCAGCGCTGTGAGAGCCTGAGCGCGGGCTGAGCTGCGAGGAGCGCTGAGAGGGCGGCCACGAGGGCCGGCTGCGGGACTGCAGAGTTACGGTGGTGTCCGAGCGAGATCTTACACTAGCAGGTACTCTTGGGGAGATGTAAGGACGCTTCACGTGTTTTAGCAAATGTTTTAAGTAGCGCTTAACGATGGACAGCGCTGTGAGCATCCTGATGTGGCTGTCGGTGTCCCTGGTCACTGCAGAGGAGTTGGACCAGGTGGCCCGCAAGGGTCCCTTCCAACTCAAAGAACTGTATGGTTCTGTGCCGTGTAGATTTGATGGTCTGTCTCGTGAACAACTCTTCAGTGCAAGCTGGGGTATGTTTTTTTTTTTAATTATTATCATTATTATTCAGAGAAGAGCAGCCTTAAATCTTTGGGTGTTTAAAGCTGTCATGCTGCATCTTGCTCTTTGGAGGTGGCAGGGGAAAGCAGTGTGTGGGACAGTGGGTGTGGGACCAATGGCAGCACCCATGCAGGTGGCAGAGTGACAGCAGGAGGGCACCCGGTGGTGGCTGTACTGCGAGGCAGCACCTTAGCATTGGGACATAACCAGGAGGTGAACGCCCTGCGGATTGCTGTCAGCTCGGGGGTCTTGGCAGTGTCTGAGGGAACTGTTGCCTGCCTGGGTCATGGTGAGCCCTAAGGTCCCCTTAGGGCATAATAAAACCTAAGTGCTTCTTCAGGATGATGGCACTTGGATTGATGTAAAGAAGAACCGAGTTAAAGATCTAGTATCATAGAATGGCCTGGGTTGAAAAGGACCACAATGATCATCTAGTTTCAACCCCCCCCCCCCCCCCCCCCCCGCTATGTGCTGGGTCGCCAACCACCAGACCAGGCTGCCCAGAGCCGCATCCAGCCTGGCCTTGAATGCCTCCAGGGATGGGGCATCCACAACCTCCTTGGGCAACCTGTTGCAGTTTGGTTGGTACTTCATTTACAGGAAATTTCATGGTAATGCAAGCAGAAAGTGTATAAAGTAGAAGCTGAAATCTAGGTGTTGAAGTATTTGTAGGGCTGTTAAGTGTAACGAGGTCCGGTTCTGAGTATTCAAGTAATGCTCACTGACTGTGTTTTGAGACGTAACTGACAGGATTGATGGCTCTAGTTCTCTCACTGCTGTAAGTAATGCAGTAATATTTGTGTAGTATCTGCCAGGTTGCTTGGTATTACATATTTTATAGGAATGTTCAGGTTCTGCAAAGAAATACATGACTCCATGTGATACATTCCTTTCACACCACTTAGAAGTGGCCTAGGTATATAAATGCAGCTCTAACGAGGTCATTCTTAAAGTTGGACCCTATTATAAGTGTCAATCTTAATGCAGAGTGGATTGAACAAGAAGCAGTGACAGTTTCCTAGAAGGTATTTCCTCAAACTCTGTGTGATGCTGCTTTGAATGCAGGTGCCTGCTTTCTTTCCTTCCACTGGCAGAGATGCTGCTGCTGCCCTTGCTGTCTGCAGTATATTGCTCTGGTAAGGCAGAGAGAGGTATTGTATTGCTTTCTGGAGTGGCTGGCTGAGTTCAGAGGAGGCATCAGAGAGGGTTTCCATTATACAACCAAGTGTAATTTTTTTTTCACTAGTGTGAAATTTGCAGTACTTAGAATGCATTTGTTTCCAATATCTGCCTAAAAGTTGCTTATATGAAATGCCGACTCTGCTTTACTTGAGAGAGCATGGAATAGGCTGAAGCAAATGTATGTAGCAACTTCAGCCCTTTGCATGTGGGTTTCCTTTTCTCACAAATTTGTCTCGTTGCTTTCTTAATATTCAGATTGGCTTGTGAGCTGGGAGTGAGCCATGTTTGCTTCCTTAACTGCTGGAGTCTGTATGTGATGGAGTGGAAGTCCGAGGAGAAACAGAGTCTACAGTAGTTACTGCTTGATATTAAACAGCATCACTGATGGGAAGAGCCCATTGTCATTAGCTGTCCAGGATGCTGCAGCTGGCTGTCTAGCTTGTCAGGCTGCCTCAAGCAGGGATGGGCAAAGTGCACGGTTCTTCTTGTACGTGTTCACATGATCTCTGAAAGTACCTCAGTGTACTGTCATATTTTCCAAGTGTAACTAAAACAAATGACAAGTGGGGATGGGGATAGTGCTTCAGCAAGTCTGCACAAGTGAGGCTGTTGACCAACTCATTGACCTTTGCATCTGCTGGGAATGTGAGGTTCTGTTTGTTCCCATTTGACAGAAGTAGCCTTAGGCGCACAGTCTTAGTGCTGATTGCTTCTTCCAGAGATTAAAATCTTAAATGTAAAGGATGATGCTGTCACTGTTCTTCAAAATGTAAGACGTGCCATGTAAGTGTCCCAGGACTCTTGAGACTTCTGGCATGTTGGAAGTGCCAGGAAATCCTCTGTAAAGTTATTGAGGCTTAATAGAGCCATTTGCAGTAGAGGAGCAACAGAAATGTTAAAGGTAAAGTTGTTAGTACTTGAACATTACAAGTGTTTTCATTGCATGTCATGATTTTGGTATTTTTTGCAAGTATCTTAACTTTAATTCAGCTCTATGTAATTTTAAGTCCCAGAATGTTTGTTAGTATTCCAATACAATTTGATGAATGTTTGTTTTTGTGCACACGCTGCTGCCACTTGACTTGCCCTTTGCAGGCCACTGCTGTGGAGCAGCAAGAGACGGCTTGGTGAGTGACAGGCTCAGCTTGCTCCTTGCACTGCCCTAAGCTTGTGTCCTACCTGCAGTCTCTTCAGGTTGTTGTCCTGCAGAATGGGTGAGGGGCCTTGTGCCTGCTACCACTAGGGCCTGGTGCTGCAGTCTTGTCCTGTGGCAGCTGCCTGGGTGTCCCAGCCAGCAGCAGGCATGCTGCGTTATTATTTGTGGGAGGTTTACGAGCAGCAACCAAGGCATGAGTGGTGGTGAGGAACTCTGGAGGTGCTTGTAATCTCTTCCCTGTTAGTCTTTCTGCTTGGTTAGTGAGGAAATGGCCAGGATGGATAGGACCCTGGGCAGCCTAATGTAGTGGTTGGCAACCCTGCCCATGGCAGGTGATTGGAACAGGGTGGGCTTTAATGTCTCTTGCAACCCAAGCCATTTTAAGAATCATTGATTCTATGAAATAAATTCGGAGGAAAGGCAGGAGCTGCATTCACACTGTGGAACAAGCAGGAAGTCTCTTTACAAGGCTTCGTATCTCTTTTGGATAGGTTTGCTCTGATCCTTTCTCTTGTATGTGGTGGATATGGGGCATGGGTACATGTAATGGTATTGTTTGTGGTGGAGGGGATATGCTGCCTCCTATACTATCACAGGGTTGCTGCCACTGGAAGTGAGACCTTTACTTTCTATGTTCTAGAATCATAGAATATCAAACACAGTATTAGCTTAGATATGAATGAAGAAATATACAATTCTTTGATGTGGTAGCGTGTGCGTCTCATATCAGCCCTCTGGGTTCAAGACTGCCTTATAGGTAGTATTTGATCATTTTTTATCCAAATTTGATATCAAATTCTTGATGAAAGAACTAAAGCCTTTAACAGAACTTTGGTGCTCTTCCACATGTTCTTGTAAGCCATAGTCTTTCTGCTCCACAGGGAAAATGGTGCCTTATCTTATGTCCAGACTAATCTCTAAGTACATTTTCTTTGTTAGAATTTGTTAGAATAAAGCTGTGAGCAGTGATTTTGGACTGATTTTTCTCCCCTGTATTTTTCTGGTGTATTTTCTGCTCAGCTCCCCATTTCGTATGTTGTCATTTAACAACAAGTAAGATATTACATTAAATGTAGAAATTCTGGTTTAAATCATTTGATTCTATGCTTTCAGCTTCACAAACCAGGTCAAATTCTATTTTAAGATACCAGGGAAATCTGGTCCTTTCATGAAAGGGATGAACTCCTTTGATGGGAATCCAAGTTTGTCATCTTCTCAAAGTAATACGATATACCTTTTTGTACAGGGCAAAGCTGAGGTTGAGCCTTTGGTCATCTGTAGCATGCATTAGTTCAGGGAGTGTCTGAAGTTTATAGAACATAGAAGAGAGTAGCACCGTTTTAATGGGGTGCGTACATGGAATGAAGCATGCGCCGTTATTTATGTACTGTATGGAATCTACCGGAGATTAAGGCAGGAAGGTTCAGTGCAAGGAGTGCAATTCCTGGGGCATGTTTAAGAGGCCATTTGAAAAGAACAGCTCATAAAAGTGAGTCTTGTACGTGGAGGAATGTGAAAGGGTATCAGAGAATTTGGTGGAGCTCTTTACTGTCACTATCATCCTTCCGGACTCAGATTAAAAGGACTGTGATGTCTGTGGTGGTGTCTGTAGGACCATATCTCTCGTGTCTGTACCCACTCTGAAAAGGTAGGCAGTGCAGGCACACCTGCCTGGTGGGGCATTGTGTTATTTGGGTTCTCAAGCAGGGAGGGGGGGGACGAGTGACCTTGCATAAATTTCTGCATGAAGCTAAAGGTGACTGTGTTCTCTAGTTACTCTGCTGGATGAGCAGAAATCTGGACCACAGAGATTGTTTTGTAACTCCACAATACATGTGGGGTGCTCTTCAGTCCCATCTACACTGAGCTTCTCCAGTCTTTCTAGGTAGCATTTGGAAGCAATGTAGCTGGGAGGAAGCCAGGGCTATCTAAGAGGTTGTAAGATCCTTTTCTAGCAGCCCTGTGCTTGTCTTTCCACCTCTTTTCTTCCTGTGTACACATGTTCTCCCAGTGCTGCTTTTGAAACTGCTGCTATCGTTTTCTGTCGAGAGGAGTGCTTTCGCCACACAGGGATCTCTGTCATCCCATTGTCCCCTATTCGGGCATTCTTTACTATGTTTGCAATAGCAATTTCTTTTCTCCTTTTACCTGCTGTGTTTGCTCGGTGCCTCATAGAGCAAATAGAGCTCTGCGCTGCCTCGGGGCAGGCTGAGCTGGAGGCAGAGGAGGTGCATCGTGGTGTCCTGAGAATTTTATGCAGCTGTTGAGCTCTTTGCCACTGTTGGTCATGTGAGATGCTTGGGTTTTTTTGATGCGTCGTTTAATGAGTTTGCTCCATGAAAACAATTTGAGTTAGGAATTCGAACAGAGCCAGGTCAAAGAATGAAAATGAATGTTTCAGGAACAGTACCCCAGGAAGTCGGAAACAGCACAGAAGCTTTAGTGAGTTGAATCCGCCAAAATGTTGGTGCTACTGCAAATATGTACCAGCAAACCACTAAAACTGACAGTCTGATTTAGATAGAAATGTAAGCGCCGCAGCTGTATTTTTGATTTATTTGTATATAACATTAGAATGGCCTTTCATGTGGGAAGACGGGCGTTTTAAGAATATTTGAAGCTGTTAATGGGCAGTCAGCCGCTGTGCTGAACTGCTGACTTCACACATACCATTTCCTTTTTCAGGTTTTTACAGCCCCACATCGTCTGACTTTTAAAGCAGGACGGGGGCGTGCAGAGAAGAGAAGGTATCTTTATTTTCCATCGGTAGCCATGGAGTGGCTCTTAACTTTAATATCAATGTCAAATTAGTAGATGTTGAATGTCTATGATGTGAGATCTTTCTGTTTTCGCTTGATGCTAGCTACGTTATTTACTTCTGAGACCTAACTTTTCTGCTGTTCACATTGATAAGTATATATTTCTCATTTTAGGAATTCTGGGGACAAATTTGTGGTCTAAACTTTGTTAGCATCACTTTTTAAGATGTACAATGCCTGGCACTGTGCCGAATAATATATACCTCGTATGGACTGAGAGTTTATGATTTTGTTGTCTTGAAATGTGTAATTACAATTGCTCACATCCTAAAGCAGATCGTAAACTTACCTGCAAGGAGGCCAGAACGTTTACAAACAGTATTTTACTGCTGACAGCTTAGAAGTTTGGTTATGTGATCACTTCGTAAATAGTAAGAGGTGCACTGTCAGTCAGTATCCAAGCAGTTTTTGAATTGCAGTAAATTTCTTGATGTTGTTACAAAATGATATTTGTAAAGCAGTAATTACTTACTCTCTTCCTTTACCAGCTTAAGAAATATTCAGTTAGTTGTATATGCAGCTGGCTAACATTGGCTCTTTTGGAAGCCTGTGATTTTTTTCCGAAGGATGGGCTCTCTGAGCTACGCTAAGAGAGGGCTTCTGGTCTCTCTGTTTCTTTAGAAGTTCTGCCATAGGAAAATGTGGAAGTTTAATTTCCTTTCCTGGAAAAATCCTCACTTTTTATTTATTTATTATTGCAGAAAATGTGAAAGAAAGGGGATTCTGAGTTGGATCGTGTTTCTTGTCAGAACACCAACTGGTTATAGATTTGTGTGCATAAATGAAAGGAAACCTCAGCTCTAGGTTTTGTTTTGAACTCTGAAATGTGCGATGCCAAGTCTCACTGATTTACAGCTGCAGAGCTTGTGTTTTGTAATCATGTGGTGTGCATTTGTGCCAGTGTAAGGTTGTTTTTCCTTTTGTCTTTTGAGATGTTGTTTTTCTATCATGGTGCCACAGTGTGTGTTCCTGAAAGTATTTATGGATGGCTCCCGTTGCAGAAATGCAGAGGTGTATGCTGTTGAGTCTTGAGTGTATGTGAGGCTGTGCACTGGGCAGCTTGCCTGGAAAGAAATCTTCCAGGAGACTTGGAAGTATCGAATGTTACAGCAGTACACTTTGTAGCCTTATTCTGTTTATTTGACTGTTTGCAGAGCCTCTGGGACTTGTGCACATGGTGTGAAGCAGTACTTGTGTTTAAGAGATGACAGGTGAATAGAGGAGTAGGTAAAATAAAATATTCCCAGTTCAGAAACAGTAATTGTGAAGGAGTGCAGCTCCTCCTGAGGAGCCAGAACTGCAGTCCTGCTTTGCCCTTGCACAATCCTGCTGTTTGGACCCCGCTTGCCTCAGAGATCACTGTCTCTGTCTTATCTCTGGTCCGAGCTGCGTGGTCCCTGACAGAAGCACCGTAACTCGTTTGGTGATGCTAAGCTCGCAATCCGCTGGGCGCTCAGGCTGCTTTCAAATGTTCCCTTTATCTCCATAATCCCACACTGTGTGCTTTTTATGAGCAGGCGTGCTGTCAAGATAAACCTGCGCAAGGAAGCCCTAAATATGCATGGCTTTTTTTTCAGGACATTCAGCTCGCTCGAATGCCTGAAAAGATAATGGAGATGTGGTCTAGAGAAAACAGAACAATTTGATGTCTTCTGCAAAATACCGGCTTCTTAGAAATGCAGCAACGTGTGTCCTTAGAGTAATTCTTTCAAAATTAGAAGAGCAATGTGAGACACAAAAATGTTTCCCAGCAAACAGGATGACCCCCAGCTCTGTGCAGTAGCAACGCAGGGAGGGTGAAGGCTGAGGTTCATCTGACAGTGCGCGTCCCACTGACAAAGGGCTGATGCAGGGGGAGCTGGCTGCTGGCAGAGACGTGGCTATTAGCATAAATGCTGCAGTAATTAAAGGGAGGTGAATGCTTTCCACCTGTTCTTGTTGGTTTGGTTTCAGTTTTTTGCTTGCTTGGTTGTTTTTTTAAAGTAGCTGATGCTAGGGAAGTTAATCAGAGAAAGAATAAAACTCAGCTTACAGGATGAATTGAGAAATAAATGGTGTAAATGATACAGTTGATCAATATAAATATGGAGATCTTCTCTATATTTTTATGATGATTTTAGTTTTCATGCTTTTTTTTTTTTTCTTCTTGAAGCTACTATTTTAATTTCTTAACCTCAGCTTTCCATTAAGGTTGGAAAAGACCTTTAAGATCATCTAGTCCAACCACCAGCCCATCACACCATGTCCACTTTGCTGGTAAGGGCTGAGGCCCACCTTGGGCAGCAGAGGAGGTGACTGCTCGCTGTTGGCTGCATTATCACTCAAGGTAGTGTCAGGCTGTTCCTCAGACTGCCCCAGTGAAGAAGCTCATCCTTCTTTTCAGATTGACCCTACTGTTTTGGAGGTAGCTGGTTTTTTTTTGGCTACTGTTCAGCAGTTGTTAGAGACTCAGAAACACCGTTTTTGAATGTCTTCTGTGACCAGTGTCTCTGCCTACCAATTACTATAATAGAGACTGTAAGTTGAATGCTGTAGGTGTGATTAGGATTTAAGCAGCACCTATTCCACACAGTAATACCCATAGTTCAGCCCACACTCTCAGAGCTTTCTGTTGCCTTGTATTTTTAACAGGCTGGTGGGCATGCTGTAAAACTGCCTATCTGCTGGAGCAGGGGCTAATGAAACGCTGGAATCCTTTTTATGTCCTGACAGACACTCCAGTTGTGCTAAACTTGATGACTATCACTGCAGGCTTGGAATCTTTATTACTGCACCAAGTGCAATCTGGTGCTTGGAACAAAAAGATAAAAACCATGCGCTGTTTTAAAGTAATCTGTAAAAACAGTTACTTTGACTCCGTATCACCTTTCGCAATTTATTACTCACGGCGGAAAAGCTTTGAATTTTTGGGGGAGTCTACGAAAGCATCAAGTATTTCAAATTTATTTGATGGCTTAAAAGGATTTCTGTTTTTAATCCTGATGATCGCTTACGCCGTGAGAGCCATTGTGTAGCAAAACCAGCTTACTTTATGTCAGTGCTCGGTTTTATTTATAACTGCTTTCAAGTCTCAGTTCCTTGAGTTTTTGTAATGAATATCCAGCACGTTTGTGTACACATGAAACACGTTCTTCAGTCATTAGACTTTCAAAAATCATACTTATTTTTAGCGGCACAACCTGCCCTGTGTGAAGTTTTCATCATAGAGTCTACCACCATAGTGTACAAGTTCCTCAGAATTTCACTGAAATTTCACCATTTCCAGGAATATAATTGTCTGTATGACACACCTCTTACTTTATGCAGTATTGGTATCCTTCTTTTTTCAATATGTGAGTATAAGATTCGAGAAATTCCAAGTAGATATCTTGCTTTTCAACTATTGTTCTTTTTTTTTTTTTTTTTTTAACGGCTCTAGAAAGATATGGTTGCTAAACATGTCACTTCTTGACAAAATTCATCTTTGAAAAAGTGCTGACTTACTTAAATTAGAAAAAAAAAAAAAATCTCGAAGTGTTGATGTTATAAACTCTGACCTCATGGAATTTCCTTGAAAGGAAGTGGTCAAAGAAGGGAATTCAGAAACGTGAATGTACAAGGTCTGCTCTGAAAGTAATGCCTCATGTTGTATGATGTCGGCCTGTGACATCGAAGGTGGATGTTGGTGGTATGGCAGTGGAGTTTGAACCTTCCCGCCAATGCGCCGATAGACGTTGTTGCTGTGTGACAGATGGCGGCCGAGACAAGATGGCGTCTGACATGGAAGTACGTGTGGAGCACAGGTGTGTGACTGAATTCCTCCATGCAGAAAAAATGGCACCTATTAACATTTGTTGACGCTTGCTGAACGTTGATGGAGACCAACCAGTGGATGTGAGCACAGTGAGGCAGTGGGTGGTGTGTTTCAGCAGCGGCGACAGCGGGCCACCTCCACTGGTGCAGATTTTTATGAGCACAGCATGCGGGCTGTTGTTCATCACTGGTGACAATGCATAGCTCATGGGGAAACCATTGAAAAAGAGTATTTTGTAGCTAAGAATTTGTTCTATCAAAAAGTGTTATTGCACTCTTTGGTATCAGTTGTAGTTCCATGGAAATAGGAGGCATTACTTTCAGAGCGATCTACGTATTTTTATGCACTATAATTTTGAAAAATGTCAAGTAAACTTACTGATTTTGTTGCTTTAGGGATAAAAAGCTTCAAATGAGTTTGTCTTGGATTTAATGCAGTCAGAATTCCCAAAACTAGATGCTGTAGAACAGTAGAACAATAGAACAGTAACACACATAAATGTTTTTGCTGTGTTAAAATGGTTTCACTTATAGTTTTGAAAAACTGCAAAAGTGTGTGGATCTGCAGTTAGCTTCCTCTAATGGCTTCTCCCAGCTCTGCTGTAAGTGGTAATGACCAGCAAGCAGATGCAGCAAGCAGTCGTGCCTTTGTGTAGATTTTTTACATCTATGTTTTGTTCCTCCTTCCCCTATAGTTCAGAAAGAGCTTTTTTTTTTAATCCTGGGCTCTTTAAAGTGGTGGTTGTTAAACTCTCTGCACATAACTGGGTGATGCATTAAAGTCTTTCTTCCAGTTTTCAGTAATGTTTGTTGGGGAAAACAAGAAAAAAAGAATGTTTTATGCCTTTCTTTGTATTAGAAACTCACTGTGAATGCAAATCATTACACAGCAAACGTCCTAAACCAATGAAATACAAGTTTGGGTTCTTACGTACCCTTGCTGCTTTGACACAGCCATTGTTTACATGCTGTTCTTCTACAAATAGCTTGTTAAACTTTTGCAACCTTAAACCGGCAAGATAATTGTAAAACAACACACACACACAAAATCCTCCTTTCCAGAACAAGAAGACCCAAACTCTAACAACCTCCCCCTAACTAGTTGTATTATTACTCCACAGGAAACTGTTGTGCTGAAAGGAAGAATTAACTGGTCTTTCAACTTCAGCCTTTTTATTGTGAGAGGGAAGATCACACAAGTGTTACCATGGGGAGAACCACAGCTAAAGGTGAGGCCTGATAACTTTTATCCAAGAGGAAACAGGGAACATGTTAAACTATCTCTTCTAAGGTGATGGGTTATTATTTGTCAATTAATATACTGTGAAGTTAAAGAGGAGAGATACTGAACACAGGTAGGTTTAAACTTTACATGTTTTTAGAGTAAGTATGCTGAATTCAAGTTATCCTGGAGTTCTGTACTGTTCAACTGAGAGAATTTTGACCTGTGACAGTCTTGAAGTCACTGTAGTGCTCTAAAATTGAAGAACATGTCTACATGCAATATTAAGTGCAATGTAGTGTTGTATTCTGTATCTGCACAAAATTTAGCATAAGAACAGCAGAGTAGTGCAAGGAATAAATTTTTACTGCAATTAATAGTGTTAGCTGCTGTCTTCTGCAGGCTTCTGAAGATAAAACGGGCACTTTTAAAATAAATCTGCCCGTGATGTGGGCAGTGTATTATGAAGGTGTGATTTGTGCTGTACCGTATCTGCAGAAGTTACTGTGAGTTGAGTGCTAAAATGTGTGAATGCTAAGAAGTGTTTTGGGGTTGGTGAAACAAAAAGAACGTAAAGCAAGAATGCCCACTTGAAACCAGGTTGCTGCTGCTTTCCAAACCTTTCAGATGGGTAGCTTTCCGCTATAAAAGATCCCCAACACTTCTGTACTTCTCTTGAGCTTTCCACCTTCTGCCCAAGCTGCTTTCAGTGCTCACGTGCTCCCTTGGTAAATAATTGTCTTTTGCTATAATAGATTTTCTGTAATGACAGCAGTCATCTCTTTAATTGTTGCACTGAGAGTTTATGGAGGAAGTCTGCCCCCTTTTCTTGTAGCTTTTCTGCATGACTGTTTTCTAAATGTACTGAAAGAAACACTCTGTTCTGGGCAGATAAGAATCCCAGTGGGGAAGCACAAAAGGAAAGGGAAGGGGGCATATTAGATTTACTCTTTCTTGATAACCTTAGCTGTGTGTACTGAGGTTTGGTGAAGGGTAGCTAAAATATGCTCACACCCCTCTATGTTGGGGAGCGAAAGCAGCTTGCTGATCTGTGGTAAATCTTGGTTTTTTTTTAGCAAACTTCATATGAGGGTGAGCAACTGCTTGGCATAGGCAGAGTAAATGTTTCTGTAACTGGAGTGTTTCATGTCCATCTGAAAGAGGAAAAGGATTTTATGTTTTTTAGAAAAGTAGCCTCCTGCGATGTTTTGAACACAAGCTAGAGTTGAAGACTTTAAGATGGCTAAGAAATAGCTGTGCGTGTCTTGAAAGCATGACTGTGAACTTTTTTCACCACATTGGACAGCAAGCAAATAGGAGATCATAGATGACAAACACATGCTTCCTCATGTAGCATGCAACGGTGAAACATTAATGCTAGCAAAACAAATGATGCTTGCTAGTGTACAGACAAAAAGTCATCTTGTTTGCTGTAAGGTTAACTCTTCCCAGAAAAAAAAGTGTTTTGGATTTGTTAAGTATATCAAGAAGGAAGCTGGTGTTCAGCACAGGATTTTGTAAGAGGAAGTGTAAATTGGCCACCAGAGTCATCTTTACCAGACTTTATATTCTAAAGGTACCTTTTCTGATTGTTGTTTGTTTGTTTTTTTAAACCCACATTTACAAGCCAGTAAAGATAACTTTGATTTCTTCTTTCTCTCTATTTTTTTGCATGATAGATGTGGTTACTCTTGCCTGTCTTTTGTTGAATAATCTTATCATCAGAAGAATTCTGTGGTTACTGATAGGGTGTAGTAATGTAAACACATGGAGTTTTGAATCAGTAAGCAGAAAGCACTGTTTTAAATAATCTGTTACAAACTTGTTGCATATCTACTGCTGTAGTTTATGATGTGTGCTGTAGAACAGCTTTTATTTCAGTGAATAACAGAATATACTGCTTTTTAATTTTAGTGAATGCGACCAAGATGAGAACATTCTTTTACAGGGTTTTGAAAATTCCTGTTTAGCCTGTATGTATTAAAAGCTACCTATATATACTGTGAATTACGTATACGTGTGTTATATGCTACCATTCACTTGCATAGTGAATGTAACAACTCTTTGTATACTTTTATATATATATATGTATATTACTGGATGTTTAACACTTTGGTTGAAAGTGGTATTTCATTCTTTTCTCTCTCTCTCTCTTTTTTTTTTTTTAGAAAACTGAATAGCATATAATTAAATCCACAATAGCAGCATTTCATTTTTGTTTATGTTTTGACAAAATGATCTGAAATATGCTGTAAGGCTAAAGTAAACACAAGTAAACTGGAAAAATGAAAACAAGCTTGTCCTTTGAAAATGGGCTTTCTGAATAGAGAAGATAGATAATGAATTAAAATTAAACTGACTTGCTTTGTTCACCGTGACCTTCAAGACTCTAGAACTAATAAGTCTCTGCTGTCTCTAACATACAAATAAAGTTCCCATTTTCGAGTCCACTTTTCTGCCTTGAAGGAAATAAATCATTGAATGTAGTTAGCTGAAGGAGATGAAAAGAAAATGCTCTTTGTGTCTATAGAAATATTAGGGACCTTCACGACCTCATTTTTGAAGATTGACCTGAAAGTTTACCCAAACTGAGGGTCATATGCTGAGGGAATCATATTCTTCAATCCAGGTATTTGACATAATACTCTTCCATGTCTTAATTTTGTTTTCAATGATCTTTTGAAATTGAATTTTCTAGAATTTGGTTTTCCAAATGATTTAAGTACATTGGCACACTTAAAGGCATTTATTTCATAGTTATACATTTAGATATTAATAGACCTTATATTCCTTACTATTTCTTATAAAAATAGGCCATAAATTCTTCTCTACTCTGACTAATGACATTGGAAGAGGCACACCAGACCACAGCATCTTAGCATCAGTAATGCATAGTCTAAGGGAAATCTTTCTGAGTTGTGGGGGGTGGTAGTGGATTTCAGGTATCTCAAGCAAAAACAGGATGGCAATTCCTTCAGTTAATGGTATTTCATCTGCTTAGATAAAATAGCTCCAACTTTGTGGTGATCTGCTCACCATTAAAAGCTGGGATGCATGAAAGCAAGGAAAGCCTTGAAAAACAATTTTGAATTTATTCAGACTTTTTTTGGGGATGCTTCTGCTTGAGTGTTTTAAAGAATAGCTTTCTGTCCATCAAAACCAAGTGATAGCAATGGTACTTTGAGTTTATTATAAATAAAGATGCTTCTAGCTAAGATTAAAGAGATATTTAAGGAATCCATTTCTTTTCGTTAACATCTTAATCTTGGTTTGTTCTTATAGTTTTTTTTAATGGATGATTTTAAGAAGAACGTATCCCTGACAGTGTTCCATTTCAGTGTTCCTATCTGTGAGATAGGCAGTGACTCAAACTGATAAAGGAAATAAATAATTTGTGTGGTAGTTGTCAGTGAGAACTCATCTGGTGTCCAGGCCATGGTTTTTCACATTCTTTCACCTGTTGTTGATTTCTCTTTTCATGAAAGGCTGTCATCTTGTTTGAAATCTGGCGTTGTAGGGGAGATGTTCTTTCATGACTGTCCTTTCAAGTTTTGGTCTTTGCAGGAAGCAGTTATTAGTTCTGTTCTTCAGTATTCTCATGTGGGACTCCATTGGATTTCCCCTTCAGAAATAAGTGCATTGGGAAGCTTTCTCTTCTGTAAGCTATCAGCCTGATGTCTCTGACAGTCTCATGATTTTTTTTTATTTTTATTTTTTGAAAGCCTGGGTACCAGAAGTTGTAAAACATGGCAAAAGGCTTTTCTAGTAATTACTACCACCCAGTAGAAAACTGGCTGGATTCAGTTCAATCCCAAAAAGACTGGATAGAATATATATTGAACTGTAGGAAGAAGGCAGTGATGATGTCTTCTTGTGAGTGGTGTGAGTCCCTTCTTGGGTTCTCACTGATAGCTTCAGGACATAGAGTGTGCACTGCTGAACAAGAACCTAGGTTAGAACTCTGTGGGCACCATCCACAGGTACTGCAGCTGGTCCAGCCCTCCATAAGGATTTTTCTTTGGGACCCTGTCAGGTGCTTTTATCTATTTTATATTTGTGAAGTGGCTCACCCCTGAGTACACTAATACACTTGAGTGGCCCTGATCAACCTCACCTAGGTCCTCTTCCCCACCAGCACACACGCTGACATCACCCTGGTACTGCCAACCGCTTCCCCAGCAATGCACAGCAGCAGGCTCTAGCACCCTGTAGCTCTGCCATGCCATGGTCAATCCCTGTCCCCAGGAAGGTTCTCATTGCTGGGACTGCCCTGATGTCCCTGGCTGCCTGCTGTGTGCTGGGGTGGTAGGACAAGCCCTGACTGCCAGGCCTTCCCTGGGTGTCCATGGACTGTGCTGTGACCTGGCAGGAGAATGCCACATCCTGTCCCGCATGGATCCCAGTGCCTAACTTGTCTCCTCACTGAACTATGGTGGAGGATTTGGGGACTGATGAAAGAAGACTATTCTTACTCTATTCCTCCTACATCTATATGTCTTTTCATGCTGTACTTTTCAGTATATTGTGAAAGAAAAATAATGTGATGACTAAATTTGTATTACAAATACTTTTTTATTATCCACTGAAATAGATAAAACAAAGTCTTTGGAATGACAGATTCTGTATTGTTTGAAAGTATTCTGTGTTATGCTGTATGTTATTATGATGGGAATATTACATTTATGAAGTAATGGAATCTTGTCTTTTAGATTCAAAGGAAATTAAAAAAGAGAAAGATGGAAAGAATCAGCAGGCAAACAACCCGTCTTTAAAGAGTGGTAGGTATTGCAGCTGTCAGGTTCTTAGTTAAGGTACCCTAAAAGGAAAAGTATATATTTGGAATGTCTGTCTCTTGAGACTGTTTTTTCCTTCAATCTCTTTGGCTATAACTGATGTCTAGTTAAAAACATGCAATTGCTTTTTGTCTAACTGTTAGCAAAGTATGTTTTAGTGTAGCAAATGACTGTTGAAACTGCTTGGCTTGAATTTGACAGTTTTATTAGCTCAGACAAGTACTCATGATGTATGTAATAAAAAACTATGTAAATATAAACACTTTTTAAAGATCATTTACTGATTTCCTTGTTCTTCTGATGATGTATGTTCCTGGTGAATGCCCCTTTTGCCTCAGTTACCTTCTCTTGCATTAATGCTTGCTTTTGCCAAAAAAGCTGAATTTCATTTTAATAGTTTGAGATCTTAATATTGCTAACTAGATTAAATTGCCTGAGCTTCTAATTTTATTTTAAATAAATTCTGTTTTCAAATAATAGTTATTGATAATGAACCGAAGAAAACTACATAGTTGTCAACAACAAGCCAACTTCTTGTAAACTTATGCAACCTCTGTTGTCCTCAGTAGGTGCCATAGGGTGACATATACGTTGGGCTGTTGGGAAATATGTGGAACTGTTGGCAATTGCACTTTCGTGAAGTGCAGTAGGAGAGAAGCAGCATCCTTATATGCTCTTCATGCACTTGCGTTGGTTGAGTTTGAGGCAGTGAGAAATGTCATGAGTACTGATGACTGAAGTAGAATATCTCTTTAGGAGTCCTTAGTTGTTAGGAAAGTATCACCGGGTTTGCTTAAACTCTCACTCTTCTTACATTCCCATACCATCTGACTCTTAGTGGATGATCTGGTTCAGAGGTTTTACTTCATGCCACCTGAGAAGTTGTGTAATTGACTATGTCAAGGACTATATCTTTGAATATAGTGAGAGCCTAACAACATAACTGGGTAGTTGAGACGATGTCTTTTTGCATAAAGATGTGATATCCTGCTTCTGCAAGCCGTACTAATGCTTTTTACAGTTACATTTGTTAGACTTCTTTCTTCCATTTCTTGGGAGGATATCAGTGGTAGTTTTCTTCTCTCTTATGAATGTCCTTCTTTGCATGTCTTAAAGTGTCTCTCTTCCCCTCTCCAGTTGTGTAAGAGGAGCTTACATAGGAGGACTCAAATGGCTTGTCTGTGTTTTAAAAAATGTTGTCTGACATGACAGATGGAGCCCCATGAGACAGCCCCCGCCAGCAAAGTGCTGTTCTTGTATGACTAAGATAACTGTATTTCTGAGTCACTATAAAACTTCCTTGTCTTCTTCTGCACTAGAGAACAGTATGTTGAAAAAACTTTGGATAGGAATAGTGCTAAGCAGGCAAGCCTTGTTCTGTTCTCTGTGTTCTTCCACTCGAGACTATGCTTTTCATCTGAGCAGTGAATTTGTTCATGAAATCTGGACTCAAGTCTGTCAAACACCTACAGAGGAGTGCCTTGCTTAGGATCTCTGATTAACTATAGATTAGATGATAGTTTTTATCCTGTGTTATTGTTGTTGGTGGCCAGAAAGAAGAAGGACACCTCTTCTGGCCACTGGAATAAAGAAAGATACCATCCAACAAATGTCCAGAATTTTCAGGAAAGCGTACGATAGAAAAGTTGAAGAGAAAGGGAAACAGCGTGGAAGAGCAAAAAAAGAGGGGAAAAAAAAAAAGCAAAAATAGTCTGCAGTGAGTTGGGAAAGGGAAGGGTAGAAAAACTGGCTGAATGATCCCAACATAAGAAAAGAAGTACAAAGTACAAAGAAGGATATGAAGCACCTTACAGTTTACCTGCTATGTTTGCAATAGTTGTAAAACAATTAAAAGGAAACTTTGTCAAGGAAGGGTGGTGGGAAGAAGAATAGAAAATATGCATACCTGGATCAGAATTCTCAGATATATACCAGGGGAACATAGGGATGAAATGAGAAGGCACAAGGTGCTTCATCTGTTTAAACAGGATTTAGACTGTGATAATACTATATTAAACTAAAAAAAATAACTCTTGAACTCTACTTATTTACAAGTTACACTTGAGTCTTCAATTTAAAATTTATCAAACTTTGATTTAAACTAAGCTAAAGCAGTGTGTGCAGTAGAAGAAGATAGAATTAGGGTACACTCCAAAAAACTGGGCATTCACACACGTTCGTAGGACCAGATGGGATGCCCTGGGAGTGCTGCCGGCCTGCAGGCAGAGCGTGAACCAGCAGTGTGCTCTTGTGGTTGTAAACATGAACTGCATGCGTGGTTGCAAAGATGTGGCTGCAGGCTGAGAGAAGTTGGCTCCTTTTGGGTGTCTGTGAGACTGTGTCTGGAGTACCCTGTTCAGTTTTGAGCTCCCCAGGGTGAAGAAGACGTTGACATGCTCGATGCCACCAACAGCATGAAAGTGCTGAAGCACAGGGTGTAAACAGAAGACTGATGATTTGCACAGCTGAAAGAAGAGGAAGCTTACAGGAGATCACCTTGCTGATTTCAACTGCCTGACAGGTGACTGTGAAGAAAATCTAGCCAGACGCATTTCTGAGACACAATGGAAGGTCATCTTGTCTTCACTCATGGGAACGTGAGACATTCCTGCTTCCTGTGAGGAAAGAAATCTTCACATGAAGGGTGATCAAACACAAGAAGAGGGGCCCAGAGAGGTTACCCAGAGATGCTCAGAACTCAGCAAGCCTCCGAGGAGCCTTGCTGTGATGGGACCTGCTCTGAGCAGCCAAACTGGAGGCATCCTAGGGTCCCTTCTGGTAGCTTAAGTTAGTCTGTAATGGGCAAAGCCTCTCCAGAAGGGCTAGGGTATTGACACAGAATTGAAAAAAACAGCAAGACAGCAAGCACTGTTAACCCACAGAGTGCTGACTGTAAACCAGTGCTACTGTAGGCAACTATGGCATAAACTTCTTTTCTTTTTTTTTTTTTTTGGTTAAATAATGAGGCTGTTTGGGCATGCTGATGGTCTTGGATCACTGTTTAGAATCCCACTCCTGTGCTGGCTACAAACTACCTAATTTTTTTACAAAATGTCCTGATTACCTTCAGGTCTTTGGATTTTTTTTTTCTTTTTTTTCCTTTTCCTCGTTCCCAGTATATGCTGATTTGTTCTTCAGCATGAAAATTCCTTTTTCTCTCTCATTTTTACTTTGCTGGTGGATTGCAAGAGTTGTCTGTGTTGCATGACAGTTTTTCTTAAGCTGTTTAATTCAGCCTGCAGGTTGAGTGGGAAGGAGAATGCATGTTAAATCATTCAGTGTGAACTAATTTTCTCTTCAATTTCTCAGAAGTTGTGGGCTTTAGAATTAGAAATATGTAGAAAACGTTTCTTTACTTTTTGGGTAGAGATTTTTGGATAGAGATTTTTTTTTTCCATGTTACTGTCTTCCTAGGTAACCATCTTACATGTAGTGACATTCTTTCATTTCTCTTTTCTATGACCGCAGCAATTAAATAAGTAGCTCTGTATCTGAGACATTTGTTTTACTGTAGCATATCTTCACAGATGGAGTGGTCCTAATGTAAACTAGGTCATTTATGCTTGAGGGAAGAGATTTTAATATCCCGCATTTAAAGTAAGGAGCAAGGCAATTTTTGTTTTCCTTATGGTTTTAGGTGCAGCTGGGTGTTGTGTTACCTTATGTAGCTTTCTAGCAAATACTCCCTGAAAAGTAAATCCATTTGTTTTCCTCTGTACTTTCTGGACACCCCACCAAATTTAAGTCCTATTATCACAACTGAGATCATTTTGGGAAATGGAGATATGGTATTTTCTGAGGATGTAAATGGTGTCCCTCTCTTGGAACATGCTGTCTCTGAGGTATCTACATTGCCTGGTCCTACCACAACAGCACTGTGGTTCATAATTACAATTTTGAATCAAGTTACAGCTGAAATAGCTGGAACATAATTAACATTTTGGTAGGGTTCACAGAATCATAGAATGGCCTGGGTTGCAAAAGGACTACAATGATCATCTAGTTTCAACCCCCCTGCTATGTGCAGGTTCGCCAACCAGCAGACCAGGCTGCCCAGAATCACATCCAGCCTGGCCTTGAATGCCTCCACAGATGGGGCATCCACAACCTCCTTGGGCAACCTGTTCCAGTGTGTCACCACCCTCCGTGTGAAATTGACCTCTGAGTTAATTTTATTGAACTGAGTACATTAAAGTTTACTTTGAAAAATATTTTTTTAATCACAAGTCAGTTGGTAGTGGCAGTTTTATTTTTAGATTCAAAGGCTATTTTTATAAGGTGAGACTTAGAAAGGAGTTAATTATTATTTTTCGTATTTGTGTTCTCCATGGCTTTTCAAAGAAAGGAGCAATGGAGCTGGAGGCGGGTTTCTTAGGAAAACTCTGAAGGACCATTTCCAGAGCATACCCTCCTAAAATAGAAGTATCTTAATGCATTTTTAAATTAATACCTTTTGTGAGTAATACAAAATCAGTGCAAGTGTATAAATGTGTAAATAAGGTTTTTATTACAAAATAGACAGGCTTCCGAGGTGCCCTATGAAAGCATCTTTGTTACCAGCCTAACTGCAGTTCAGTTTGCTGAATTATCAACTTTTGAATTTTTTTTACTTCTTACTTAGTTAACAACTGCATGCCCTCTGCAGAGTCAAGGACCAATCCTTCATACCCTTTTGAGGCTGCTGTGCCAAAAAAAAAAGGATCTTAGCAGACAAGAGGATGGTTCTCTTCTGCTTGAGGCCCTGTAATTTTCAATGAAATGCTGTGCTAATGCAGGCAAGCTCTGAGAAGTGTGCAAGTGACTGAAAACACTGCTGTTTTCTGTTTGTTTCTTTGTTTCTCAAAGTTGCAGAAATGTGTTTGCCCGGTAGTGTTTTTACTGGCAGACACGATGTAGTTTCTCCACCGTTGTGAAGATTTTGCTCTGTGTAGTTATCGCTGATTGAACCACTGGGTGGCATCGTTGCACTATTTTGGGGTTCATTTATGGTCTGCTTTACAGGAACATCAGATAGATTCCAGCTGCCCAAACAGAAAAATAAGCAAAGGAGATCGTCTAAATGATTTATGGACAAAAACATTAGTTGTGCTATGGTAGTTTTTATCTTGTAGTATTTACCTTACAAAGGGAAACCTTTATCAAACTTCTCATGAAAAGAAACAAAGGTGCTGTTGGAATGTAATGCTAATTCTTTTGATTTATAGTGGACTGGGGATACTGATTCTCAAAGTACATTTCAGTAGATACTAAGTGTCTGTGGTTTTTACTGTGTATTATTAAATTAGTCCTTTGAAGTTACTGTAGCAGTGCTGCTCTTCCTCCCACTGCTGAAGTGATGTGGAACTAAGTTGCAGAAGCCCTGAGGTGATTTTTACAGGGATGTGCAGAGAATTGAATCTAGGTATCCTGACTTGTATGTGTAAATGTGGAGCACAAAATATATAAATGTGGAGCACAAAAAGAAGAACTTGTGGGTATACATATTTTCCTGTTGTGTGATTCCCCTGTTGACTCTTAAATCACAGAATCACAGAATTACAGAATTGCCAGGGTTGGAAGGGACCTCAAGGATCATGAATCTCCAACCCCCCTGCCACATGCAGGGCCACCAACCATTCCACCTAATGCTAGATCTACTTCTGTCTACTTTAATCTACTTCAAAGGCTGTGTATTTTATGAAGTTTTCATTTTATTGTAATGCTGTTCTTGGGGAAACAAAAATATTCTACAGATATTTGGGTGAATTTTTTGCTCTCTTTTTCCCCAGCTTACCTCCTATTTTATGTTCCCTTTCAAAAATGTCCGCATGGCCTTTTCTTTGTCTTATGTCTTCCAGAACAGTTTAGTTGGGATGATTATCTGAAAGAGACTGAATCAATAGCTGCCCCTCTACATTGTTTCAAACAGGTATGCCAAATACTATTTTGCAAGTCTGTGTGTATGTTTACTTGTTATGGGGTGATTGTATGTCAAATTTTACATTTGGACTGCTTGCAGACTTTTACTTCTTTTGATCTCTGTTTATCAGTATCTTAAACTTTTGGTAGATACTAGCAACTGAAATTTTCTGTTTTTGTTTTCTGCCTCAAGCCAGATTTTGAGGGTTTCATTAAAGCTGTATCTTTGGACTTGCTTTTTCTTTAAAAGAGAACAAGATAGAACAGTCTCATTGGACTTCAAAAATAATTTCTGGTTTTTTTTTTTTTCAGTAACATTAGAGGATTACTGTGAAAATTAAAATTTGGCTGATAATGAAAGGAGCCTTCCACCAATCTGTAACTGTAGGAGTCCTTTCAATTCTGGCTAGGTATTAGATGTACAAAATGTATGTATATATATTTTTGTGCATACTGGAAAAGTTATTTACCACTTATTTTCTTAATCTCCAAAATACTCAAATCATAGAATGGATTGAGTTTAAAGGGATCCTATGAATCATCAAGTTCCAACTCCCCCTGCCAAAGGCAGAGTTGGTAGTCACTAGATCATGTACTAGATCAGGTTGCCTAGGGCCCCATCCAGTCTGACCTTGAATGCATTCAGGGATGGGGCACCCATAACCTTTCTGGGCAGTCTGTACCAGCACCTCACCACTCTCTCAGTGAAAAATCATTCTATGATTCTGTGAAATATGTTGCGTTGCTCTTTCAGATTTTTACCAAGGTATAATCATAGAATTGTTTGAGTTGGAAAGGTCCCCTAAGGGTCATCTGGTCCAACCCTCCTGCAGTGAACAGGAACACCTAAAGCTAGATCAGTGTGCTCAGAGCCTCATCCAGCTTGAATGTCTTCAGGGACAGGACATTTACCTGCTGTTTGGGCATCCTGTTCCAGAGCTTCAATACCCTTATCGTAAAAACAAAACAAAACAAAACCTTCTACCTTATATCCAATCTAAATCTCCCCTGTTCCAGCTTGAAACTGCTTCCCCTTGTTTTGTCACAGCAGACCTTGCTAAAAAGTCTGTCCCCTTCTTGAAGCTCTCCTTTAGATATTGAAAGGCTGCTATCAGGTCATCTCAGAGCCTTCTCTTCTCCAGACTGAACAGCCCCAGCTCTCTCAGTGTCTCTCTGGACACAGTCAAACAGGTTCACATCTCTCCTGTACAGAGGGCTCTACATCAGGATGCAGTACTCCAGGTGAGGTCTCGCCAGCCCAGAATCACCTCCCTCACCCTGCTGGCCACACTTCTTTTGATGCAGCCCAGGATATGGGTGGCTTTCTGGTCTACAAGGGCACGTTGCTGGCTCATGCCCAGCTTGCCATCCCTTAGTATCCTCAGGTCCTTTTTGGCAGGGCTATGCTCCATGCTTTTGTCCTCCAGCTTTCACTGATAGTGGGGGTTGCTGTGACTCAGGTGAAAGACCTTACACTTGGATTTGTTGAACCTTATGAGGTTCTCCAGGGCCCACTGCTTGAGCCCATCTAGGTCCAGCTAGATTGGAAAGGAGTGCAAGAAAGAACAAAATGGCTTCTACACGTGGCTCAACCAGAAAAACTCCTGAACAGCTGGTAGTCATTGATGGCCACGCCCACCAGATTTCAGTGATGGCAACTACATTATGGTTTTCTAGTGGCTTCAAAAATAGATAGTGGTAACAGGTACTGGAGTTGAAAGAATACATTAAAAATATTTAGAGGAAAGACTTTTTATCAGGACTTGTAGTGGCAGAAGGAACAATGGTTTTAAACTAAAAGAGAGTAGATTTAAACTGAATATAAGGAGGAAACACTTCCTTGTGAGGATGGTAAGACACTGGAACAGGCAGCCCAGAGGAGGTGCTGATGCCCCATTGCTGGAAGTGTTGAGGGCCAGGCTGCATGGGGTTTTGGGCAACCTATTTTAGTGGCATGTATCCCTGTCCTTGGCAGGAGAGCTGGAACTAGGTGATCTTTAAGGTTTCTTCAACTGAAATCATTCTGTGGTAGAATATAAAGGAAATATTGGATCTATAATAAAGAAAACTATTTGTCCCTGAACTTAATGTACTTCTGCTATGTCAAAAGATGGAGAGTGACTAGAGTTAAGTGTTTTGAAGATAGGAATTAAAAAGATTGAGTTAACTGAAGAGTATGCATGTGTAACTACAGTCTCAAGTTACTAGAATTCACTATTATTTGTCATTCAGTGAGAGATATTAAGGAGTTTGTACAAAGGGTATTTAGTATGCTGCTTTACGTTGTGCTCTACAAGCTTGATTTCCCCCTGCCTGATGGTTGTATATGTATTTACTGATGCAGTTTAAATCTACCATCTTCTGTGAGCTAGTGATCTTCATTTATTCAGCTCTTTGGAGAATGAATCAACCTCTGAAGGCGTTTTTCTCTCTGTAGGAGCATCTGGGGTCCAATACATTCCCAATTTGGAGTGTCTGACTTAGCTGTGAAAAATTATGTAGGATGAGTTTCAGTAGGTACACCTTCCATGTATTGGGTGCTGAAGGAATTGGGTAGTTCAGGTTGGTAGAACTATAATATATGTGAGAAGCAGTGTATACGTGGTTTACTAGGTTGGAGTATCCAAAAAGATAACTTTTAGGGTTTGTGGGCAGTCTCATAGTACAGTGTGATAGTGGCTAGTGGGAACCAAGCAAAAAGCAACAAAGGAATAATCTGAAGACCTGGACTAATAATATGAGGTGAGGAATCATCACACTGTAAATCTGAAGTTGTTTGCAGGAATGAAGAACAGAGAAAGATGAAAGCAGATGTAGTATTTCTTCATATTATGTCTTGAATTTCAACTTTCGCTTCAGGAGATGAGGATAAAGGACAAAATGCTCCTTTTGTGCTGCTTTCAATGAGAGAGGGCTAAGAATAGCAAAGTCCATAGCTCTTTTTGGTTGGATCACCTATAATTTATCATTTTCAATATGTGTTTTTCGTAGTAGATACCAGCTCAAGGCAGAGACCCCAAGCCCTGCTTGGGTAGGAACAGGGCAGTGGTCTGTTTCTTGGTCATTCTAAGTTAGTGCCATATTCATACCTTGTAGACCATGATGACCAGAGCATACACTCTTAAGATATGTAGCTGTAGCAGAAAGCTGCTCGGAAGCCTTTCCTTGTGTCTTTTGTTTGTTGACTTCTTTGTGAATGATGCTTGGGAAGCCTTAACCATACAACAAAATAACATCCCAAATAAAGGTGTTTAAATAACATGGGCTAAGATAGAGTGACTTGGATTTACGTTAGGAGTGTGTGGGTTGGAAAGAAGAGCCTTCATGTCTGTGCATAGCAAATTTCAAAACAATTTGCATATTGAAACTACACTTCTTCTAGGATTTGACCTTTAAGTAGGAAGTGAGATGCAGTGTTAATTATTGCAGAGCCAGCTCTTCTTGCTAATTAATGTTTGAGGATTTTAGAAACTAAAGTGCTTGAGCTGTGTGTAGGACTAATCTGACTTCTGTTGGGTTACACATGAATTGTACATGTTGTTATCACTCTGTGTAATGAAGGGAAGATGCTGTTGTGGCCAGCCAAAAAACAAGCAGAGAGCTTTATTTGACAGTTATATCCAGAAATTGTGACTTGTGCGAATATTACAAAGTTTACATTTTATAGTAATTAAAAATGACCTGGGAAGTAATAGATTAAAGTCTTTACCATAAGTTAAGGTACAGGCATAGACTGCTAATAGGAATTGATTAAAGTATTTTTCATAATTTAGAATATTTTATCCGTTGCTCTCTGTTGTTTTTAATTAGTTCCTAAAATTTTGAAGCATTCTACATCTCGTTCTCTTACCCCTAAACTTTTCTTTTCAAGTAGCTGAAAATTTTAAATATAAACAGCTCAGCCCCTTTGGGTTAGAATAGAGCTTCAAGCAAGGCTCTTAAATAGCTGGTTTTGTTATTTTGCTACATGGTAAGAACTGGTATGGAGGAGTTATCTTTTAGAACTGTGCCTTGAATTGTTGCTACTTAAACAGGCTCACCTTTCCTTCAAAAAAATAAACAAACTCCCTAATTTTTCAATTTCAATTGTCTTTCATGGTTGTAGAGAATAACAGCTGGACAAGCAATGTCCTGAAATTGAATTGCCCTTTAAATTTAATATGCTCAGTCTCCCTCTTAAGACAGCCTGCTGTCTAAATGCAGCATTGGCAGATGCTGCCCTCAGTGCTCAATGAGTATTGCTTGTCTCCTTGGTTTTTGGGCTCTGGCTCCTCCACGGCTCATGCTGTTGATCTGGGATCTGCTTGGAACACTGCACCTGCACACCATAGAAAAGACAGAGCAAGATGCATTTTTAAATATTAAGTGCTGTGGAGGCAAAATATCACTAATACTTATTTAGGTAGCAGAATTCCTCAGCCCTTTTCTGTGTACGCAGGCATACAGGTGCACCCTGTGTACTTAGTATAGTCTCCTACCTGGCCTGACCAGACAGGTGTGGAAAGGGATGTCTGAGTCTTGTGGATGTGAATGCCCATGTTTGTGAGCCCTCTGCCTGCCTCCTGTGTTAGGATTCAGGTTATGTTAGCTACAGGGGTAAAATGGCAAGTGGAAGGCTGCCTATATGGTTTTTAGCGTCTGCATTTGGGAGCAGCTTTGACCTAGATGAGGTACAGAAGGCAGGCTTCCAGGAGTACAGTCTTCCTTTCCTATGAGAAACCTCAGTGCTTGGCTTGTTTAACTTGAGGAAAGATTGATCAGAAGGGATTAGGTTGCCACATGGAAATACACTGCAGAATTTTTTCATATTTTCAAAGATGTAGAGAGAACTGGAAGTACAGTATTGGTAAAAGTTTCTACAAATAAAATCGGGCTGAAAGTGAGGAGGTATCTTCAGGGAAGTAGAAAGATTGTTCTAGAATCGCGCTAGAGCCAAGGTGAGTCATATACTACCAGTTAGTCTTGATACAAGATTGTGATCATTGTAAGGTGATGTTATTGCCTACAGGGTTCCATTAGGCAAGCATTTGGACTGTGATCCAGCTGATCTCTGCCAGTGCTTGTTGTCATGTGAACTTTTCTGTGTTCCTCATAATAGCTCACTAAAGAATATTCTTCTTTTTTAACTTCTAATTTGTAACAAAAATTCAGCTGAAAAACCAAATTGCATTCATCATCTCTTCCTTGTGCTGGCATCTTTTTCCAAGAATCTGATGCCTGTTAATTAAATTGGCATTTCATTGTGTATGTGTGTGTGTGTATGAATGTACTCAGTTCTCTGTGAGTAAGCTCAAGCTGCAGTTCCTATCTTTGCACAGTTTTACGTGACTGTAGACTGTCTGTTTCCTTTCTGTAAAATGCATTTAACACTAATTCCTTTTTCTGTTTCTTTCTTTGTACTGTAAGCTTTTTTTTGTGAAGAAACATTCTTGCCCGAAACTTTCATAGTGCCTAGTGCAAGAGGATCCAAGTTTTGTTTTAATTTGCAAAATATTTCTTATTTCTGTATTTCTGTATTTCTTATGAATTAAAAACTAATAAATATTGTCTGTTCTGGTATTTATTTGTTTGTTTATTTTTAAGAGTTGTCATGTTTCCTGATATTCTTGTTTTTGTTTCCCATTCGCTTCAAGTATTATTCATTCCTCCTCCATCTTTGTATTCATATTTTCGCAATATTCCCATCTTACCTGTCCTGGTTGTGCCTGTGTTTTAAAAAATCAGTTGTGTTTATGCAGCAGAAACATCAAATATTTGAAATTATGCTGCTGGGAGGTTATCCAGTCTATTTTTCTGATTTACTGCTAAACGCTGAAAGTTCAAAGGCTTCTTTATATTTACCCACTTCTATGAAATATCTGGATGAATGAAAGCTGTATATTGAAATGGCTGGCAGTTTAGCAATGCAAACAACAATAACAAAAAGTCTTTTATCTCTTACTGTAGTCCAGAATTCCACCTACAAATGATTTCAAAGTTGGTATGAAACTGGAAGCCCGTGATCCTCGCAATGTTACCTCGGTTTGCATAGCTACAATAATTGGAATCACTGGCGCCAGGCTAAGGTTGCGACTCGATGGAAGTGACAACAAAAATGATTTTTGGAGGCTTGTGGACTCCTCAGACATACAGCCCATCGGGACCTGTGAGAAGAAGGGGGGCATGCTGCAGCCTCCACTTGGTAAGAAACAAAGCTTCTGAATTAATGTCTATGGAGCAGACCTGTCGTGTAGTCAATTTTACCTTTCTGTCTTGGCAAATTCAGTGGTACTAAAGTCACCAAAGCATTATTTAATGCCAAAGGAGAGGTAAGTGAACTAATTTGGAGTAAGTGGATTGTGACTTTTTCCTTCTTTTTTGATGAGGAGAGTCTTTTGAAATAAGAATTAGCAGAATAATTGCTTTTTGGCTTTAGTTATTTTTATTTAATGAAGTCCCTTAGTACTGTAGTGTCAGTCAGCTTTTGTAATAGAGAGATGCTGTCACGTGCCCATTCTGAAACTGTTCATTGATATACACACCTACCTTATGAGTGTGTATGGATGCAATATTTTATTGCTTGTTGTTGTCCATGTCCCATTTAGTAGAACTTAATAAGGACTAAGTTTTGGGTAAGGCTGAATATCCTTTTTTCTTCTTCAGTAAGGTGGAGTGGCCCATTGAAGACACTTGCTGTTAAGCCAAGTGTGAAGTGCTCAGCTGGACTGCATAAAGTGCATACAGTTCAGGACAACCTGAATCAAGCACTCAATTTTTTTGGGTGCTCCAAACAAATTGCGATCTGGGAAAGGTAACAGTATTGCATCAGGAAAGAGGCACTCCAGAGCTGTAGCAAACTGCGTGTGTTTCTTATTTCCTCAAACTGACACAAGAGGGGGATGTTTGATCAATTTGTTGTGATTGCTTTGTGAGCACGACAAATGCTCATGAAGAAGAATGCAGCTGTCCTACACTGAGAAATAGTCTGCAGATTTTTTTTTGCCTTCCATGAGCAGTGTGAGCCACAACAGTACATCTCCCCAAACTGAGAAATAATGCTTGAACTTAGAGAAAACTAATTGAGGAAGTTTATTAAACAGGGAGCTGTACAAAGGAATTCCTTGCTACACAATGAATACTCAAAATTAATGTTGACCAACTACTGTGAGTAATATAACTGTGGCATCATTTTTCTCTGCTGTGATTAATCTGTATATTTAGATCTACATTTTTCTACTGTGTTTGGTAGAGCTTACACTTCTGGGTACAGAAATCTTGAAATAAAATGAATATTTGTTATTAGTTTGAAAATACTTCTGCTTTTCAGAAGCGGGAAAAATAATGACCAACTTTCATCTTAATTAAAGATTACCTAGTCCTGTTATCGACCCATAACCACCATACCACCAAACCATGTCAATCAGTGTATTATCTACCCTTTTCTTGAACATCTCCAGGGACGGTGACTCTACCACCTCCGTGGGCAGCCTGTGCCACTGCCTCACTGCTCTTTCGGAAAAGAAATTTTTCCAACTTCCTCTGATAGAATTATAGAGTCATTGAGGTTGGGAAGGTTGTTGTGCTTTCTCTTACTGACCTGAGGAAACTCTTCTACCATATCTGTTAACAGATTTCAGATTTTCTGTTAGAAAGGTAAAGTGAAAAGTGTGATTTCATTGCAGTGCAAAACTTGATTGGCTTGCAGACAGATACACCAAGAGTTCACTTAACCAGTAAGTTGCTTCATGTAGATTGTAAGGGTAGATGTTTTTGTGCTGTTGTGCTGCTTTAGGTAAACGTAAGATAATGCAGCTAGGGCACCAGTCCACAAAAAATATTATTTGAGATAGTTACAGTCTCAGCTCAAAAAGGCTTTTTTTTTTTCTCTCTTTTTCTTGTGAACATAGAGGTTTGAATGAAAACATTTGAATTTCTTGACACTGAAGGGAAAAGATTCTGATTTGTTTTTATTTTGTTTTTGAGAAATGACTGTTTAGCCTCTCTGAAGTTTTTGGTAGAACCTTCTAGAATGAATGCAGTGATACCAGCATGAATAAGGGCTGTAAAAGAAAAGAGTGTATCTATTCTTTCAGCTACATGTATGTGTGATGTATAGCTTTTGTTCAAGACCACAGTGCTTTTTTTTTTTTTAAATGTGTTTCTAAACTGGCCTGATGAATGAAACAACTCTGGATTTTGTGTAATGAAGACAGTTGAGCCATTAAGAAGAGAAACTTTCTGAGATTATCAGTTGAAGGGTTGATGCCTTCTCTTAGGATACTGTTTCTCACTCTGTTGGCTCAGGCTACTTGCAGAGCAGCCCCAAACAAGCAGATGTTTCCCTGCATCCAGGAATGTAAGTTTACCTGCACTCAGAACAATTGCAGTTATTCAGAAAAGAATGCAAATGCCATTATTTTTCTCTCCTGTCTTAGATTTTTCTGGAGATAGGCAGAATTCCAGCAATGAAGCGTTCTGGCATACCTAGATAAATTTTTGAAAAAGCCTTCTTGGCAGCTTTACAGCATCCTGTTCCTGGGCAAAGCTGGGAGCTAATTGGGTGTATAATTACCTCCTGTTAGACATTTAAGCAACTGATTTTATTATTTTTTTTTCCTGAGTGGTAGGGAACCTTCTGGATACTAATGTTCTATTTCTCTCATAATAACAAGTTAAAATACTCCCTCCTACCTCATCTTTGCATAGCTTCAATTATGTATGTTACATAAGGTTTTTTAGAAAATGATTAATGTAGGAAAGGGTTCCTGTTTTGTCTTCTGTTTTTCATAGGTGATCTTTTATGGTTTTGAGAACTTAATGTTCTCAGCAAATTATGATAAAGGTAACACTTACTGTGTTTTTACCAGGACAATTTATAGACCAAGTGAAGTTAATTGAAATTGTTGTTTAGTTGTCACTCCTCTTTCTTTGTGTATGTGTCTTTTCTGTGCTAGCTGGCTAGGAATATTGTATTTCAGCAATCACACGTGTTTAGACTTTGTAAAGACTCCAGTATGAAACCAAGACTGATAATCAGCTCAGTAGTCTTCAAATTATGACACCATTTCTCAGTTGTGAGCTTTTTATTAATTTAGGTGTTGCGTAGGTAGTTCCAGTGCATAAACTTTTATTCGGCTAAAGATAGCTTAAAGCTGTAATTTGAAGAACAATTAAAAAATATAATCCACGTAATTCAATTTTAGATTACTTAATGATTTAACTGATCAAGAATTGCGAATACGTTCCACCTTTCTAGTGGCATTCTTCCAGGATAATCCTCATGGTTCGGCTGTGAGGGAGCTCATCAGTTCCTGGCAGATTCTGTTAGTAATTGCTTTATGGACAAATTTCCAATTCTCTCTATTATATTTATTTGCCCGTAAAACTGTGCCCGGCGTGTAACTGTAAAAGATGGAGTAAAAGGGGATATTTTTGGTTTTGCTTTATGCTTTTTTTTTTTTTTTTTTTTTTTTTAAACTGGAAAGTAGTTGATTGTGAAGGAAGATTATCTGGAATGAGAATATTTTCAGCCAAACCTTTGTTCTGCTTGTATCAAGTAGTTCAGCTGAAGAAATCTGATTACTGTTTGTACTTCTTACTCACTTGTTTAATGAAGGATGCTAGAGAAGAAACATCTAGTTTGCATTTGTCAATATGATATATACATCTATTACAGCCATTATATGTTTCTTCTTCACTGTTATGTGTTCTTTGTTAAGAATATTTATTTATTTTAATGGTTGGGGGAGAAGAAACCAATTGGTCATCTTCTTATCTAATCTGATGGAAGATTTAAAACAGCCTTGAAAATAAGAGTCTTTCTTCAGTAAATGAAGGAATCTGGAGCTGAGGAAGTCGTTTGAGAATAAGAAGTGGCCCTGTAAAGTAAGCTGAGTTATTTCTGAGTTCATTCTGCTTGGGAAGTTCCACTGAGGCAGGGACTGTGTGGGATGACCTGGTCATCTTCTGTGCTAGAAATCATATGTTGGACAGTCTTAAATGTTTTATCTGTCAAATCACAAACTAACAATGACTGATTCTGTAAGCAAACCACTCAAAATGGGAACGCAGTGTGCAGATTTCTGTACCAACAGCTCCTCTATTTGGGCCTTCTTGGTTACTTTTACTTTGTCCAAGTCCGAAGTAGAGGGAGTGAGGCAGTAGTAAAGCCAATTTTATATCTTTTTCCTCTCGTGTTTTACAGACTGAATGTAGGGATGTTATACACAAGTAATTTATTTGTTACTTAGGATTCCAGATGAATGCATCTTCTTGGCCAATGTTTCTGTTAAGAACTCTGAATGGAGCTGAAATGGCACCTGCGGCATTCTTTAAGAAGGTAAGGAGAAAAGGACTGCTAGTATATATGCTTATATCCATTAGTCTCTGGTTGCATTTTTTAGTGAGAATGCCAAGATATTGCCTATTGGCTGCAGCACAAGAAGGCAACTGTTATTTAAAACTACTTTGAAATGGATTGGCAAGGTACAAAACTAGAGAAGAAGTGGTCTGCCTCTAGTCCATTAGATGGGTATCTCCTTTTCTGAGTTGAGACTTTTAAAGTTTGCTTAGAAAAATGCTAGCACACTTTTTGTGTCATGGATTGAAGACATGATGCCTTTCTCACATTTCTTAAAAGCATCATACTTGTCTTGTGATTATGCACAAGAGTAAAATTTTTTTTTTCTTAGAAAAGGAGTAATTGGAATAAAATAGTGCTTGGAAACATTTTGTTAAATGTTCTAATTGGGTGCATTACTCATCATTTGAAATCTAATGAGAAAGTTGTTGACAGAAAAAGCTGTTCTGCCTGTTTTTTTTTAACTATTAAGTAAACTGCACTGAAACACAAAAAAGTATATATAAAACAGTAGTAATATTAAAATGACATCTTTATTTTTTTTGTTACGGTGCTGTAAAAGAGAATGGCTTCATTTCTGATACTGTGAATGACATTTGAATGTATGTCAGTAAGGGAGAGTTCATTTTAGACCTGCGATGGTACTTACATGTTTAACTTCATGTAGTTTTCTGAGGTGTGTTGAATCAGACTTCCCTGTGGTAGGCTATCAGCATAACTGAGATGATTGTGTTTTGGAGGCTGAAGTTCCTAAGGTTGAGGTGGTAATGCAGGCTCCCTTGTGTCACCACCTCTGCACTGAGGGTACATTTTTGCTTGGTTTTTTTTTTCTTGTTGACTTGATTTTTGTTTCTCTTTTGTCCACTTGGAATTGGTTTGAGGCAGGCTTAGTTAATAGAGGCCTATAAATAATGTCCAATGCTAATGAATTTTTCATGGACTAATTGAGAGATGAAGCTTTTACCAGACATTTATCAGTCCCCAGAAATACCCATTCTCTGCAAACCTTCTCTTCTTTATTAGCATGTGATAATTTCACGTTAGTGCCTTTGCTGTCCTGCTGCCCAGTCATGATGTATTGGGTGCAACCTATTGCTTATGTAAATACTTTCAGCACAGCCTTGCTGTCATGGGGAATTTTGCTAATTATCCCAACTGTGTTTGTGGGCACAGAATTGAGATTTTTATGATACACAAAAGGAAAAGCAAATATGACACATCAGTGAGTTTCTTTGAATATCCATTGTAACTTTTTGATAGTACTAAGAAATAAGACTGTTGAAGAAAAAATAGAGGTTTTCTGACATCTGCTTTTAAGGGATCATGCGAACACAAATAATCTACCAATCTTACTTTTGTAGGAACCACCCAAACCTGCAACAAACTGCTTTAAAGTTGGAATGAAACTTGAAGCTATAGATAGAAAGAACCCATACTTGATTTGCCCAGCAACCATTGGAGATGTTAAAGGAGACGAAGTTTTTGTTACGTTTGATGGCTGGAGAGGAGCATTTGACTATTGGTGCAGATGTGATTCTCGTGATATTTTCCCAGTTGGATGGTGTAGCTTGACAGGAGATGCATTACAACCACCAGGGAACAATGGTAAGATGGTTAATAATATTGCTTAATTGTTTTTCCCTCAATTACGGCAGAATTTTAAAAACCAGCTGGCTGTATGCAGATAAGAATGGAGATTTGATTTGTGAGTAGCTGAGCAGGGCGAAATATTGTTAAATTTTCTTTATGTAGTTTAAAGCAAATAGGATAGTTTCCGGGAAGCAAGTTTCTGTGTTTGTAGCAACTCTGGGAATATTTTAGTTAATATTTTACTGTGAGAAGGGCTTCTGGTAATCTTATTTTTTTGTGTGTGCTTGTGAAGAATCGTGGACTTAAGCTAGGTTTGCAGTTGGTATTTCAATAGTTAAATGATCCTTTTTAATGGCATCAATATATCCTCTGCAGCAGTTTATATTAAGCTAACTGCTAAGATTGTAGGTTTAAACTGTGTTTTTAGGAGGTTTTTGCTTCATACTCTCAAGTTCTGTCTTGAAGCTGCCTATTCTGAATTTATCATCCTCATTTTTTAGTTTATGGTTATGAGTATGTTTGGTAATAGAGTCCATTTAACTTGTGGCAACCTTGCTTTGTAATATTCAGCCACCTACCCTGGAAAAATGGGAGATTAAATAAAGAGGAATATCCTGAATGTAATTCTTCTTCTACTCTTGCCTTTCTGTAATGCAAGATTTTTCTGTAAACTATTTGAACTCTGCTCCCTTTCCTCTCTTCAGATTTGACAGAAATTAAGTTTTTTATAGAGGGGGCCATATTTTAGTTCAGTGCTTCAATACAGTTCACCAGAATAAGTTGTTCTAACGGCAAACACTTTCACAGCTGGTGTTAGGTAAGGAGCAAGCAGACTGGTTCCAGTACAAAAGGAATAGAAACAATGAGACAAGAAATCAGTCATTCTCCCTACTTTTTCCTCTATATTTTTCTCAATCCTTTGCCAATGGGTCAAGAGTGTATGGAATATCTAGGTGATAAAGAGTTCCCTTCTTAACTGCTTGTTTCCTCTGAGGCGTTGCCCTCACCTGCCTGTCCGTAATCGCTGTCTGCAGTCATGGCCATTAGGTCACAGTAACTGTAATTTAGTTTAGCCCGTGCTCCAGATTTCAACCACGGAGCAGTGATGTGTGTAGCAGTGCTGGCAGATCGAAGATGTGCAGGTACGAATCTGTGGTGAGAAGGGAGGGGGAAGTGAGGAGAAAGACAGTATACATTTGATCAAAATAGTGCAGAGTCCCAAAGTGACTACAGCCTCAATGTATCTCTGTTCCCAGTCTGCAAAGTGCATGCCTCAGCTTCTTCAGAAGGCTGTCTTTGTCTTGAGGAGTCATGAATACAGTCTGTTTTTATGATAAGTTAGTTTATGTCAACTGGGGAGAAGTAAAAGGGATATATACAAAAAGGGATGTACAAAAGGGATTGTGTAAATAGGTGATGTACGTTTTTTTTTTTAAGATACTTTTGTGACCATTTAAATTGCTGACTCCAATTGCATCTTCTGAAAAGAAGCATTATGAAATTGTTTAGTCTACTCCAGTTTCAGTGCTGGAAAATGAACAGTGTTTTGAGACAATATGTACAGTACTTCTCTTGCCTGATGAGTGTTTGATAGACATCAAAGAGTAGTGTAATAATAAGTTTGATTAAATATTTCAATTGTTCAGATACTAACGTGAACACAATTCTTGAGTATGCTGGAATTTGGTGAAAGGTGAAAGACCTACCCAAGAAACTCTGGATTCTATTGCTTTCTTACGAAACAATAATGCTTTAGGCACTGATAAAACCCAAGGTGAGGTTGTTGCAGATGTTTAGTCAAAACTGTAGAATTTTGGAGACATGGCAGAAATGTGTGGTAGGGAGGTGAAGGCTGTCGGGATTTGGTTATTTGCAGTTCTAAAAGTGTGTCCAAGGCTAACTGCACCACACTTAAATTTTTCATAAAACTGCAGTTTTGTCCCTTCCCCCCCCTCCACCCCATTTGGAGCAGGAAGTTTGTTCTTTGCTTCATGAGCATGTTATATGCACTTGTCAAATTTACATAGCTAAGTGTAACATTTTTTGCTCTCAGGTTGTTTTTCAGAGTTATTTGATTGCTTTTGAGCCATTAAAGAACTGTAATGATAGTCCTTTATTAAAATGTAAATAGTAGCTTCAAGGAGAGTGTAATCAGGTCATTTCAATTCAGAAATATGATGAAGTTGTCAGGATTCTTCATTAAGTCACATTAACGTTGACTACTTCTGTTAAGGAAGAAAGCATGGCAGATAATATATTGTAGGAATTTGCTTGAAATATTACGGTATCATTCTGGCCCTGACTTTTTTCCTGCCGATTATTTTAGTGTTTCTGTGTTCAATTACCACAATAGAAAGTGAAAATAATTGACTGAATATGTCTTAGATTTCAGAGTTGTAGTGGAAAATATTTTTGTTTATTTTATAACTACTTTTTTTTTTTTCTAGGAGGCATTTAAACACAGTAGATCAAAAAAGAACTGAAAACAAAACAAATCTTAATCGCCAAGCAAAACCAATATTCTGTAATCTGAGTATGAAGGTGATAAATTATGCTTTAAGTTTCATCCATACGTATGACAACAGCTTCCTGCCATGAGACTTATATTTTTAACGTCTGAGAGAGAAAGTGCGGTAATGGAGATGATCTGAAAATGAGGGAGCATTTTAATGCAGTTTACCCTCTTAGCCACTTAGGACGCTTAGGAGGGAATGTAGGACTTGTCATGGGTGGTTTCTGGAACGGTTTTAACACAGACTTCTTAATACAGATTAATTTATTTAAAACTAGATATGTGATGTATTTAATCTTTTTAGTGTTTTAGTCTCGTAATTTTCATTGGTATAGAAAAATAAGCTTAGGAGCCTAGACAAAATTAATAGATGATAAAAAGAGGAAGATAAGTAAGAAGTTGTTCTGGACAACTCTTTGCGATGTTCAGTCCTTAGTCTTCTTGTTGATGTTTTGTCTTTGTCCTTCTCATCAAATGTGATGGAGGGGACGTAGCTTGATGTCAGTGTATGTGCATAGTGGTATGAAATGTCGTTGTTTAATTTTTCTGCTAACAGAAGCTGTACATTGCTAGTATTGTAGTTGGCTTCCTTAAAAATGTCTAGATCAGTAGTAATTTATGTAATATGTGGTTTGACAGCATTGCTTGATGTCAAGTTGACCTGTGGCCCAAGGTTAATATTTTAAGGATGCAGCAGCTTGTTTTACTCCATGTTTCTTGGTCAGATAAGTGTTTTTATGATGAACATGAGTGTGAACTGTGGCATGATAGTGTCTGATGGATGAAGGAGGCTGCTCTGGGAGGCTTTTTCCAGTGGTGGCTCAAAGCAGATAGTTGAAGAAAAGCATAAGCACGTAGGAGAGAGGTTGTCAGAAGTATTCCTAGTATCTGTCAGTCTAGAACCCGCTAGAACCTGCTAGCACCCATGCCCCAGATAATGCCTTTATGCTGCGTACCTCTAGGCAGAGTTTGATCATTTTGTTCAGGTGTGTTTTGGAGCCATCTGAACTTTTAGTATCTACCGCATCCTGTAGAAGGGAGTTTCCTGCAAGAGGAGATGACCTTTGCCTTGCTGGTAGTCCGGTAGTTTCACTTTTATGTCTTGTAATGAAACAGCTTCTTGTACTTCTATTCTTGTAAAGGAAGAGTCTGTAAATACTCATTCCCTAACTTCTATATAGCTGTCATGTTCTTTTTTTTTTTTTCCTGTGTCCCCCTAACTGCTTCTACTGCAAACTTATAAAATGTTGTTCTGTTTTCTTGTACCTTGCACTAGGATGAGTTTAATTCTTCTTTGTTGTTCCGTACTGTTTTCATTTCAGCTATGCCATTTTGAGCTACTAGAACCAGAAGTGCACAGGATGTCTAAGTCTTAGAGGCATTGTTTCTGTTTTCTGTTCCTTTTACGATTATTCATAAAGTTGCATTTGGGATTCTGGAGCGCTGTGGAGCAATGAATTAATGCTGCCATAGAAATAATTATTTTAATTCCAAGATGTTTCTTTTGTAATGCTTTGTAATGCTTCACCATTTGCAGAAGCTGAATTATTTTTAATTGCTTGAAACTGAATTTCATCTTTTACTTCCTCACCTGCTGAGCATCAGCTCAGTTTTGCAAGATCTTTACTCAAAGAACTGCATTTACATTTGTTGCCATTGCATGCTTCTCTCTTGTTGTAGATCATAAATGGATAAAATGCACAAGCCCAAGCAGGGATCTCATCAGGATTTCTCTAGAAACCTCTTGACTTTGGAAATGTCCATTTGTTCCTGATCATTGCTTAATATTTTCCAATAAATTCTTTAGAAAGAGCCATGTGGGTCTTCTCTTCTATCCATTGTTACTTAAGTTTGTTAGTTAAGAGACTGTGGTGTGAGATCTTGTCAAATGCAAATCCACAGACTGCATCAACTGACTTTCAAGCATCTGATTGCCTACTGATTACTTAATAATAATATTCTAATGGATTTATGAGATGTGACTTTACAGAAGCCATGTTCGCTTTTCCATCAATACATTGTGTTTATATTTGTGTTCACTACCTCTGTTCCTGTACAGTAGCTTTTAACAACTTATCCAGTACATACATCAGGTGTCCTGTCCGTACTTTCCTGGCTGGAGGATTGGCATCATGTTAGGTACCTTTATGCCTCTGGACCTGAGGCAATTTTGAAGACAAACTTCATAGCACTATCAGTAGGTTGGACATATCGCTTTTTATCCTTAAACTTCAATGGGCTGCCTGCCCAGCCAGCTCTGCTCTTTGTTTCGTCTCTGATTTCTGACCTCTGCTACTGGTACTTCATGTTATGAGCTTATTTGAAATCCTTGTGAAGAAAGGTTCTAATAAAGGAACTGATGTGAACTTCCTTGGGGTGAACACAAAAGCAAAAAGAACAGTTGATCTTGTTGCTCTGGTGTTACCTTCTGCATTTTTTTCTGAAATTTGACCATCCATGTAACTTCTGCTTTTTATATACTTTGAAAAGACTTTTTGAAGTCTAATATCTTTTGCATGTTTTACCATCTTCTGTTTTTCTGGGCCAAGCATGTTATGCTTGTATACTTAACTGCTATAGATTGTTATTTTTATTCTACTCAGTTGGATAATAGAGAGCTGTTACTATGCCTAATAAGTAGCTGGTTTTATCTGAAGCTTATGACTGACATAGAAGACAGGTGACTGAAGACTGTCAGAGCAGTTTTGGTTTGCTGTTTCTGTATAAATTCATTTTGCTAGTTAGTCGTTATATATAACTGCCAGTTACTTAGCTAACTCATCTTCTTATAAGCAAAATCACTTCCATGAAAGAATGAAGAGGAGTATGTGGGGAAAAACCATGTAGGAGATATGTAGGTTCACCTGTGAAGATTGATTTCATTGTAAAGAACCGTGTATCATTTAGATGTGAAATGCATCTGCAGAAAGATCATTTCCCATTGTTCCCTCATCCTTCCCTCTTCTTCCAGTCTTATGAAGTTTGATCTCTGACAGATCAAGGTGTTGCAAGAATCTGCTCACTGCATCTTGCAGGAGAGAGTTCAGGTGAACAAGAAAAGATGATGTTGTAATCAGGGGGAAAAAAAAACCAACAATGAAACACTGTAGCTTTTATCCTTACCCCCTCTTCCTTCCCTTCCTCTCTGTCTTTTTCATTCCACACTATGTGCCACCTCATTGCTTTTCTCTCTGTTTTGTGCTTTTATTGTCAGTGAGGGCAATCTTTTTTCCTTACACTAATCAGGCTATGATGTTAAATATCTCCTTCAAATAGCTGTCTACAGCAATAAGAGAAGGACGGGCCCAAGTGAAGGTAAAGGAATGTCTTGTTTGTCTGTTTAATGATTTCTTGGTTTTTGGTTTATTTAAATTTCAGACATGATCTCAATAGTTTGTGCAGATTTTTTCCAAGCTAGCTGCCAGAAATATGTCTCTCTGTTGCTGATAATGAAATGACGTCAAGATAACTGTACTGGGTTTTCAGCTGAGTTGTACACAATTGTGCAACATCATTGTAAACTTCAGTACTGCTCTACAAAGGAAGCATTGAAATGACTTTAGAGAGAGCTACAGTAAGATCTTTGAAAAGACTGCGTTGTTTAAAGTAGCAAAAAAAATCAGATAAGCACAATAATCCTTAAGTTTCATTATAGATAGAAATATGCTGAATTTGCACAGTCTCATACTGCTGGAGATTTCATTTTACTCTCTGTGCAGCCAGCTTCTTTCTCTGAGCAGGTCACAGTAGTTAGGCATACAGTAAGCAGATATATGCTGTCTTCAGAACTGTAGATAAAGAACTCCTCAGCGCTTCAGGCTAAAATCTGATTTGCCACATTCTCTCGCTTGTTAAGCTTTATTTTTTATTTGGTATTAATGTTTCTTGGCATCATGCAGCAGGGCCTGGATAGTGCTGCTACAGGGCAGAAATCACTTACTTAAAAATAAAGGTTTTACCTGTCCCAAAGGTGTGACCTTATTGTAAGACTGGTTTTGTCACCATCTTAACACGCTTATGAGGTAACTGTATTTCTCTTTCAAACTGCAAGTGCTCCAGGCACATATATCTTTTTCCTGTTACATGGAATTTTTTTTAATTTGCTCTTAGAATAGAACAGTTCAGCTGGAAGGAACCTTCAGAGACTACCACGTCCAACTCCTGACCATCTCAGGGCTAACCAGAAGTTAGAGCATGTTACTGAGGGCTTTGTACAAATACCCCATAAACACTACCAGGCACAGGGCATCAACTGCCTCTCTAGGGAGCCTCTTCCAGTGTTTAACCACTCTCATGGTAAAGAAAACTTTCCTAATGTCCAGTCTGACCCTTCCCTGGCAGCTCTGTGCCATTCCCCTGTTGCTGTCAACTCCTGGGAGCAGAACCTGGCACCTCCCTCTGCTTCCCTTCGTCAGGGCACTGCAGGGAGCAGTGAGGTACCTCTCAGCCTCCTCTTCCCAATGCTCTCAGCCTCTCCTTGCAGAACATGCCCTCAGCCCTGTTACCAGCTTTGGTGCCTCTTTTGAAAGTCTTCATGAACCTTAACGTCCTTTTTGTGCTGTGGAGCCCAGAACTGCACACGACACTCGATGTGAGGCCACACCAACACCAAATAATAGCAGGAACATCACCTCCTTTGACCCGGCTGGCTGAGCTCTGTGTGCCCCCTGGGTGCCACGATGCAGTGCTGGCTGATACTGAACTGCTGTCACCAGGACCCCCAGGTCCTTTTTTGCTGGGCTGCTCCTCAGCCACTCTCCTCTCACCTGTACTGTGACCAGCATGCGGCACTTACTTTTGTTGAACTTTGTGAGCAATGTATGTAGACCCACGTCCCTCCAGGCAGCCAAAAGCACTTTCCAGTTTACTGTCAACAGCAGACTTGCTAAGGATGCATTCCGCTTCTGCGTCCAGATCGTTGATAAACACGTTGAGCAGGACTGGACCTAGAGTTGATCCTTGGGGAACACTGATGGTGACTGGCTGTCAGCCAGATGTAGCCCCATGGACTGTAACCCTTTGAGCTCTGCCATTGAACCAGTTCATAACCCAGCCTAGTGTGTGTCTGTTCATCTCACAGTTGGACAGCTTGTCCAGAAAGGTGCTGAGAGGGATGGTATCAAGGGCCTTTCTGAAATCCAGGAAGATTACTTCTGCTGACTTCCCTTTGTACACCAAGTGGGTTACCTAATATTATAAATCCAGCTTTAGTTATTTGATGTCCTTGTGATTAACCTGTGTTGACTATGCCTGATAATAGCTTTTTTCTTTAAATGCCTTTCAGTATCTCCCAGGACACTGTTCTCCATAACTTTTCCAGGTACTGAGGTTAGAATGAGAGGTCTCTAGTTTCCTGAGCCTTTGCTCATGCCTTTTTTGTAGTGGGGGTAATATTGGCTAGCTTCTAGTCAGCAGGAACCTCCTCAGCGTCCCACAGCTTTTGGTAAAATGTTGAGAGAGGTCAAGTTGTAATGTCTGCAGACTCCTTCAGTGCTCTGGGCTGAATCTCAGACTCCACGGACTTAGGAACATAGAGCTGGTAACAGCTGTTCCCTTACCATTTTGGTGACCACAGATTGAAAGTCACCACTCCCCAAGCCATGGTCCTCAAACAGTGTGGACCAGGCACCATAAGATCTGTGATTACTATTAAATATTCAGATTAAAAAAAGTCATTAAATGTCTCTATCTTTTCCTTATCCTTAGTTATTAGGTGACCTCCTGCTTCAAGTATCAGTCCTGTGTTTTCCTTTTCCTCCTTCTGCTGTTGACATACTTTAAAAAGACGTCTTTGTTGTCAAACACCACCCTGGCTGCAATCAACTCAAGTGGAGCCTTAGCTTGTCTTGTTTTCTCACTGCAAGTGTGAGCTGCAGCAAACTCCCCACGAAGTCAGATGTTGCTTCCAGATGTCGTATATTTTCTTTCTGCCCAGATTGCAGGATACCTGTTCATCCAGGCCAGTCTTTCACCCTGCTTACTTGACTTGCGGCATAAATGAAGACCTCGCATTGAGAGCTTGTGAATACTAATGGCATCAATGGTTGGTTGTGTTATCCAGCTAGTGGATGGGGTTGGGTGGATTTTTTCTGAATCTGTATTAGTATATATAAGCTGTATTAATAATATCAGTGCTCTCATTCAGATCCTGCCCTGAAAGGTAACAAATCACAGCTTTGCAATAACCGTGCTCTGCATTTGTTTTGCTTCCCCTGAAGCTTATTGCATGCTGTAGTCTTGGGCCTACTTTGCATCCTGCTGAGGCTATTTGGGGAGAAGTAAAGACAGAAACTGTGCAGAATCAGTAACAGCAAGGTCAAAAATCTGAATGTAAGAGCTTACACTTGATGTATAGAGGTAGGCTTTGCCAGGCTTAACATATCAGCACACCTGAACAGTCTCCAGATAACTCAAATTTGTACTGCTTTGAAAGTTAATCGAGTGTTAACTTGGTCTCTTCCATCTGAGTTTATCAACAAAATAGAGCTCAGGATTTTGGTTTTTGTTTGTTTGTTTTCTTTTTTACTAGCATACTTGGTGTTGTTGAATGATGAGACCTAGAAGCTGGCTTTTCACAGTTCTTGCTTTGTGAAGATTAACTGTAGGGATCTTTCTAGGAGTCTTTTTTTTTTTTTTTCCCTGTTTGCCTCACTTCTGCCAGCACCAGTGTGAGTTATTAAAAATGTTTGGGTTTTTTTTTTTTTTGAAAGTGATGCATCTTTGTTTGGTGAGCAGTGGGATTTGGTGGAGCTTACTTTGTACTTTCATAGGTATCCACAAAGATCCCAGGCTTGTTCCATAGGTGCTGGCCTCAGTAGTTATTGACGACAGGGGAGATCAGGGCTGTGCCTGAGGATGGAGGTGATGGAGCAAGAGTGCTGAGGTGCTGTTAAGGGAAGTCCGGGTTAAAGAAACACTTTGCCTCAATTCTATCTCATATTGCTTACTGTCCTCCATTTCACCTTTCAGGACTGCAGAAGGCAAGGACTGCTCACAGAAGATAGCAAAATAACACTTTTTTTTTTTCCTTTTAAAAATATTGGCAGAAATATAAATAATGGATAGAAACAGCATGTATTACAGATACTTTCATATGACTCTCTGCTTCTTCAACTGAGCATGTACATTTTAGTAATGCTTAGCAGTAAGCTGTTTTGAAACCTGCTAATCTTTTCCACCTCCTTTCCCCGTTTGTCAAAACTATCACAATAAATATGTAATGTATTAAAGAATGCTAATTTAATAGTTAAAATTCAGGGCTAGAATTCAAGTAGTGTTTCTATTACTTCCGCTGTGGAATTCTCCCATGGATTTAGGGTAAGTTGCTAAATCTCTTTGCCTCAATTTTATTAATCTGCAGATGAGAGTGGGCCAAGCTTTTACATTTTCAGAAGAATGTTCTGCTTCGTTCTCAGGGAGGCATGTGAGCTATACTGCATTACAAACAAAATAACTCCTTTTCTTGAAAGAAAAGATGATCTAAACTCTGAATTACTGTTTTTACTGTCCTAATAGGCAGCTTCACCTGAGGTAGGAATGCTGTTTTCACGTGTGGAAAAATGGATTCCTACCTTGCTTCATGCAATTTTGCTTCAAATTTCTTAAATCATTTCTTGTAATTGCTGCTCTGTGACACTAACTGAACAGTAGATTTGAAATGTTAATATTACAAATTGGAAGATTTTTTTTTTCCTTGGTGTTAGTTAAAGAGGTATAGTGAAACTGTTGCTGTGGATTATTTGAGGGAATTTTAGTAATTAGAATTGCATGAGAGCTGTCATCTGTTCCATCCCTTCTCAAGTGCTGGAGCTGTTCAGTAGCTTTAAATTTCACACTTGTCTTACATATCTGACTTATTCCAGCAAGAGGACGTGGGGTTAACATTATAGAGTCCGATTTTGCAGTCCTGCATGTGTCTTATCAGTTTTTTTTTGCTTCTACAAGCAGGAATTGGCTCTGGTATAAAATCTAATCTTTCATATCCACTTCATGGAAGTAACTTGGTTGACTCCAGTGGATCTACTTGTGCAAATTTGGACTGAATGGTGGTAATGCATCTTAAGGTTATGGCTTTGGAAGTATATGGGTTTGCATTTCCCTTAAATACATAGGATACAAAGTTTATAGGTGCCAGATTCTCACAGGATTTATTTTGGACAGTAGGTTGGTAATGTTTTGAAAGAGCAGTCACTGAAGGTTTGAAAGTTCTTTGCGTATTGCATGAGCGTAGCCAACTATAGCCTTTGCTAGCTTGACAAAATAACAAGAACTCTTGTGGCCTTTGAAAACTGTGTTTAGTTGTTAACATTACTATGGTAAAGGATGTTTATGGTCTTTGGTTATTGAGGACACCAGAGTGGTTTCTGGATATAAATAAGAGACTTGGGAAAGAATGCCATGCAATGCATCAAACTCTTGAAACTTGAGCAGTTGATATTTTTGTAGAAGAGCAGCATGAAACAAATGCTTTATTTTGTTTGTGCAAATGAGAAGACTATTGTGATGCAAAGCAGTATCCTGAAAAGGCAAATGTGCTTTTTTTCTGTTGTAAATATCTCAGCTAAATAGTGCAGTAATTGCAAGCAGAGCTTGGCACTTTTTCTCTCTATTCTTTTCATTGATATATTTTAACAAGTTCTCATGAGACTATTAAAGCATCTTAGTTTTTGGAACATGTGGTCTAGTGGGGATAACTTGGTCTGCAGATGCAGTGGGGTTGGCAACTAGCTTTTACATGTCTTTTCATTTCCCTCTAGATCCTCTGACCCAGCATAACCTTTGGTCTCCCTCTGAAGGCTGGGGTGAAGGAAGCATGAGCAGGTGACTGATGATCACTGTCAATACAGCCTGCAGACAATATGTGAATTACTTTAGCAGTCTCCCACTGCCCCCCTCCTCTCTTAAATCAACAAATGCAAATAGCTGCCTCCTCATTTGCTGCTATCTCAGGGAGGCTGCCCAGGCAGCATGGGCTTTGTTGTAGTCCTGCGTGCTGAAAAAAGCAGCTTCAGCTTTAGTTAGAAGAAAAAATATCAAATGGGACCTGACCCTCCCCCCAGTGGTTAATGCTGCTAATATTTGGTCCTTTGGCGTATACAGGTAGGAAGATGCTGTGCTAAGAATACTTGCTATGTGTATTTCAGGAGGGCGGCCTGAAGTGGTTAAACTGTTTGCATTGTTACTCTTTGTGTGTAAATATCCTTCAGGAGGGGACTAGGATTGCTCAGAATATCAAAACTCATACCTGTGCTTCTAGGACCTGTTGACATTGTAATTAGTTCTGTATTTAATGTACGCTGTATTTACTATGAAGGAAAATGAAGGAACACTTGCTAGATTTCAGCAGAGGCACAAAGAATTTGTGAACCAACAATTACAAGGTCACGATAGCTTAACACCTAGTTGTGTAGCATGAATAAATAAAAACAGCTGTATTTTGCATTCATGTAAGCATAACACATGTAATATGTAGTACTCTGTAGTATAGCATGTAGTTGATACTGCTCTGCTTTTCCAGAAATATTGGTTAATTCAAATTGTCACTCAGCAATTCAGAGCCATGAGAGTAGTGCTTTGCCAGCAGTTGAATAAAATTCTTTTCAGCTTATTTTGAACTATCATTGCCTATGAAAATAAGTTTTGGTATAGGGAAGTGATTACATTCCACACTGAGAAGGTGGTTCTTCTCAGGTACCTAGGGATGTAATGTCTGTATTTAATGTATTAGGATTGCAACCAGTCATAGTGAAAAAAATTCTTCTGAACTGCCATTTAGGAATATTGGATTAGTAATCAAATCAAACAAATCACAATGTTTGTAAACAAAAGCTTTAAAAATGGATGTCAGTAGACCTTGTGTTTCAAAAATCTGCTTGTAGTATGTAATTCATTCTTATTGTTATATTTGCTACTGCAAATACTTCATAACAGT